>NC_143192.1:18848571-19154642 GCF_051530095.1 Phoenix dactylifera | reverse complement strand
GGAATCGGCATAAGCGGGATCGACGTTCATCGCATGAACGTTGTTTCATGAACCGTTCGTAGATAGGTAAGGATTAAAAACTTTTAAATACATTAGAAGATCAGATCTTCACCTTGTGCGGGTAGATGATCACCGCAAACTGAAGTTCGTGGTCTAGGATGAAGGTTCGCTTGAAGCCGTTCAAGTGCCTGGCCTCTACGGGTATCCACACGAAGCAGGATCCGATCCAAGCTCTCTATCTCACCGGATGCTAGCTCCCTTGCAGAGATAACCTTTGATGGCTGATCTCCTCTCTTTCTTTCAACTCTTGAATATACTTGAGAGGAGGAAGAAGAAGGATGAAGAAGAGGAAGATGAAGAATCCCCACGCAGCCTTCTTTTCTTCCTTGCATTGGATGAAGGAAGGGAAGGGGAGGAGGCCGCCAACTCTTGGACCTTTGCTCTTCCTTTGCTTGCGGCTGAAACTCAAGGTGGAAGAGAGGGAGGCCACGGCTTGAAGAGGAGGAGAAGTCCATCTAGGGCGCCGGCCCTAGTTCCTCTTTTATAAGCATGAAGGGCTCCTACAAGTTAGGAGCCCTTGACTTCTTTCCAAGAGGAGGCGCCGGCCCTAGCTCTTCATGCCGCACCTAATCAAGATGAGAGGGGCTTATGCCTCTCTAACTTGGTTAACCCAATCCTCTTCCAAGGAGGATTAGGTGCCCTTCTCATGGTTTAGTCCTAATCTAATTAGGATTAACCAAATCATGAATCAATCGGGTTCAATCTATGCTAGTCCTAATCCAATTAGAACTTGAATGAACCATGACTCAATTGAACTCTTCAATCCTAATCCAATTAGGAGTCATATTGATTTATTAGATTAATAATTAATTAGGACTTAAGAAATTCTAATCCAAATTAGGACATATTTGATTTTAGTCCTAATCTAATTAGGACTCTTATTTGAATCCGAAGTCCTAATCTGATTAGGACTCTAGGAATCCTATTTCAAGTAGGAATCCAATTTTAATTCAAAACTCCTAATCTCATTAGGATTGTAGGAATCCTATTCCAAGTAGGAATCCCAGTCCTATTCCAACTAGGATTTCTAGTCCTAATCCAATTAGGACTCTAGGAATCCTACTCGAAGTAGGACTCTAGTTTCAAGTCCAATTAATTAATTCCCTTTGTTCCTTCTTCAACTGAATATCAATCGAATTGATTACTTGTGATTCTTAATCACGATTCAACCATCGGATCGGTCAATACTTCTAGTGTGTGTGACCCCATAGGTTCTACTCTGACTGGTAGTGAGATATATTATGATCTCTATCATAATATCATTGAAAACTTCTTTCAATGGATTGGAACGATTCCAACTCTACTCATCAGGGTTTATCGATTATCGAGATAATCTCTGTGAGTCCCACCATCCACCAGTGACACCTAGCAGCATGTAGTGGCTACCCAGTAGAATAGAATAATGAACCTCTAGGTGCAGTTATCATATGATACAGTCCTACTATCGTGGATCCCTACAGGACGGAGGTCATGGACAACTCGTCAAACCCCATCGTCTATCATATGTGAAGATTTATTCGACTTAAGTTCGAGAGTGGAAAACTCTTTCTCCACTGTGCATACTGCCCCGGCCGAGGTCTTATGAACTCAGTCTTATAAATCACATAGGATCTCTCCCTATCTATCAAGGTCGATAGATTCCTTATAGGTGCATACCCTACTCCTACAGTGAATTTACTGCAGCCAATCTACACTGCATGGATCCATATGGCTAGAGACCATGTATGTGTGCAGTCAAACTACAATAACCTCACTGTGAGTAGCCGAAGCACCACAGGTCAAAGGACCAGTCACACTACTGCAACATCAAGCAAGTCACTGACGAGCGGATAGACATCCAAGTGACTTCTTGTCTTGGTCACGCTCAGTACCCTTGTTCTCTAACAAGCACCTGCACTATCACTTCAGTGTCCCTACACTGTGGACTCAAGTCTCGTCCATCCAGAAGAAAAGTGATCTGTGCACTGATCGGATCGATCACCGTCCTCGTGATGATCCATTGATCAGGAGCATTTAGAAATTAATCACTAATGATACATGGCTCAAATTCTCAACTCTTGAGAATATGCATCATCATCTTATTAATTTCTTGGACGATTCATAGACACATAAATAATATGAATGAAAAGATGCCTTTTATTTATTCAATAATAAATAGTCAAATACAAAATTATGTCCCTAGAATTAACAATGTGTCAGCCAGATTGGCTTCTAGGGCATACATCTAACATGTCCTACAAAGGGCAATCTAGCCATTTTTCCTTGAAGACAGGACTCGCAAACTGGATATGACTCGGAAGTCAATGAGCCGAGAAGCCCATCTTTATCCATAGGGACTTTATTAAGGTGATCTAGGCTTAAAAGGGTTTCATGCATAGGGACTTTATTAAGAAAATTTTAAAATCCCTAGCTTCCGCTGCCCATTATGACATGCTAGAACCCTTCATGTTGGGGCACATCTTCTTGGAGAGATGAATTCCATGTCTTAGGGGTAAGAGACCCCTCTTGGAGTTTTCCATGCTGAACCTCTTCAGCACTTCCTCTATATACATTTTCTGTGATAGGCCAAGCATCCTTTTAGATCTATCTCTATAGACCTTTATTCCCAAAATATAGGATGCTTCCCCAAGGTCTTTCATGGAGAACTCTTTTGACAACCAGACCTTGACCGAGGTTAGCATGGGAATATCATTCCCTATCAGGAGGATGTCGTCCACATACAGTACGAGAAATACGACAGCGCTCCCACTAACCTTTTTGTAAACACACGGTTCCTCTTCATTTTTGATGAAATCAAACGTTTTGATTGCGTCATCGAAATGAGTGTTCCAACTCCGAGATGCTTGCTTTAGTCCATAAATGGACCTTTGCA
This sequence comes from Phoenix dactylifera, assembly GCF_051530095.1. Lineage (NCBI taxonomy): Eukaryota > Viridiplantae > Streptophyta > Magnoliopsida > Arecales > Arecaceae > Phoenix > Phoenix dactylifera. Next base: position 19,151,710 of record NC_143192.1, on the reverse strand, counting down.
GCTTGCAGACCTTGTGATCTCCATCACTAGAAGTGAAACCCAAAGGCTGTTCCATGTAGATATCTTCATCAAGATATCCATTTAGGAAAGCAGTTTTCACATCCATCTGCCAAATTTCATAATCATGAAATGCTGCAATGGCAAGCAATGTTCGGATGGATTTCAGCATGGCTACAGGTGAAAAGGTCTCCTGATAGTCAATGCCTTCGCGTTGACTATACCCTTTCGCTACAAGCCTTGCCTTATAGGTCTCTACCTCTCCATCCGATCCTATCTTCCTTTTGTAGATCCATTTACATCCAATAGGTACAATACCTTCTGGTGGATCTACTAAGATCCAGACTTGGTTGGAATGCATGGAGTCTAATTCTGACTTCATAGCTTCCAACCATTTCTCAGAATCGACATCAGATATCGCCTCGTTGTAGGTTTTGGGATCCTGTATGTGATCCCTATCTCCCACTAGGAACATTTCCTCGGTGTCCTCTTCTAGTATACCTAAGTATCTATCGGGAGGATGGGAGACCCTACTAGATCTACGAGGTGGTCGAGGGACATCGTGTACTGGCTCTGTATGAATAGGTTCAATAGGATCCATGACTCGTTGCTTTTCAGAGACTTTCTCTTCAAGCTCAATTTTCCTCCCACTGCCTCTATCAAGGATAAACTAATTTTCAAGAAGATGGCATGACGGCTCACAAACACATTGTGATCCTCTGAGACGTAAAAATTGTATCCTAATGACTCTTTAGGATATCCTATAAAACGAGCACTTATGGTCCTAACCTCTAGTTTGTCCGCCTGTAGTCTCTTGACATGGGCCGGACATCCCCAAATCTTGAGATGACCAAGACCTGGTTTCTTACCATGCCATATATCATACGGTGTGGTAGGAACTGATTTAGAGGGAACTCTATTCAATAAATAAATCGCTGTGAGTAAGGCATCTCCCCAAAAGAACATAGGTAAATCAATAAAGCTCATCATGGACCTGACCATATCCAATAGGGTCCGATTCCTCTTCTCTGACACCCCGTTGAGTTGAGGTGTACCCGGAGGTGTCCACTGTGAGACTATGCCATTTTTCTTGAGATAGTCCCGGAATTTCCCACTAAGGTATTCTCCTCCTCGATCTGATCGAAGAGCCTTAAGAGGTTTTCCAGTTTGTTTTTCTACTTCATTCTTGAACTCTTTGAACTTTTCAAAAGATTCAGACTTGTATCTCATAAGATACACATACCCATACCGTGAATAATCATCGGTAAAGGTGATGAAGTACGAATAACGTCCCCTGGCTAGCACATCGAATGGGCCACATACATCTGTATGTACTAGGGTAAGTATTTCAGTGGTCCTCTCCCCATGTCCTGTTAGAAAACCCCGATCATGCCGCTGAAATTCAAAAAATTCAGATGCAGCGGAAGAGGCATGTGCGGGATCAACCGTTCATCGCATAAACGTTGTTTAAAAACTGTTCGTAGATAGATAAGGATTAAAAACTTTTAAATAACATTAGAAGATCAGATCTTCACCTTTGTGCGGGTAGATGATCACCGCAAACTGATGATCGTGGTTTAGGATGAAGGTTCGCTTGAAGCCGTTCAGGTGCCCGGCCTCTACAGGTATCCACACGAAGCAGAAAACCGATCCAAGCTTTCTATCTCCCCGGGGTGCTAGCTCCCTTGCAGAGATAACTTTGATGGCTGATATCCTTCCTTTCAATCAATCCTTGATTGTGCTTGGGAGGAGGAAGAAGAAGGATGAAGAGAAGAAGAGGAACGAAGCCCTGCAGCCTTCTTTTTCTTCCTTGCGTTGGAACCAAACGGTGGAGGAAGAAGGAGGCCACCAAGATCCTTTTCTTCCCTTTGTTGTTGGTGGCTGAAAAGAGAGGAGAGGAGGGTGGCCACGTGATGGAGAGGAGGAGGGCTTCCCTTTTCATTAGGGCACCTCCTTTCAAAGCCTTATAAAGGCATCTAGGGCTCCTATTTGGTTTAGTCCAAATCATGAATCAATTGGGTTCAATCTATGCTAGTCCTAATCCAATTAGAACTTGAATGAACCATGACTCAATTGAACTCTTCAATCCTAATCCAATTAGGAGTCATGTTGATTCATTAGATTAATAATTAATTAGGACTTAAGAAATTCTAATCCAATTAGGACTTGTTTAATTCTAGTCCTAATCCAATTAGGACTCTAATTTGAATTCGAAGTCCTAATCTGATTAGGACTCTAGGAATCCTACTCTAAGTAGGAATCCAAATTTAATTCAAAACTCCTAATCTAATTAGGATTGTAGGAATCCTACTCCAAGTAGGAATCCCAGTTCTACTCCAAATAGGATTTCCAGTCCAAGTAGGAATCCTAGTCCAAGTAGGAATCTCTGTCCAAGTAGGATTCCTAGTCCCAATCCAATTAGGACTCTTGGAATCCTACTCCAAGTAGGACTCTTGTTTTAAGTCCAATTAATTAATTCTCTTTGTTCCTTCTTCAGCTTATTATCAATCGAATTGATTACTTGTGATTCCTAATCACGATTCAACCATCGGATCGGTCAATGCCTCTAGTGTGTGTGACCCCATAGGTTCTACTCTGACTGGTAGTGAGATATATTGTGATCTCTATCACAATATCATTGAAAACTCCTTTCAATGGGTCGAAACGATTCCAACTCTACTCATTAGGGCTTGTCGATCATCGAGATAATCCCTATGAGTCCCACCATCCATCAGTGACACCTAGCAGCATGTAGTGGCTACCCAGCAGAATAGAATGATGAACCTCTAGGTGCAGTTATCATGTGATACAGTCCTTCTATCGTGGATCCCTACAGGACGGAGGTCATGGATAACTCGTCAAACCCCTTCGTCTGTCATATGTCAAGATTTATTTGACTCGAGTTCGATAGTGGAAAACTCTTTCTCCACTTTATATTACTGCCCTGGCCAAGGTCTTAGAACTCAGTCTAACAAATCACATAGGATCACTCCTCTTCTATCAAGGTCGATAGATTCCATGTAAGTGTATACCCTACTCCTACAGTGAACTTACTGCAGCCAATCTACACTACAAGGACCCATATGACTAGAGACCATGTATACGTGTAGTCAAACTACAATAACCTCACTGTGAGTAGCCGAAGCACCGCAGGTCAAAGGACCAGTCATACTACTGCAACATCAAGCAAGTCACTGACGAGTGGATACACGTCCAAGTAACTTCTTGTCTTGGTCACGCTCAGTACCCTTGTTCTCTAACAAGCACCTGCACTATCACTTCAGTGTCCCTACACTGTGGACTCAAGTCTCGTCCATTCAGAAAGAAAGTGATCTGTGCACTGATCGGATCGATCACCGTCCTCGTGATGATCCATTGATCAGGAGCATTTAGAAATTAATCACCAATGATACATGGCTCAAATTCTCAACTCTTGAGAATATGCATCATCATCTTATTAATTTCTTGGATGATTCATAGACACATAATTAATATGAATGAAAAGATGCCTTTTATTTATTCAATAATAAATAGTCAAGTACAAAATTATGTCCCTAGAATTAACAATGTATCAGCCAGATTGGCTTCTAGGGCATACATCTAACAATCTCCCACTTGCACTAAAGCCAATCAATCATATATCTAAGCCCCATCTTCTCAAGGTGGGCTTCAGTCTTTTGCTGACTTAGCTGCTTAGTGAACGGGTCTGCCATGTTATCCGCGGAGTCTACTCTTTGCACTTCTACATATTTCTTCTCAATATAGTCGCGTATGAGGTGGAAGCGCCGCTCTATATGCTTGGACTTCTGATGAGACCTTGGCTCCATAGCTAGTACTATGGTGCCAATGTTATCGCAGTAAAGTGTTATGACATCTAATGACATTACACCTAACTCTGCAATGAACTTTTAACTAGAAGGTTTCCACTACACCCTTAGATACGGCTTAACATTCAGCTTCTAAGGTAGAATCTATAATAATTGGTTGTTTGGAACTCTTCCAACTTACTGAACCACCATTGCACATATCTTGATGTAGACTTTCTATCATCAATATGTGTGCATCCTTCTACCTTCAACTCTGATCTTCTCCCAAAGACCAAGAACATGTCCTTAGTTCTTCTCAAGTACTTAAGACTGTTCTTCACAGCTATCCAGTGCTTTTTGCCTGGATCTGATTGACATATGCTCGTGACATTCACAGCATGTACTATATCAAGTCATGTACATAGCATGGCATACATGAGGCTCCCTATTGCTGATGCATAGGGAATCTTGCTCATGCGTTGAATCTCTTCAGATGTGTTGGGGCACATCTTCTTGGAGAGATTAATTTCATGCCTTAGGGGTAAGAGACCCCTTTTAGAGTTTTCCATGCTGAACCTTTTCAGCACTTCCTCTATGTACATCTTCTGTGATAGGCCAAGCATCCTTTTAGATCTATCTCTATAGACTTTTATTCCCAAAATATAGGATGCTTCCCCAAGGTCTTTCATGGAGAACCTTTTTGACAACCTGACCTTGACCGAGGTTAGCATGGGAATATCATTCCCTATCAGGAGGATGTCGTCCACGTACAGTACGAGAAATACAACAGCACTCCCACTAACCCTTTTGTAAACACATGGTTCCTCTTCGTTTTTGATGAAATCAAACGTTTTGATTGCGTCATCGAAACGAGTGTTCCAACTCCGAGATGTTTGCTTTAGTCCATAGATGGACTTTTGCAGCTTGCAGACCTTGTGATCTCCATCACTGGAAGTGAAACCCAAAGGCTGTTCCATATAGATGTCTTCATCAAGATATCCATTCAGGAAAGCTGTTTTCACATCCATCTGCCAGATTTCATAATCATGAAATGCTGCAATGGCAAGCAATGTTCGAATGGATTTCAGCATAGCTACAGGTGAAAAGGTCTCCTGATAGTCAATGCCCTCGCGCTGACTATATCCTTTCGCCACAAGCTTTGCCTTATAGGTCTCTACCTCTCCATCCGAACCTATCTTCCTTTTGTAGATCCATTTGCATCCAATAGGTACAATACCTTATGGTGGATCTACTAAGGTACAGACTTGGTTGGAATGCATGGAGTCTAACTCTGACTTCATAGCTTCCAACCATTTCTCGGAATCGATATCAGATATCGCCTCGTCGTAGGTTTTGGGATCCTGCGTGTGATCCCTATCTCCCACTAGGAACATTTCCTCGGTATCCTCTTCTAGTATACCTAAGTATCTATCGGGAGGATGGGAGACCCTACTTGATCTGCGAGGTGGTTGAGGGACATCGTGTACTGGCTCTGTATTAATGGGTTCGATAGGATCCATGACTCGTTGCTTTTCAGAGACTTTCTCTTCAAGCTCAATTTTCCTCCCACTGCCTCTATCAAGGATAAACTATTTTCATGAAGATAGCATGGCGTCTCACAAACACATTGTGATCCTTTGGGATGAAAAATCGTATCCTAATAACTCTTTTAGGATATTCAATAAAACGAGCATTAATTGTCCTATCCTCTAACTTGTCCGCCTGTTGTCGCTTGACGTGGGCCGGACATCCCCAAATCTTGAGATGACCAAGACTCGGCTTCTTACCATGTCATATCTCATATGGTGTGGTAGGAACGAACTTTAGAGGAAATTCTATTCAATAAGTAAATAGCTAAAAATAGGGCATCTATCTAAAGAAACAAGGGTAAATCAGTGAAGCTCATCATGGACTGGACCATATCAATAGAGTCCGATTCCTCCTCTCTGACACTCCATTGAGCTGAGGTGTACCAGGAGGAGTCCATTATGAAACTATACCATTCTCCTTGAGATAATCACGGAACTCTCCATTAAGGTATTCACTTCCTCGATCTGATCGAAGAACCTTAATGAGTTTTTGTGCTTATTTTTCTACTTCATATCTAAGCTTTTTGAACCTTTCAAAAGTTTCATATTTGTGTCTCATACACATATCCATACCGTGAGTAATCATCGGTAAAATGAAGTAAAAAAATTACAACCCCTAGCCTGCACATCGAATGGGCCACACACATCAGTGTGTACTCAGGTAAGTATTTCAGTGGACTTTCCTGTGTCCTACAAAAGATAATTTGACAATCTTTCCTTGAAGGCAGAATTCACAAATCAAATATGACTCGAAAGTCAATGAGCCCAAAAGCTCATGTTTCTTCAATTTGTTTATTTTGTCTTCTCCTATATGGCCAAGCCTGAGGTGCCATAAATACTTTAGATTTATCTCATTTTTGGATCTATTAGATCCTATGGTATTCACTGTTTGCTCAGATATATTCACAGATACATCCATATGTATGTGATAGAGACTGTCAATCATAAAACCATTTTGAATCAATTTAATTTTTAAATAAATAAAAATCTTTCTGTGCTAAATAAAATACAGAAATCAAATTTCTGCTAGCAATAGGTAACAGTCCCTAAGTATCCTGAGCATATCTGACAAACCTTCTGAAGGTCTGTCACCCTTCATGTTCTTTATGCTTCCCATGTATGTAGGACAGTTCCTCTTTCAATGGCCGTCCATTATGCAATGGAAATACTTTTCCTTGCAATTGGCCTTTTTCTTGGAACTTCCTTACTTGGTGTTTTCTTAGTCTTCCGCTTCTTTGCAGGCTTCTTCTTCTTCCAGGTAGACTCTCTCTTGAAAGTAGAAACCAACTTGACAGCGAAAACGATGCCCCTTGAACTTCTTCAAGGTCCCTAAGGTAGTTACCAAATTATTTAACAATTCTATTTTAGTGCATACAACCTTGTTCATATGGTAGTTTACTATAAACTATTCATATGAAGCTGGAAGGGATTGTGGGATCAAATCCGTTTGCAATTCCTTGTGCATGGTCATGCCAAGCTTCTCAAGCTTCTCTAAGTCCTTTATCATGGTCAAACCATGATCGTGGACAAACTGCCCATCGTGCATCTTGGCTTTGAAGAGCCTCTTGGACACTTCAAACCGAGCTGCGTGACTCTGATCACCATACAACTCTTGCAGGTGATTTAATATGTCCCTGGCAGTCTTCATGTTCTCATGCTGGCATTGTAATGCATTGGACATGGATGCCATTGTGCAGCACCTAACTTTATTGTCATTGTTCGTCCACTTAACAAGCGTCTTACGCTGATCAGTGATCGGACGGATTGGTAACATGGGGATTCCATGGTCTAGCATATACCCGAATTTCTCACAATTCAAAACTATTTTTGAAATTTGCTGAGCCAATCTTTATAATTGGGTTTGGTCAAACGGTTGTTCTATAGGATATGAGTTAAGAGTCTAGAAGCTGACTTCATAATCCTCAGAGAGTAAAGATTCTAGTTAGACTTTTGTACTTGATCCTAATCTGTTCTAAGGTCTTTTAGAACAAATGTAACTCCCACTATTTTCTCGAATTCCTCACACTCCCCTGGTAGGAAAACGGAAATCCCACACGACTAGGGTTTCTAGTGGGTACTGCGGTCCCACCAATTTACATGCCACCTCACCTAACAGTTATTGGTGACACATAGATTGATGAATGTACAACTCTTGTACAATGCTTCTCAAGCATGTTGCAGTGTAACTTGGTCTCTAAGCCATGAAAACCTCACCTAATAGTTATTGGTCCCATTTCTTAGTTAAGTCAGACCCACCGTATAACCGTAGGAATAAAATCGTCATTGGGTCCTCACCTAACAGTTATTGGTGCCCAACCCCACCTTTACCCTACAACATCTCATGTCTATAGAGAGGTCCAGCCCCCCGATGCAACTTGACCACTGTATCCAGCCGAGACAAATCAACATCAGAAAGACCTTAGTAGCTCTACTACAGTGGAAGACCTATTGACTTAATATTGGTTAATCAGGTCTTAGTGTTTGCAACTTGAGCTCTTCATAAGAGGTAATCGAACAATTGGCCAGGTAAGCAGGTGGGAGGCTCCCCTTACTCAGAGAGTAAGGTCCTAATTAAGTAACCACCTTTCATGCTTTCCTAGACACCAATTAGATCAATTAATCTAATATGACTCGCTCATGTTGGTTCACTCTCGACTTGATTGAGGAGGTTTTAATTTAGGTCTCAATTGGGTTTGCTACATCACATGTAAACCTATCTACCCGACTCTCATTCACATCACATGCAAACGGCACATTGCAGGCAGTTATAATCGCAGCATCAAAATAAAGCTAAACATTAAATAGGTGATGATCATGGATTCTAATTAGGTCGTATTACAAGCACATGCACGTCAATCGATCAATTGGTCTTCAACTCTTGAATTGGTTCCAAGCCTCCTTGACCAACTCTTGATCCAATCGCCATCAACCGCTTAGACCCCTGTTCATCTCATGCCTTGTCTTCAACTTGATCGTTGACGTACATCACATCACAGAAATACAACCAGATGTAAAATAAAAATAATAATAAATTACATCTTCTTTTAGGAGGCATGCAGGCCTCTCAAAACATCAAATAAGATGCATGCAAGCATCTGAAAAATTACATGACATTGCAGATCACATCGCAGGTCTTTACATTTAATACCAAAAGGGTTTGAATCCTATGATCATCACCACATGCAGCAATTATAATTTTCAGATCTGAAAACTAACTGATTATCTCATGACATAGGTTGCTGATCATGCTAATCATGATTCTAAACTTTGTAATCTCATTAACAATGCAATTAGAATCATCATCTTATCATATAAAAATCAGCATGCAAAAATCAGGACCTTAGAAAAAATCTGCATGCAGAAAATTTTCAGCATGCATAATCTTTCAATTTTCAGATCTAATAAGCCTATTAATAATTAATCCTTACCTTAATCTACGAAGCCTAGGCTCTGATACCACTGTTAGAAAACCCCGATCATGCCGCTGAAATTCAAAAAATTCAGATGCAGCGGAAGAGGCATGTGCGGGATCAACCGTTCATCGCATGAACGTTGTTTAAAAACTGTTCGTAGATAGATAAGGATTAAAAACTTTTAAATAACATTAGAAGATCAGATCTTCACCTTTGTGCGGGTAGATGATAACTGCAAACTGATGATCGTGGTTTAGGATGAAGGTTCGCTTGAAGCCGTTCAAGTAACCGGCCTCTACAGGTATCCACACGAAGCAGAAAACCGATCCAAGCTTTCTATCTCCCCGGGGTGCTAGCTCCCTTGCAGAGATAACTTTGATGGCTGATATCCTTCCTTTCAATCAATCCTTGATTGTGCTTGGGAGGAGGAAGAAGAAGGATGAAGAGAAGAAGAGGAACGAAGCCCTGCAGCCTTCTTTTTCTTCCTTGCGTTGGAACCAAACGGTGGAGGAAGAAGGAGGCCACCAAGATCCTTTTCTTCCCTTTGTTGTTGGTGGCTGAAAAGAGAGGAGAGGAGGGTGGCCACGTGATGGAGAGGAGGAGGGCTTCCCTTTTCATTAGGGCACCTCCTTTCAAAGCCTTATAAAGGCATCTAGGGCTCCTATTTGGTTTAGTCCAAATCATGAATCAATTGGGTTCAATCTATGCTAGTCCTAATCCAATTAGAACTTGAATGAACCATGACTCAATTGAACTCTTCAATCCTAATCCAATTAGGAGTTATGTTGATTCATTAGATTAATAATTAATTAGGACTTAAGAAATTCTAATCCAATTAGGACTTGTTTAATTCTAGTCCTAATCCAATTAGGACTCTAATTTGAATTCGAAGTCCTAATCCGATTAGGACCCTAGGAATCCTACTCTAAGTAGGAATCCAAATTTAATTCAAAACTCCTAATCTAATTAGGATTGTAGGAATCCTACTCCAAGTAGGAATCCCAGTACTGCTCCAAATAGGATTTTCAGTCCAAGTAGGAATCCTAGTCCAAGTAGGAATCTCTGTCCAAGTAGGATTCCTAGTCCCAATCCAATTAGGACTCTAGGAATCCTACTCCAAGTAGGACTCTTGTTTTAAGTCCAATTAATTAATTCTCTTTGTTCCTTCTTCAGCTTATTATCAATCGAATTGATTACTTGTGATTCCTAATCACGATTCAACCATCGGATCGGTCAATGCCTCTAGTGTGTGTGACCCCATAGGTTCTACTCTGACTGGTAGTGAGATATATTGTGATATCTATCACAATATCATTGAAAACTCCTTTCAATGGGTCGAAATGATTCCAACTCTACTCATTAGGGCTTATCGATCATCGAGATAATCCCTATGAGTCCCACCATCCACCAGTGACACCTAGTAGCATGTAGTGGCTACCCAGCAGAATAGAATGATGAACCTCTAGGTGCAGTTATCATGTGATACAGTCCTTCTATCGTGGATCCCTACAGGACGGAGGTTATGGATAACTCGTCAAACCCCTTCGTCTATCATATGTCAAGATTTATTTGACTCGAGTTCGATAGTGGAAAACTCTTTCTCCACTTTATATTACTGCCCTGGCCAAGGTCTTAGAACTCAGTCTAACAAATCACATAGGATCACTCCTCTTCTATCAAGGTCGATAGATTCCATGTAAGTGCATACCCTACTCCTACAGTGAACTTACTGCAGCCAATCTACACTACAAGGACCCATATGACTAGAGACCATGTATACGTGTAGTCAAACTACAATAACCACACTGTGAGTAGCCGAAGCACCGCAGGTCAAAGGACCAGTCATACTACTGCAACATCAAGCAAGTCACTGACGAGTGGATAGACGTCCAAGTAACTTCTTGTCTTGGTCATGCTCAGTACCCTTGTTCTCTAACAAGCACCTGCACTATCACTTCAGTGTCCCTACACTGTGGACTCAAGTCTCGTCCATTCAGAAAGAAAGTGATCTGTGCACTGATCGGATCGATCACCGTCCTCGTGATAATCCATTGATCAGGAGCATTTAGAAATTAATCACCAATGATACATGGCTCAAATTCTCAACTCTTGAGAATATGCATCATCATCTTATTAATTTCTTGGATGATTCATAGACACATAATTAATATGAATGAAAAGATGCCTTTTATTTATTCAATAATAAATAGTCAAGTACAAAATTATGTCCCTAGAATTAACAATGTGTCAGCCAGATTGGCTTCTAGGGCATACATCTAACATGTCCTACAAAGGGCAATCTAGCCATTTTTCCTTGAAGATAGGACTCGCAAACTGGATATGACTCGGAAGTCAATGAGCCGAGAAGCCCATCTTTATCCATTTTGTTCATCCTATCCTCTCCAATATGGCCAAGTCTGAGGTGCCACAAATATTTTTGGTTTATCTCATCTCTGGATCTTTTGGATCCTTTGGCACTCACTTCTTGCTTGGTAACATTCACAGATACATCCATATGTAAATGATAGAGACTGTCGATCATAAAATCCCGTGCAACTATTTTATTTCTGAAATAAATAGAACAACAGTCTTTGTCAAAAGTAAAAACATGACCTTCCTGTGCTAGACATGAAACAGAAATCAAATTTCTGCTAGCAGCAGGTACATAATAGCATTCTCTAAGCAATAAACTAAAACCAGACGGTAGTCGCAGATGGTAGGTGCCCACAGCCACAGCAGCAACTTTTGCCCCGTTGCCAACCCGAAGGGTTACCGCACCTTCCGCCAGCCTTCTACTTTCCTTTAGACCCTGCATGGTAGTGCATAGATGAGCACTAGAACCAGAATCTATAACCCAACTAGAAGTAGAAGAAACCGTTAGATTAGTTTCAATTATGAGCAAGTCTATACCTTCTGAAGGAGTGTCACCCTTCTTGTTTTTCAGGCTCTCGAGGTATGAAGGACAGTTTCTCTTCCAGTGGCCGTCGACATTGCAGTGGAAACATTTTCCTTTGTCGTTAGCCTTTTTCTTTTGAACTTCCTTCTTTGGCTTCTTGTCTTTCTTTTGCTTCTTAGCAGGCTTCTTTTTCTTCCAAGTAGACTTTCTCTTGGAACCAGAAGTCAACTCAGCAGTAAGGACATTGCCCCTTGAACCTTTCAAGGCTCCCTCAGCAGTTACCAACATGTTTATCAGTTCAGTCTTAGTGCATTCAATTTTATTCATGTGGTAGTTTACTATAAACTGACCAAATGAATCAGGAAGTGACTGTAGGATCAAATCCACTTGTAATTCCTTGTGCATGTTCATTCCGAGTTTCTCAAGCTCCTCTAGATCCTTGATCATAGTCAGACCGTGATCATGGATAGACTGCCCTTCGCTCATCTTTGTCTTGAAGAGCCTCTTGGACACTTCAAAATGAGCTGTGCGACTCTGCTCACCATACAACTCTTGCAGGTGTGCCAGTATGTCCCTAGCAGTCTTCATATTTTCATGCTGGCATTGGAGTTCATTTGACATGGATGCCATCATATAGCATTTAACTCTAATGTCATCATCCATCCACTTTTGATGCATCTGACGCTGAACATCAGTAGGACGTGTTGGTAGTGTGGGGCTATCTGAATCGAGTATGTAGCCTATTTTCTCACAGTCCAAAATAATTTTGAGGTTTCTAAGCCAGTCCTTGTAATTAGTTCCGGTCAGTCGGTTGGTCTCAAGAATACGGATCAAAGGGTTTGAAGCTGACATTGTATCTGCAGAGAGTAAAGATTCTAGTTAGACTTTTGTACTTGATCCTAATCTGTTCTAAGGTCTTTTAGAACAAATGTAACTCCCACTATTTTCTCGAATCCCTCACATTCTCCTGGTAGGAAAACGGAAATTCCACACGACTAGGGTTTCTAGTGGGTACTGCGGTCCCACCAATTTGTTAGATGTATGCCCTAGAAGCCAATCTGGCTGACACATTGTTAATTCTAGGGACATAATTTTGTACTTGACTATTTATTATTGAATAAATAAAAGGCATCTTTTCATTCATATTATATATGTGTCTATGAATCGTCCAAGAAATTAATAAGATGATGATGCATATTCTCAAGAGTTGAGAATTTGAGCCATGTATCATTAGTGATTAATTTCTAAACGCTCCTGATCGATGGATCATCACGAGGACGGTGATCGATCCGATGAGATCAGTGCACAGATTACTTTCCTTATGGATGGACGAGACTCGAGTCCACAGTGTAGCGACACTGAAGTAATAGTGCAGGTGCTTGTTAAGAATAAGGGTACTGAGCGTGACCAATACAAGAAGTCACTTGGATGTCTATCCACTCGTCAGTGACTTGCTTGATGTTGCAGTAGTATGACTGGTCCTTTGACCTGCGGTGCTTCAGCTACTCACAGTGAGGTTATTGTAGTTTGACTACACGTATACATGGTCTCTAGTCATATGGGTCCTTGTAGTGTAGATTGGCTGCATTAAGTTCACTGTAGGAGTAGGGTATGCACTTACATGGAATCTATCGACCTTGATAGAAGAGGAGTGATCCTATGTGATTTGTTAGACCGAGTTCTAAGACCTTGGCTAGGGCACTAATATAAAGTGGAGAAAGAGTTTTCCACTAACGAACTCGAGTCGAATAAATCTTGACATATGACAGACGAAGGGGTTTGACGAGTTATCCATGACCTCCGGTCTGTAGGGATCCACGATAGTAGGACTGTATCACACGATAACTGCACCTAGAGGTTCATCATTCTATTCTACTGGGTAGCCACTACATGCTGCTAGGTGTCACTGGTGGATGGTGGGACTCACAGGGATTATCTCGATGATCGATAAACCCTAATGAGTAGAGTTGGAATCGTTCCAATCCATTGAAAGGAGTTTTCAATAATATTGTGATAGAGATCATAATATATCTCACTACCAGTCAGAGTAGAACTTATGGGGTCACACACACTAGAAGTATTGACCGATCTGATGGTTGAATCGTGATTAAGAATCACAAGTAATCAATTCGATTGATATTCAGTTGAAGAAGGAACAAAGGGAATTAATTAATTGGACTTGAAACAAGAGTCCTACTTCGATTAGGATTCCTAGAGTCCTAATTGAATTAGGACTAGGAATCCTAGTTGGAGTAGGACTGGGATTCCTACTTGGAATAGAATTCCTATAATCCTAATTAGATTAGGAGTTTTGAATTAAAATTGGATTCCTACTTGGAGTAGGATTCCTAGAGTCCTAATCAGATTAGGACTTCGGATTCAAATAGAGTCCTAATTGGATTAGGACTAAAATTAAATATGTCCTAATTTGGATTAGGATTTCTTAAGTCACAATTAATTATTAATCTAATGAATCAATAAGACTCCTAATTGGATTAGGATTGAAGAGTTCAATTGAGTCAAAATTGATTTAAGTTCTAATTGGATTAGGACTTACCTAGATTGGATCCAAATTGGTTCACCCTTGGGCTAAGCCTAATTGGATTAGGGCTTGACCACATTAGGGCATCCAAAACCTTACTTAATGAGGATTAGGGCAACACAAGAGGAGGGGCTCACGCCCTTCCCCTTTTCTCCTCCTTGGTGCGGCATGAAGAGAGGGGCCGGCGCCCCTCTTATGGAAGAGTGTCAAAGGGCTCCTAACTTGTAGGAGCCCTAGATGCTATTTAAGAGGAGGCCTTGGGGGCTGACCTAATTTGAGTGAATCCCTCTTCTCCTCAGCCGTGGCCTCCTCCTCCTTCTCCTTGGTTTTCAGCCGCAAGCAAGGGAAGCAAAAGACAAGGTGTTGGCGGTCCCCTTCTTCCTCCTCCTTGGTTCCAACGTAGGAAAAAGGAAGTGGGCTGCAGGGGCTTCGTTCCTCTTCTTTTCTTCATCCTTCTTCTTCCTCCTCTCAAGCATATTCAAGAGTTGAAAGAAAGAGAGGAGATCAGCCATCAAAAGTGATCTCTGCAAGGGAGCTAGCACCCCGGGGAGATAGAAAGCTTGGATCGGTTCTCTGCTTCGTGTGGATACCCGTAGAGGCCGGGGCACTTGAACGGCTTCAAGCGAACCTCCATCCTAAACCACGAACTTCAGTTTGCGGTGATCATCTACCCGCACAAGGTGAAGATCTGATCTTCTAAAGGTTTAAAAGTTTTTAATCCTTATCTATCTACGAACGGTTTTTGAACAACGTTCATGCGATGAACGGTTGATCCCGCGCATGCCTCTTCCGCTGCATCTGAATTTTTTAAAATTTCAGTGGCATGATCGGGGGTTTCTGAAAGAGTAGATGCCCTACAAGCCAATCGCAATATGTATTGCGAAGGGTTTTTCTTTTGATTTGTCCAAATCATGTACATGACATTTAAATATGAATAAAGGCGTTATGTTTTATCATATGCTGTTGATTATATTTATGATAAACTCCTTAGATTAGGGCAATGGTTTTAAGACTATGATGAGATCATACTAGTGAGACTTAAAATCCTAAAATCCTAATCTTAAATATTTTCAGTCATTGGTACATTGAGTCGGGGATCAATGATTACCGGAAAGACTGGCATGTCTTATGTATGCTCGATGCAGAGGATGATTGATCTCACAATCATTTGTGTGGAGACACTAATACAAAGATATGGGTGCTCATTAGAAGAATGAGTTCACTGAATTGACCTACAAAGAGAAATCTTATGAAGTCTTACTTACATGTCAAAAGATGATTCTCTTAGTGGGAGTTGTGCAACTGATCCTTTGACCTGAGATCACCATGGTATCTTGTGCACATGAACCTATGTTTTGGTTTACACTCATTCATGACAATAAGTTATGTACGAGGTCTTCTGGATATGGTGGATTGTGTACGAAGATTATGAGTAGGTCAACAAGGAATTAATCACTTCTAGTAAGAGAAGATAGCATCCTATTTATTCTAATCATATGATAATTCAGGAAGCCTTTGATCAAAGCAGAATGAAAATTAGAAAGAATTTCTAATGTTTCATTATTTGAATTATCATTAAAAGATTGAGAAAAATATGAATATGAAATTGAGTTTGACATATATTCATACTCATATACATATTTGGGATGCAGTTTGATTAAAGGATTGAATTGCATGGTAACTTGCCACTGAAGGGTATTTTTGGTATTTCCACCAAATTCCATATTTTTCGGGTAGACATGACACGTTGCTAGACGTCAATCTTGTCTTATAGGTTTGATCGAACTAAAGAGTTTAATTCGATCATCAATTAGAAAGGATTCTAATTGTTAAGTTCGGGTTCGCGCAGTTTGGACTTAAATCGATTAGAAGAGTTCTAATCAAGTTGGGTCAACTCGCACTCACACCTATTGCTGGCTAAGTATGGAACCCAATGGGTCACACACAAGAAAACTTATCAAGGGTCTAATTGGATTAGATCATGTTTGCAAGATAAACATCCTAGCAGGTGTTGCAAACCTTAGCTCCTGATTCGAACTGGATTCGAATCTGATTCGAATTGGATTCGAATCTGATTCTTAATTGATCTAATTTGATTAGATCATATTCTAATATGGGTTAGCCAAGAGTTGGCACCTAAATTGGCTTGATTTGAGTCTAATTGGATTAGATTTGATAAAACATTTAATTTTGACCGTTGGATCAACATTTGGATGAAGAGAAGGATCAAATGGATGGCGCCATGGATTAGAGCCATTGGATCTTCATCATGGGATGATGGGAGATCATGATCTCGTGATGGACTTGTGATATTGACTTAGTCAACATCAGATGGCGTGAGAAAGAAGGGAATACGGTGAATTTAGAATGGCGCCTCATGAAGAAGTGCCACTTGGATTGGATAAAGATGACACGTCGTCATATCCTAACTACTTTCCCTTCAACCGCATCATTCTCTCTCTCCTTCTTTCTTATGGTGCCACCAATAAGGGCCTTTGGATCATCATCTAGCCTTGATCAATGGTTGAGAATGCTCCCTATTTTTCATGCGTGAGAAGAAATGAAGAGAGGCATGAGTACGGTGGATTTCATGAAGAGATGCTTAGGGAATGGATAAGGATGAAGCGCCATATCATAAGCACTTCATCTTATCCTAACTACTTCTGATATGCCCTCTCATCAAATGACACATCCCTTGATCTCACGCCCCTCTTCATGCATGAATGGATGGCTACAATGCATCCGTACGCCATCTATAAATAGGGAATGCTCCCGGTGTTTTCAAATCATCGGAAATCAATCCAACTCTCTCTCTCTCATATCCCTTCTTTCTTACATTAGTTTCTTTCTTTCTAACATTGCTTCTAGTGTGTCCTAAGCCAAGACAAGGTGGTCTTCATTAGGACAAAAGGATTAGAAGTGATTTTAGAAGGCTAAAGAAAAATAGAAAGAAAGGAAAGCAAGCCGTTAGAGTTCTTTAGAAGAATTCTGCATTAAGGATCAAAAGTCTTTGGAGCTAAAGTCTTGATCAAGTTTTCATGTGGATCACCATTGGAGGCGGACACTTGGACGCCTCGTAGAGATTGTACACTTTGGATTAGCGTTTGAGGTATTCTACTAATTCTGCATTTATTTTATATTATTTGATTGTAATCATTAAGGTGATCTAGGCTTAAAAGGGTTTCATGCATAGGGACTTTATTAAGAAAATTTTAAAATCCCTAGCTTCCGCTGCCCATTATGACATGCTAGAACCCTTCAGTGGTATCAGAGCTATCCTTAATTGGTTCAATCAAATAATAATGCATGATGTATGATTATTAATTTACTATGAGATAGTAATGTCATATGCTTAATGAAATGCTGAAATATATGATTCATATATGATATGATATGTAATAAAATGTCATGATATGAAATTTTCCATATGAAAATATGTTGAAGCATGTTAATTAGTTGCTTATAATTTATACATGCTATGAGATAGCTATGATGCATGATAGCTTATTTTAGATATGTTAAATATATGTTACAATTAAAGAATGTGCTAGAGACTAGTAAGCCCTCAATAAAAATTATATTAAGTCATAGTGTTAAAAAATTTTGAGCTAACCCATTCTAGAACAATTAATCTAATTGGTGTCTAAGGAAAGCACTAAAGGTGGTTACTTAATTAGGACCTTACTCTTTGAGTAAGGGGAGCCTCCCACCTGCTTACCTGGCCAATTGTTTGATTGCCTATTATGGATAAGCTTAATATTGATATAACACTATTGATAGCCTTCCTTCATGCCTCGATATTATTATGTCAAGATCCATGCTAGTTTGTTGTGCTAACACAAAACTTGCAATGGGGACTGATGTTATACTGTCTTGGTGCATTAAGATGCTTATGGCATATTTTAATATATTGCCTTGTTGTGCAACCACAAGGGCAATATTATTCGAATATGACTATATGAAAATGAAGGGTTTGACTTAACTAAAATATTATTGTTTGTTGTGCTAACACAAGGCAATAAGTATTTTAAGAGGACAAAATAAAGTTGAGAATTGCATGAGATGCAATTGGAAAGAGTTTCCTACCTTTGAACTCATAAGAGTTTGTTGTGTAACCACAAGGCTTTTTATGATGAATTAGGATCTCAACCCTACTAAGAAAAATTATATTTTCACGTTTATCATAGGAGAGGGCTATGATATTCGATAAAAATAGTAGGAGACAAATTAGATTAAAGTCCTTATCTAGTTGCAAACATGTCATCATGATTGGTCTGCTTATATTAGTTATGTTCTTGCATATGTAGAATTATTAAATGGCTTCTTCACTTTCACTAAGAGGCATCTTAGATGCCAACAAGTTGACCGGACCAAACTATGTGGACTGGTTGAGGAATTTAAAGATAGTACTCACTCAGGAGAAAATTTTCTATATACTTGAAACCCCTGATCTTGGAGATCTAGGGGATGATGCTACAGAAGAGGAGGTTGCCACACATAAGATGTGGAAAAATGACAGTTTGACTGTCAAATGTATCATACTTGCCTCTATGAGCAATGAATTACAGAGGCAACATGAAGGCATGGACACTCAATCCATACTTCTCAATTTAAAAGAGTTGTATGGAGAACAAAGCAGGACTGCTAGGTATGAGATATCTAAGCAGTTGTTCCGTGCTAGAATGAATGAAGGAACTCCAGTGCAAAACCATGTTCTTATGGTTATAGACTTAATCACTAGATTAAGTCAATTAGGTTTTGCTATGGATAGTGAGCTCAGTCAGGATTTGATCCTGCAATCACTGCCTGATTCATTCTCTCAGTTTGTTGTGAACTTTCACATGAACAAGCTGAACACCTCCCTGCCCGAGCTGTTAAATATGCTCAAAATAGCTGAAGGCCATATTAAGAAGGATAAAGGTCCACTCCTTCTTATAGATGGCACTTCTAAAAAGAAATCGGGAAATAAGGGTTCTAAGAAACGATTGAACCCCAAGAGTAGCATCAAAAAGAAAAAAAGGAAAGAAAAACTCCGGATCAAGTACCTGTTTTCATTGCAGCAAAGCTGGCCACTGGAAAAGGAATTGCAAGAGTTTTCTTGCAAGTATGAAGACCGATGCAAGAGTTGCATCAAAAGGTATGTTTATGTTACATGCCAACTTGTCATTAAGTTCTTCAAATTCAAATTCATGGGTATTGGATACCGGCTGTGGTTTTCACATTTGCAAATCTTTGCATGGACTACAGAAAATTAAAATTTTGAAGAAAGGTGACTTCGAGCTGTATGGCGCTGGAGGAGAGTCCATCCAGGCTGAAGCTGTTGGAACCTACAACTTGGAGTTACCTTCGGGAGAGCTCCTACAATTAGAAGATTGTTATTATATGCCCAAAATTATTAGAAATGTAATTTTCATTCCTTTGTTGTTAAAGAAAGGATTTGAAATTAATGAAAAGGGCAATGGTTGCTCTATTTATTTTTCTAATAAGCATCTTTGCAATGGCATTATGGAAAATGGTCTTCTTGTTTTATTACTTAATGACAATGTCTTTCATATTAATAAAAGCAATAAAAGAAAGAGAGAGGAAGTAAATAACACCCTTCTTTGGCATTGCCGACTTGGTCACATAAGTGAATCAAGAATCAACAAGTTATACAAAGAAGAGTTCTTTGATCCTTATGATTATGAATCATTAGGAACTTGTGAATCTTGTCTTATGGGTAAAATGACTAAGTCTCCATTCACTGGACATGGAGAAAGGGCAAGTGAGTTATTAGGACTTATACACACAGATGTATGTGGTCCTATGACAACTCCAGCTAGAGGTGGATACTCTTACTTCATCACATTCACTGATGATTTATCAAGGTTCGGATATGTGTATCTTATGAAACATAAATCCGAAGCTTTTGATAAGTTTAAAGAGTATCAAAGTATGGTTGAAAAACAAACCGGAAAGTGTATTAAAATCCTTCGATCTGATCGAGGAGGTGAATACCTTTCTAGTGAGTTTTTAAATCATCTTAAAGAAAAGGGCATTCTCTCTGAATGGACACTTCCGTATACGCCACAATTAAATGGGGTAGCTGAACGGAGGAATCGTACTTTATTAGATATGGTACGGTCCATGATGTGCTTTACTGATCTTCCTATTTTCTTCTGGGGTTTTGCCCTAGAGACTGCTGCACTAATATTAAACAGGGTACCTTCTAAGTCTGTACCTAGCACTCCATATGACATATGGAGAGGAAAGAAGCCTAATCTTAAGTATCTTAAGATATGGGGTTGTCAAGCTTATGTCAAAAGAAATTTTGGACACAAGCTAAGTGCTAAATCAGATAAATATATTTTTGTAGGTTATCCTAAAGATAGTATAGGATACATCTTCTATCATCCTACCGAACAAAAAGTTTTTGTAGGTAGGCATGCCATTTTCTTAGAAAAAGAGTTTATCTTAGAAAAGGGCAAGGATAGAAAAATAGAACTTGAAGAAGTTCAAGACCTACAAATAGAAACACAAGAAATTCTTCAACCAGATGTACCTATTGATGAGGTACAACCACAACACACATCTCCTCTCCGAAGGTCAGATAGAGTGCGAAGAGCACCTGAGAGGTATGGGTTCATCATTGAGAATGATGAAGCCCACATTGTTCAGAATAATGATCCTCTGACCTATTCGGAAGCTGTCATGAGTAATAACTCTGACAAATGGCTAGAAGCCATGAAATCTGAAATAGATTCTATGTATACCAACCAAGTATGGACTTTGGTTGATGCACCAGAGGGTGTAAACCCTATAGGTTGCAAATGGGTCTATAAGAAAAAGATTGGAGCAGATGGCCAAGTAGAAACCTACAAGGCTAGATTGGTGGCAAAAGGTTTCAGGCAAAAGCAAGGAATTGACTATGATGAAACTTTTTCGCCAGTAGCTATGCTCAAATCTATTCGGATTTTGCTTGCAATAGCTGCATACTATGATTATGAAATCTGGCAGATGGATGTCAAAACCGCCTTCCTTAATGGTTATCTTGAGGAAGAGGTTTACATGACACAGCCAGAAGGATTTGTCTCAAGTAAGAGAGCAAATCAAGTATGCAAGCTTAAGAGATCCATTTATGGATTAAAGCAAGCATCGAGGAGTTGGAACATCCGTTTTGATACAACAGTCAAAGAGTTTGGTTTTATCAAAAATGTGGATGAACCATGTGTGTACAAGAAGACTAGTGGGAGTGCCATTGTCTTCTTAATATTGTATGTAGATGACATACTGATCATTGGAAATGATATTCCAATGTTACAATCGGTCAAGACTTGGCTGTCAAAAAGCTTTTCCATGAAAGACTTGGGAGAAGCATCCTATATACTTGGTATAAAGATCTATAGGGATAGATCTAAAAGGATGCTAGGCTTGTCCCAGTCTAGGTACATAGATAATGTGCTGAAAAGATTCAGCATGGAAGAAAGTAAAAGAGGTTATTTGCCTATGAGTCATGGCATACGTCTCTCTAAGAAGATGTCTCCTAAGACATCTGAAGAGAGGAATAGAATGAATTCTATTCCCTATGCTTCGGCAGTAGGATCGATTATGTATGCTATGCTATATACTAGGCCTGATGTTGCTTATGCCTTAGGCATAACAAGTAGATTTCAGGCTGATCCAGGAGAGGATCATTGGATAGCTGTGAAAAATATTCTTAAGTACTTGAGAAGGACTAAAGATATTTTTCTAGTTTATGGAGGATCTGAGTTGAAACTAGAAGGATTTTCTGATTCTAGTTTTCAATCAGATCCAGATGATAGCAAGTCCACTTCAGGGTATGTCTTTACCCTAAATGGTGGTGCAGTGAGCTGGAAGAGTTCCAAACAGCAAACTGTAGCTGACTCAACTACTGAGGCAGAATACATTGCTGTAAGTGAAGCCGCTAAGGAAGCTGTCTGGATGAAGAAGTTCATCTCTGAGTTAGGAGTAGTTCCCGAGATTGCTGGACCAGTCCCAGTTTATTGTGATAACACTGGAGCTGTTGCTCAAGCGAAGGAACCAAGGTCTCATCACAAATCCAAGCACATTCTAAGACGCTTCCATCTTGTTCGAGAGATTGTCGAGAGACAAGACATAGTCATTGAACGAGTAGACACCAAGAACAACTTAGCAGACCCGTTCACTAAAGCTCTACCACAACAGCAGTTCGATCGCCACCTCGATTGTATGGGGATAAAATATAAGAGCGATTGGCTTTAGTGCAAGTGGGAGATTGAAAGAGTAGATGCCCTACAAGCCAATCGCAATATGTATTGCGAAGGGTTTTTCTTTTGATTTGTCCAAATCATGTACATGACATTTAAATATGAATAAAGGCGTTATGTTTTATCATATGCTGTTGATTATATTTATGATAAACTCCTTAGATTAGGGCAATGGTTTTAAGACTATGATGAGATCATACTAGTGAGACTTAAAATCCTAAAATCCTAATCTTAAATATTTCCAGTCATTGGTACATTGAGTCGGGGATCAATGATTACCGAAAAGACTGGCATGTCTTATGTATGCTCGATGCAGAGGATGATTGATCTCACAATCATTTGTGTGGAGACACTAATACAAAGATATGGGTGCTCATTAGAAGAATGAGTTCACTGAATTGACCTACAAAGAGAAATCTTATGAAGTCTTACTTACATGTCAAAAGATGATTCTCTTAGTGGGAGTTGTGCAACTGATCCTTTGACCTGAGATCACCATGGTATCTTGTGCACATGAACCTATGTTTTGGTTTACACTCATTCATGACAATAAGTTATGTACGAGGTCTTCTGGATATGGTGGATTGTGTACGAAGATTATGAGTAGGTCAACAAGGAATTAATCACTTCTAGTAAGAGAAGATAGCATCCTATTTATTCTAATCATATGATAATTCAGGAAGCCTTTGATCAAAGCAGAATGAAAATTAGAAAGAATTTCTAATGTTTCATTATTTGAATTATCATTAAAAGATTGAGAAAAATATGAATATGAAATTGAGTTTGACATATATTCATACTCATATACATATTTGGGATGCAGTTTGATTAAAGGATTGAATTGCATGGTAACTTGCCACTGAAGGGTATTTTTGGTATTTCCACCAAATTCCATATTTTTCGGATAGACATGCACGTTGCTAGACGTCAATCTTGTCTTACAGGTTTGATCGAACTAAAGAGTTTAATTCGATCATCAATTAGAAAGGATTCTAATTGTTAAGTTCGGGTTCGCGCAGTTTGGACTTAAATCGATTAGAAGAGTTCTAATCAAGTTGGGTCAACTCGCACTCACACCTATTGCTGGCTAAGTATGGAACCCAATGGGTCACACACAAGAAAACTTATCAAGGGTCTAATTGGATTAGATCATGTTTGCAAGATAAACATCCTAGCAGGTGTTGCAAACCTTAGCTCCTGATTCGAACTGGATTCGAATCTGATTCGAATTGGATTCGAATCTGATTCTTAATTGATCTAATTTGATTAGATCATATTCTAATATGGGTTAGCCAAGAGTTGGCACCTAAATTGGCTTGATTTGAGTCTAATTGGATTAGATTTGATAAAACATTTAATATTGACCGTTGGATCAACATTTGGATGAAGAGAAGGATCAAATGGATGGCGCCATGGATTAGAGCCATTGGATCTTCATCATGGGATGATGGGAGATCATGATCTCGTGATGGACTTGTGATATTGACTTAGTCAACATCAGATGGCGTGAGAAAGAAGGGAATACGGTGAATTTAGAATGGCGCCTCATGAAGAAGTGCCACTTGGATTGGATAAAGATGACACGTCATCATATCCTAACTACTTTCCCTTCAACCGCATCATTCTCTCTCTCCTTCTTTCTTATGGTGCCACCAATAAGGGCCTTTGGATCATCATCTAGCCTTGATCAATGGTTGAGAATGCTCCCTATTTTTCATGCGTGAGAAGAAATGAAGAGAGGCATGAGTACGGTGGATTTCATGAAGAGATGCTTAGGGAATGGATAAGGATGAAGCGCCATATCATAAGCACTTCATCTTATCCTAACTACTTCTGATATGCCCTCTCATCAAATGACACATCCCTTGATCTCACGCCCCTCTTCATGCATGAATGGATGGCTACAATGCATCCGTACGCCATCTATAAATAGGGAATGCTCCCGGTGTTTTCAAATCATCGGAAATCAATCCAACTCTCTCTCTCTCATATCCCTTCTTTCTTACATTAGTTTCTTTCTTTCTAACATTGCTTCTAGTGTGTCCTAAGCCAAGACAAGGTGGTCTTCATTAGGACAAAAGGATTAGAAGTGATTTTAGAAGGCTAAAGAAAAATAGAAAGAAAGGAAAGCAAGCCGTTAGAGTTCTTTAGAAGAATTCTGCATTAAGGATCAAAAGTCTTTGGAGCTAAAGTCTTGATCAAGTTTTCGTGTGGATCACCATTGGAGGCGGACACTTGGACGTCTCGTAGAGATTGTACACTTTGGATTAGCGTTTGAGGTATTCTACTAATTCTGCATTTATTTTATATTATTTGATTGTAATCATTAAGGTGATCTAGGCTTAAAAGGGTTTCATGCATAGGGACTTTATTAAGAAAATTTTAAAATCCCTAGCTTCCGCTGCCCATTATGACATGCTAGAACCCTTCAGTCTCTAACAGTGGTATCAGAGCCTAGGCATCGTAGATTAAGGTAAGGATTAATTATTAATAGGCTTAATAGATCTGAAAATTGAATGATCATGCATGCTGAAAATTTTCTGCATGCAGATTTTTCTAGGGTGCTGATTTTTGCATGCTGATTTTTATGTGATAAAAAGATGATTCTAATTGCATTGTTAATGGAATTACAAAGTTTAGAATCATGATTAGCATGATCAGCAACCTATGTCATGAGATAATCAGTTAGTTTTCAGATCTGAAAATTATAATTGCTGCATGTGGTGATGATCGTAGGATTCAAACCCTTTTGGTATTAAATGTAAAGACCTGCGATGTGATCTGCAATGTCATGTAATTTTTTAGATGCTTGCATGCATCTTATTTGATGCATCTTATTATTTTTATTTTACATCTAGTTGTATTTCTGTGATGTGATGTACGTCAACGATCAAGTTAAAGACAAGGCATGAGATGAACAGGGGTCTAAGCGGTTGATGGCGATTGGATCAAGAGTTGGTCAAGGATCGAATCAAGGAGGCTTGGAACCAATTCAAGAGTTGAAGACCAATTGTTTAATTGACGTGCATGTGCTTGTAATACGACCTAATTAGAATCCATGATCATCACCTATTTAAAGTTAAGCTTTATTTTGATGCTGCGATTATAACTGCCTGTGATGTGACGTTTGCATGTGATGTGAATAAAAGCCGGGTAGATAGGTTTACATGTGATGTAACAAACCCAATTGAGACCTAAATTAAAACCTCCTCAATCAAGTCGAGAGAGAACCAACATGAGCAAGTCATATTAGATTAATTGATCTAATTGGTGTCTAGGAAAGCATGAAAGGTGGTTACTTAATTAGGACCTTACTCTCTGAGTAAGGGGAGCCTCCCACCTGCTTACTTGGCCAATTGTTCGATTACCTCTTATGAAGATCTCAAGTTGCAAACACTAAGACCTGATTAACCAATATTAAGTCAATAGGTCTTCCACTGTAGTAGAGCTGCTAAGGCCTTTCTGATGTTGATTTGTCTCGGCTGGATAAAGTGGTCAAGTTGCATCGGGGGGCTGGACCTCTCTATAGACATGAGATGTTGTAGGGTAAAGGTGGGGTTGGGCACCAATAACTGTTAGGTGAGGACCCAATGACGACTTTATTTCTACGGTTATACGGTGGGTCTGACTTAACTAAGAAATGGGACCAATAACTGTTAGGTGAGGTTTTCATGGCTTAGAGACCAAGTAGCACTACAACATGCTTGAGAAGCATTGTACAAGAGTTGTACATTCATCAATCTATGTGTCACCAATAACTGTTAGGTGAGGTGGCATGTAAATTGGTGGGACCGCAGTACCCACTAGAAACCCTAGTCGTGTGGGATTTCCGTTTTTCTACCAGAGGAGTGTGAGGAATTCGAGAAAATAGTGGGAGTTACATTTGTTCTAAAAGACCTTAGAACATATTAGGATCAAGTACAAAAGTCTAACTAGAATCTTTACTCTCTGAGGATTATAAAGTCAGCTTCTAGACTCTTAACTCATAGAACAACCGTTTGACCAAACCCAATTATAAAGATTGGCTCAGCAAATTTCAAAAAATAGTTTTGAATTGTGAGAAATTCGGGTATATGCTAGACCATGGAATCCCCGTGTTACCAATCCGTCCGATCACTGATCAGCGTAAGACGCTTGTTAAGTGGACGAACAATGACAATAAAGTTAGGGGCTGCACAATGGCATCCATGTCCAATGAATTACAATGCTAGCATGAGAACATGAGACTGCCAGGGACATATTAAATCACCTACAAGAGTTGTATGGTGATCAGAGTCGCGCAGCATGTTTTGAAGTGTCCAAGAGGCTTTTTAAGACAAAGATGCATGAGGGGCAGTCTGTCCACGATCATGATTTGACCATGATAAAGGACTTGAAGAAGCTTGAGAAGCTCGGCATGACCATGCACAAGGAATTGCAAACGGATTTGATCCCACAATTCCTTCTAGCTTCATATGAACAGTTTATAGTAAATTACCATATGAACAAGATTGTATGCACCAAAATAAAATTGTTGAATAAATTGGTAACTAACTTAGGGACCTTGAAGAAGTTCAAGGGGCATCGTTTCGCTATCAAGTTGGTTTCTACTTTCAAGAGAGAGTCTATTTGGAAGAAGAAGAAGCCTGCGAAGAAGCAGAAGACTAAGAAAACACCAAGTTAGGAAGTTCCAAGAAAAAGGCCAATTGCAAGAAAAAGTGTTTCCATTGCATAATGGACGGCCATTGGAAGAGGAACTGTCCTACATACATGGGAAGCATAAAGAACATGAATGAAGGGTGACAGACCTTCAGAAGGTTTGTCAGATATGCTCAGGATACTTAGGGACTGTTACCTATTGCTAGCAGAAATTTGATTTCTGTATTTTATTTAGCACAGAAAGATTTTTATTTATTTGAAAATTAAATTGATTCAAAATGGTTTTATGATTGACAGTCTCTATCACATACATATGGATGTATCTGTGAATATATCTGAGCAAACAGTGAATACCATAGGATCTAATAGATCCAAAAATGAGATAACTCTAAAGTATTTATGGCACCTCAGGCTTGGCCATATAGGAGAAGACAGAATAAACAAATTGGAGAAACATGAGCTTTTGGGCTCATTGACTTTCGAGTCATATTTGATTTGTGAATTCTGCCTTCGAGGAAAGATGGCCAAATTATCCTTTGTAGGACACAAGGAGGTCCACTGAAATACTTACCCTAGTACACACTGATGTGTGTGGCCCATTCGATGTGCAGGCTAGGGGTTGTAATTTTTTACTTCATGTTACCGATGATTACTCACGGTATGGATATGTGTATGAGACACAAATATAAAACTTTTGAAAGGTTCAAAAAGCTTAGATATGAAGTAGAAAAATAAGCACAAAAACTCATTAAGGTTCTTCGATCAGATCGAGGAAGTGAATACCTTAATGGAGAGTTCTGTGATTATCTCAAGGAGAATGGTATAGTTTCATAATGGATTCCTCCTGGTACACCTCAGCTCAATAGAGATCAGAGAGAAGAAATCGGACTCTATTGATATGGTCCAGTCCATGATGAGCTTCACTGATTTACCCTTGTTTCTTTAGATAGATGCCCTATTTTCAGCTATTTACTTGTTGAATCGAGTTTCCTCTAAATCCCTTCCTACCACACCGTATGAGATATAGCATGGTAAGAAACCACGTCTTGGTCATCTCAAGATTTGGGGATGTCCGGCCCACGTCAAGAGACTATAGGCGGACAAGCTAGAGGCTAGGACCATAAGTGCTCGTTTTATATGATATCTTAAAGAGTCATTAGGATACAATTTTTCGTCTCAGAGGATCATAATGTGTTTGTGAGCCATCATGCCATCTTCTTGGAAAAATAGTTTATCCTTGATAGAGGCAGTGGGAGGAAAATTGAGCTTGAAGAGAAAGTCTCTGAAAAGCAACGAGTCATGGATCCTATCAAACCCATTCATACAGAGCCAGTACACGATGTCCCTCAACCACTTCGCAGATTTAGTAGGGTCTCCCATCCTCCCGATAGATACTTAGGTATACTACAAGAGGATACCGAGGAAATGTTCCTAGTGGGAGATAGGGATCACACGCAGGATCCCAAAACCTACGACGAGGCGATATCTGATATCGATTCCGAGAAATGGTTGGAAGCTATGAAATCAGAGTTAGACTCCATGCATTCCAACCAAGTCTGGACCTTAGTAGATCCACCAGAAGGTATTGTACCTAATGGATGTAAATGGATCTACAAAAGGAAGATAGGTTCGGATGGAGAGGTAGAGACCTATAAAGCAAAGCTTGTGGCGAAAGGGTATAGTCAACGCGAAGGCATTGACTATCAGGAGACCTTTTCACCTGTAGCCATGCTGAAATCTATCCGAACATTGCTTGCCATTGCAGCATTTCATGATTATAAAATCTGGCAGATGGATGTGAAAACAGCTTTTCTGAATAGATATCTTGATGAAGACATCTATATGGAACAACCTTTGGATTTTACTTCCAGTGATGGAGATCACAAGGTCTGCAAGCTGCAAAGGTCCATCTATGGACTAAAGCAAGCATCTCGGAGTTGGAACACTCGTTTCGATGACGCAATCAAAACGTTTGATTTCATCAAAAACGAAGAGGAACCGTGTGTTTACAAAAGGGTTAGTGGGAGTGCTGTCGTATTTCTCGTACTGTACGACATCCTCCTGATAGGGAATGATATTCCCATGCTAACCTCGGTCAAGGTCTGGTTGTCAAAAAGGTTCTCCATGAAAGACCTTGGGAAAGCATCCTATATTTTGGGAATAAAGGTCTATAGAGATAGATCTAAAAGGATGCTTGGCCTATCACAGAAGATGTACATAGAGGAAGTGCTGAAAAGGTTCAGCATGGAAAACTCTAAAAGGGGTCTCTTACCCCTAAGGCATGGAATAAATCTCTCCAAGAAGATGTGCCCCAACACATCTGAAGAGATTCAACGCATGAGCAAGATCCCCTATGCATCAGCGATAGGGAGCCTCATGTATGCCATGCTATGTACATGACTTGATATAGTACATGCTGTGAATGTCACGAGCATATGTCAATCAGATCCAGGCAAGAAGCACTGGATAGCTGTGAAGAACAGTCTTAAGTACTTGAGAAGAACTAAGGACATGTTCTTGGTCTTTGGAAGAAGATCAGAGTTGAAGGTAGAAGGATGCACACATATTGATGATAGAAAGTCTACATCAGAATATATGCAATGGTGGTTCAGTAAATTGGAAGAGTTCCAAACAACCGATCATTATAGATTCTACCTTAGAAGCTGAATGTTAAGCCGTCTCTAAGGGTGCAGTGGAAATCTTTTGGTTTAAAAGGTTCATTGCATAGTTAGGTGTAATGTCATCAGATGTCATAACACTCTACTGCGATAACAAAGGCACCATAGCACTAGCTAAGGAGCCAAGGTCTCACCAGAAATCGAAGCACATAGAGCGGCAGTTTAACCTAATAAGCGACTACCTCGAAAGAAAATAAGTAGAGGATCAGAGAGTAGACTCCACAGAAAATATGTCGGACCCATTCACTAAGCAGCTAAGTCTGCAGCAAACTAAAATGCATCTTGAGAAAATGGGGCTTAGGTTTATGGCTGATTGGCTTTAGTGCAAGTGGGAGATTGTTAGATGTATGCCCTAGAAGCCAATCTGGCTGACACATTGTTAATTCTAGGGACATAATTTTGTACTTGACTATTTATTATTGAATAAATAAAAGGCATCTTTTCATTCATATTATATATGTGTCTATGAATCGTCCAAGAAATTAATAAGATGATGATGCATATTCTCAAGAGTTGAGAATTTGAGCCATGTATCATTAGTGATTAATTTCTAAACGCTCCTGATCGATGGATCATCACGAGGACGGTGATCGATCCGATGAGATCAGTGCACAGATTACTTTCCTTATGGATGGACGAGACTCGAGTCCACAGTGTAGCGACACTGAAGTAATAGTGCAGGTGCTTGTTAAGAACAAGGGTACTGAGCGTGACCAATACAAGAAGTCACTTGGATGTCTATCCACTCGTCAGTGACTTGCTTGATGTTGCAGTAGTATGACTGGTCCTTTGACCTGTGGTGCTTCAGCTACCCACAGTGAGGTTATTGTAGTTTGACTACACGTATACATGGTCTCTAGTCATATGGGTCCTTGTAGTGTAGATTGGCTGCATTAAGTTCACTGTAGGAGTAGGGTATGCACTTACATGGAATCTATCGACCTTGATAGAAGAGGAGTGATCCTATGTGATTTGTTAGACCGAGTTCTAAGACCTTGGCCAGGGCACTAATATAAAGTGGAGAAAGAGTTTTCCACTAACGAACTCGAGTCGAATAAATCTTGACATATGACAGACGAAGGGGTTTGACAAGTTATCCATGACCTCCGGTCTGTAGGGATCCACGATAGTAGGACTGTATCACACGATAACTGCACCTAGAGGTTCATCATTCTATTCTACTGGGTAGCCACTACATGCTGCTAGGTGCCACTGGTGGATGGTGGGACTCACAGGGATTATCTCGATGATCGATAAACCCTAATGAGTAGAGTTGGAATCGTTCCAATCCATTGAAAGGAGTTTTCAATAATATTGTGATAGAGATCATAATATATCTCACTACCAGTCAGAGTAGAACCTATGGGGTCACACACACTAGAAGTATTGACCGATCCGATGGTTGAATCGTGATTAAGAATCACAAGTAATCAATTCGATTGATATTCAGTTGAAGAAGGAACAAAGGGAATTAATTAATTGGACTTGAAACAAAAGTCCTACTTCGATTAGGATTCCTAGAGTCCTAATTGGATTAGGACTACGAATCCTAGTTGGAGTAGGACTGGAATTCCTACTTGGAATAGGATTCCTATAATCCTAATTAGATTAGGAGTTTTGAATTAAAATTGGATTCCTACTTGGAGTAGGATTCCTAGAGTCCTAATCAGATTAGGACTTCGGATTCAAATAGAGTCCTAATTGGATTAGGACTAAAATTAAATATGTCCTAATTTGGATTAGGATTTCTTAAGTCACAATTAATTATTAATCTAATGAATCAATAAGACTCCTAATTGGATTAGGATTGAAGAGTTCAATTGAGTCAAAATTGATTTAAGTTCTAATTGGATTAGGACTTACCTAGATTGGATTCAAATTGGTTCACCCTTGGGCTAAGCCTAATTGGATTAGGGCTTGACCACATTAGGGCATCCAAAACCTTACTTAATGAGGATTAGGGCAACACAAGAGGAGGGGCTCACGCCCTTCCCTTTTTCTCCTCCTTGGTGCGGCATGAAGAGAGGGGCCGGCG
The DNA here is from genome assembly GCF_051530095.1 of Phoenix dactylifera. NCBI lineage: Eukaryota > Viridiplantae > Streptophyta > Magnoliopsida > Arecales > Arecaceae > Phoenix > Phoenix dactylifera. Next base: position 19,119,870 of record NC_143192.1, on the reverse strand, counting down.
CCCCTCTTATGGAAGAGTGTCAAAGGGCTCCTAACTTGTAGGAGCCCTAGATGCTATTTAAGAGGAGGCCTTGGGGGCTGACCTAATTTGAGTGAATCCCTCTTCTCCTCAGCCGTGGCCTCCTCCTCCTTCTCCTTGGTTTTCAGCCGCAAGCAAGGGAAGCAAAAGACAAGGTGTTGGCAGTCCCCTTCTTCCTCCTCCTTGGTTCCAACGCAGGAAAAAGAAAGTGGGCTGCAGGGGCTTCGTTCCTCTTCTTTTCTTCATCCTTCTTCTTCCTCCTCTCAAGCATATTCAAGAGTTGAAAGAAAGAGAGGAGATCAGCCATCAAAAGTGATCTCTGCAAGGGAGCTAGCACCCCGGGGAGATAGAAAGCTTGGATCGGTTCTCTGCTTCGTGTGGATACCCGTAGAGGCCGGGGCACTTGAACGGCTTCAAGCGAACCTCCATCCTAAACCACGAACTTCAGTTTGCGGTGATCATCTATCCGCACAAGGTAAAGATCTGATCTTCTAAAGGTTTAAAAGTTTTTAATCCTTATCTATCTACGAACGGTTTTTGAACAACGTTCATGCGATGAACGGTTGATCCCGCGCATGCCTCTTCCGCTGCATCTGAATTTTTTAAAATTTCAGCGGTATGATCGGGGGTTTCTAACACAATTTACATGCCACCTCACCTAACAGTTATTGGCGACACATAGATTGATGAATGTACAACTCTTGTACAATGCTTCTCAAGCATGTTGCAGTGTAACTTGGTCTCTAAGCCATGAAAATCTCACCTAACAGTTATTGGTCATATTTCTTAGTTAAGTCAGGCCCACCGTATAACCGTAGGAATAAAGTCGTCATTGGGTCCTCACCTAACAGTTATTGGTGCCCAACCCCACCTTTACCCTACAACATCTCATGTCTATAGAGAGGTCCAGCCCTCCGATGCAATTTGCCCACTGTGTCCAGCCGAGACAAATCAACATCAGAAAGACCTTAGCAGCTCTACTACAGTGGAAGACCTATTGACTTAATATTGGTTAATCAGGTCTTAGTGTTTGCAACTTGAGCTCTTCATAAGAGGTAATCGAACAATTGGCCAGGTAAGCAGGTGGGAGGCTCCCCTTACTCAGAGAGTAAGATCCTAATTAAGTAACCACCTTTCATGCTTTCCTAGACACCAATTAGATCAATTAATCTAATATGACTTGCTCATGTCGGTTCACTCTCGACTTGATTAAGGAGGTTTTTAGTTTAGGTCTCATTTGGTTTGCTACATCACATGTAACCCTATCTACCCGACTCACATTCACATCACATGCAAACGGCACGTTGCAGGCAGTTATAATCGCAGCAATAATTAAAGCTAAACTTTAAATAAGTGATGATCATGGATTCTAGTTAGGTCGTATTACAAACACATGCACGTCAATCGATCAACTGGTCTTCAACTCTTGAATTGGTTCCAAGCCTCCTTGACTCGATCCTTGACCAACTCTTGATCCAATCGCCATCAACCGCTTAGACCCCCGTTCATCTCATGCATCATCTTCGACTTGATCGTTGACGTACATCACATCACAGATATACAACCAGATATAAAAAAAATAAAAATAAAATACATTCCCTTTTAGGAGGCACGCAGGCCTCTCAAAACATCAAATAAGATGCATGCAAGCATCTGAAAAATTACATGACATTACAGATCACATCGCAGGTCATTACATTTGATACCAAAAGGGTTTGAATCCTATGATCATCACCACATGCAGCAATTATAATTTTCAGATCTAAAAACTAATTGATTATCTTATGACATAGGTTGCTGATCATGCTAATCATGATTCTAAACTTTGTAATCCCATTAACAATGCAATTAGAATCATCCTTTTATCATATAAAAATTAGCATGCAAAAATCAGCACCCTAGGAAAAATCTGCATGCAGAAAATTTTCAGCATGCATGATCATTCAATTTTCAGATCTAATAAGCCTATTTATAATTAATTCTTACCTTAATCTACGAAGCCTAGGCTCTGATACCACTGTTAGAAAGCCCGCCCATGCCGCTGATATTTCAAAAAATTCAGATGGCGGCGGAATCGGCATAAGCGGGATCGACGTTCATCGCATGAACGTTGTTTCATGAACCGTTCGTAGATAGGTAAGGATTAAAAACTTTTAAATACATTAGAAGATTAGATCTTCACCTTGTGTGGGTAGATGATCACCGCAAACTGAAGTTCGTGGTCTAGGATGAAGGTTCGCTTGAAGCCGTTCAAGTGCCCGGCCTCTATGGGTATCCACACGAAGCAGGATCCGATCCAAGCTCTCTATCTCACCGGGGTGCTAGCTCCCATGCAGAGATAACCTTTGATGGCTGATCTCCTCTCTTTATTTCAACTCTTGAATATACTTGAGAGGAGGAAGAAGAAGGATGAAGAAGAGGAAGATGAAGAATCCCCACGCAGCCTTCTTTTCTTCCTTGCGTTGGATGAAGGAAGGGAAGGGGAGGAGGCCGCCAACTCTTGGACCTTTGCTCTTCCTTTGCTTGCGGCTGAAACTCAAGGTGGAAGAGAGGGAGGCCACGGCTTGAAGAGGAGGAGAAGTCCATCTAGGGCGCCGGCCCTAGTTCCTCTTTTATAAGCATGAAGGGCTCCTACAAGTTAGGAGCCCTTGACTTCTTTCCAAGAGGAGGCGCCGACCCTAGCTCTTCATGCCGCACCTAATCAAGATGAGAGGGGCTTATGCCCCTCTAACTTGGTTAACCCAATCCTCTTCCAAGGAGGATTAGGTGCCCTTCTCATGGTTTAGTCCTAATCTAATTAGGATTAACCAGATCATGAATCAATCGGGTTCAATCTATGCTAGTCCTAATCCAATTAGAACTTGAATGAACCATGACTCAATTGAACTCTTCAATCCTAATCCAATTAGGAGTCATATTGATTTATTTTAAGAAATCCTAATCCAAATTAGGACATATTTGATTTTAGTCCTAATCTAATTAGGACTCTTATTTGAATCCGAAGTCCTAATCTGATTAGGACTCTAAGAATCCTATTCCAAGTAGGAATCCAATTTTAATTCAAAACTCCTAATCTCATTAGGATTATAGGAATCCTATTCCAAGTAGGAATCCCAGTCCTACTCCAACTAGGATTCCTAGTCCTAATCCAATTAGGACTCTAGGAATCCTATTCGAAGTAGGACTCTAGTTTCAAGTCCAATTAATTAATTCCCTTTGTTCCTTCTTCAACTGAATATCAATTGAATTGATTACTTGTAATTCTTAATCACGATTCAACCATCGGATCGGTCAATACTTCTAGTGTGTGTGACCCCATAGGTTCTACTCTGACTGGTAGTGAGATATATTATGATCTCTATCATAATATCATTGAAAACTTCTTTCAGTGGATTGGAACGATTCCAACTCTACTCATCAGGATTTATCGATTATCGAGATAATCCCTGTGAGTCCCACCATCCACTAGTGACACCTAGCAGCATGTAGTGGCTACCCAGTAGAATAGAATGATGAACCTCTAGGTGCAGTTATCATATGATACAGTCCTACTATCGTGGATCCCTACAGGACGGAGGTCATGGACAACTCGTCAAACCCCATCGTCTGTCATATGTGAAGATTTATTCGACTTAAGTTCGAGAGTGGAAAACTCTTTCTCCACTGTGCATACTGCCCCGGCCGAGGTCTTACAAACTCAGTCTTATAAATCACATAGGATCTCTCCCTATCTATCAAGGTCGATAGATTCCTTATAGGTGCATACCCTACTCCTACAGTGAACTTACTGCAGCCAATCTATACTGCATGGACCCATATGGCTAGAGACCATGTATGTGTGCAGTCAAACTACAATAACCTCACTGTGAGTAGCCGAAGCACCGCAGGTCAAAGGACCAGTCCCACTACTGCAATATCAAGCAAGTCACTGACGAGTGGATAGACATCCAAGTGACTTCTTGTCTTGGTCACGCTCAGTACCCTTGTTCTCTAACAAGCACCTGCACTATCACTTCAGTGTCCCTACACTATGGACTCAAGTCTCGTCCATCCAGAAGGAAAGTGATCTGTGCACTGATCGGATCGATCACCGTCCTCGTGATGATCCATTGATCAGGAGCATTTAGAAATTAAGCACTAATGATACATGGCTCAAATTCTCAACTCTTGAGAATATGCATCATCATCTTATTAATTTCTTGGACGATTCATAGACACATAAATAATATGAATGAAAAGATGCCTTTTATTTATTCAATAATAAATAGTCAAGTACAAAATTATGTCCCTAGAATTAATAATGTGTCAGCCAGATTGGCTTCTAAGGCATACATCTAACACTTGTCTCATTGAACTTAGTATCATTAGCAATTAAGCAGCGGCTGTTTTTAGCAAGATCATTAAGATCTACTACATAAACATTGCCACGTCTTAGTCCTTTGAAAACTAAGCTATTGTCAATTGAATTGGTTATGATGCACATAGATGGCTTAAACAAAACATCAAAACCTCTATCGCATAATTGACTAACACTAAGTAAGTTATGCTTGAGACCATCTACAAACCGAACATTATTAACAAAGGTTGAAGGTGTGATTTGTATTTTACCAATACCAATGATGTGACCTTAGTTATTATCTCCAAAAGTCACCGCGCCTCCTTTCTTAGACTCTAGGGTGAAGAATTGCTCCTTGTCACCCGTCATGTGTCTTGAGCAGCCACTACCCAAGTACCAACAGTGTTTATTGAGCTTGGCTGCAAGACACTCCTACACAAGAAAATCATATAGTTTTAGGTACCCAAGTTTTCTTGGGTCCTTCAAGGTTAGCTATGTTGGTTCCTTTTGGAACTCAAACCTTTTTAATCTTTCTTTCAGCTTCTATTTTTCTATGGTTACATACATTAGCTTTATATCCTATTCCACCACAATAAAAATAGGTTACATCTTTAGCTTTACTTTCACCGACTTTTACAAAGAAGTTTTTAAGAAATTTTTGTTTGTTCTTAGGCTTATACCCTAATCCGGCTCTATTAAACACAGCTCTTTGACTATTAATAATCATTTCTAGTTTTTCAGAGCTATAGGTAAATTTCTCAATAATAGATTTATATTTTTCAAGTTCTTTAGTTAATTTCAAGTTTTCTTCATTCAATGATTTAACATTACTTATTGAATTATCTTTTAAAGTATGATTACTGTTTTTAAGTTCTGAAATTTTCTTAGTTAGTCTTTCTTTATCTTTAATTAATGTATTAGTTTTTTGAGTTAGCAATTGGTTGCTTGTTTTAAGTTCTAAATTTTCTTTCATAATAGAGTCCTTATCCTTAATCAATTTATCATTTTTAAGAATGTAAGATTGATTAGTTAGCTTCAATTCATTGTTTTTAAAGTTTATTTTTCTATATTCATCAATTAGTTCATTAAAGGCATCATACAATTCTTTAAAGGTAAAGTCTAATTGAGTTTCAGATATTACCTCATTTTCGTTGGCCATAAAGCAGAAATTGGCCTCTCCTCTTGTTCCTCTTCCGATGATGATGATGACTTATCGGAGTCAGTCCAGGTGGTGACAAGGGCTTTCTTCTTCTTGTGCTTGTTGTCCTTCTTCAGTAAGGGGCAGTCGGCTCTGAAATGACCTGGCTTCTTGCATTCGTAGCATCCAATTCCCTCACTTTTTCTTCCCTTACCTTTATCCTTGTTGAAGGAACTCGAGGGAACTCTCTTCTTATGGAAGGGCTTCTTTCTATTGATGAATCTTCTGAATTTTCGCACAAGAAGAGCCTCTTCTTCATCTTCGTCATTGTCTTCTTCTTCACTGCTGCTACTGCAAGAAAGATCTTTGTCAGAAGAAGTAGACTTGAGGGCAATTACCTTTTTCTTATGAGAGGATTCTTCTTCGCTGTGTTGTTTCATTGTAAGCTCATGCGTCATTAAAGATCCAAGAAGCTCCTCGAGTGGCAGCTTGTTCAAGTCTTTTGCTTCTTGGATTGCCGTGACCTTGGCTTCCCATGACCTTGGTAAAGAACGAAGAATTTTTCTGACAAGATCACTGTTAGTATAACTTTTGCCAAGGCTTTTTAAGCCGTTGACAATATCAGTAAATCTTGTGAACATGCAAGAGATGGTTTCATTAGACTCCATTTTAAATAATTCATATTTGTGAACTAGCATGTTAATTTTAGATTCTTGGACTTGATTTATGCCCTCGTGGGTCACTTCAAGTCTATCCCATATCTCTTTTGCAGAATTACAAGTAGAGATTCTATTGAATTCATTAGGGTCCAAGGCACAATAAAGAACATTCATTACTTTGGTATTTAGTTGTGCCTTCCTTCTATCGTTATCATCCCAATCTTTTTCAAGCTTGGGTATAGCAATGTTATCAACATAGATAGAAGGAACATATGGTCCATTAACTATGACGCTCCAAACATCATAGTCTTGGGCTTGGATAAATATCCTCATTCTAGCCTTCCAATAGGTATAGTTAGCTCCATTGAACAATGGAGGCCTATTGGTGGATTGCCCCACACTAAGGGAAGATCCAAAAGGGATTGTTATTTTAATCTTTTATTCTTTTTAAGGATTGGAACACCAATCGATATGAGAGCACCTGCTCTGATACCACTTGTTGCCCAAGGAGACAACCCAAGAGGGGTAGTGAATTAGGTTTTAATTAATTATTGACCAATTAAAAATAAGGTGAGTGATTAACTAAATATATTGCAAGTGAATTAGTTAGATTACTAGATGCAATAAGTGAAGAGAGTGAAAGAGACAAGGTGCAATACAAACATAGAAAGATTTATAGTGGTTCGGAGCCAACTCTTGCTCCTACGTCCACTTCCCAAGCCGCACATGGAAATTCACTATAATTTCTAGGATTACAGCCGGTTGTTTTACAAGCTCACAATCCAACTTGTTGTTTTTACGAGGTCACAACGAACTCAGTCGGTTTTGACAGGCTCACCGACTAGAACCAACTGATTGTTTTTCCGGGTTCACAATCAAACCTAGTTGGTTTTTTCCGGTTCACCAACCACAACCTTGCACCGTTGGTTTTATCTTTGGCTCACCAACAAACCTTACAACCCTTGATTCAATCCCCTGATTGAATTAAGTATACAAACTGTTGCCCAGATAGACAACCCAAGAGGGGGGGTGAATTGGGTTTTAAAATAAATTTAACTATTAAAGCGTTTGTGGGTGACTAATTAATGCTTTTTACAAGATGATTAATTAGTTGCTGTGATGTGTATGAAATGAGGGTAATGGTAAGAGACAAGCAATCACAAACACAAAGCTTTTATAGTGGTTCGGAGCTAACCCTTGCTCCTACGTCCACTCCCCAAGTCTCTCTTGGGAATTCACTATAACCCCTTGGATTACAGCCGGTTGTTTTCCAAGCTCACAACCAAACTTGTTGTTTTACGAGCTCACAACGAACTCGGTCGGTTTTCCCAGGCTCACCGACTAGAACCACCCCGATTGTTTTCTCGGAATCACAATCGAACCCTTACACACGTTGGTTTTACACTCGGCTCACCAACCAACCTCAATCCCCTTGATTCAATCCCCCGATTGAACCAAGCAAATACAATGTGTAAATAAAAAGAAGAAACAGAAAAATACAGCTTCTCAAAAGCAGATAAAAGACAATATGAACAATAAAATGAAGTTAAGAAGCCTCAAACGCTTTTAGGTTGGAGAAGAGGAATGGCTTCTTAAACTTCTGGTCTCCTCTTGAGTGAGTAGTCAACTTGAATGCAGGAGGAGAAGGCTTTAATTGCTGGGAAGATGTAGGTGGATGCAGTAAATGCAGATCTTCCTCTTTTTCGTTGAAGAACACGTTGCAGAGCTTGAATGCTTGATTAGTTGGAGTGGAATGGTTCTTTTTCTGCCTTGCTACAGTCTTCTGTGGCTATTTAAACCAACCCCCACGGAAACTAGCCGTTAGAGAGCTTTTTCTGCCCGTTCTGCACACTCTGCGCAGCCTGACAATGTGTCCGTTGGTGGGTTAGAGTCGACTCGCGCGATCAGGAGTCGACTCGGCTGTAGCGGGAGTCGACTCAAGCTTTTCTGGAGTCGACTCGGCAACTGTTCCAAATTTGAATTAAAGTTGCCTTCACGACTGGGAGTCGACTCGTCTTGACCTGGAGTCGACTCGCCAACTTCTGGAGCTGACTTGGCAATTTCGGAGTCGGCTCATTCACTGAAGTCCGTGGATCCAATTTTGAATTTGATCCACTCGAGTCGACTCGACTATCCTGGGAGTCGACTCGAATCTCAGAGCCCGAACTCCCGATTCTCTGTCTTTTGGCTCGTCCAGTCTTGGAGTCGACTCGAACTTCCTCGGAGTCGACTCGGCTCTCAGTTTTCGAAACTTGGTCTTCTGCCTTTTTGATGTGAAGCTGTCTTGGAGTCGACTCGAGCTGTCTGGGAGTCGACTCGAATCTCAGAGGCAGTAACTTGGTCTTCTGTCTGTTGATGGTCGCGGAGTCTTGGAGTCGACTCGCATATTGCGGGAGTCGACTCGAATCTCAGAGTCCGAAAATTGCTCTCTGACTTTTTCTTGTGTTCCTCTGAGAGTCGACTCTCACCTTCTTTGGAGTCGACTTGCTATCCATCGGAGTCGACTCGCATTTCACTGGAGTCGACTCGAATCTCAGACCCGAAAACTGCTCTCTGACTTTTTCTTTGTGTTCCTCTTGGAGTCGACTCTTACTATCCTGGAGTCGACTCGGTGAACATCGGAGTCGACTCGCGCACTTTGGGAGTCGACTCGTTGACAGGTTCTGAGTTGAAGCTTTCTGTTCTTCTGTCTGTTCTCAGTCGGAGTCGACTCGTACAGATCTGGAGTCGACTCGAGCCCGTGCCAGTGAACTTGATACGCTTGGAGTCGACTCGTGATACTCTGGAGTCGACTCGAGTCTCAGACTTTGGTTCAAGCTGACTTCTTAACTTATCCAAAAATTATGAACCAAGTCTTGAGACACTTAGACAAGATTTTCACTGAAACACTTAATTGAATTCATTAGTAAACAAGAAATATACTCAAATGCTTTGAGCTCATCAAAATCAAATAGGGTTTTAATCAATCACTCCACAATCTCCCCCTTTTTGATGATGACAAAACATTGAGTATATGTAAAGTGAATTGCACAATAAACAATGAAATAAAATCCATAAATGAATTCAAATGTCTGGTAGTACAATTTATCCAAGCTTGAAAGGAGTGAAACAATAAATTTCGGAGTTAAAGCTCCCCCTTTCATTTGGAATTATATAAGCCTTCATATCATGCAATCAATTGTTTGGCTTATATATATTTAATGATTTAGCTTTCTTAAAAATTCAGATTCTCCCCCTCAACATATGCATTCTACTTTGTTTTGATTCTTTGAATTTCCTTTTAATGCTTTGAAGTTTTTGAACTGAAATTTTGGTTTTTAGAGGAAAAATCTGTCAATTTGTTCTTGAGTAGGATTCAGCTAATCTCCGAATATCCCTTGAATAGATTCTGGAGATTACTCCATTAGGAGCCCCAAAAGAGAGATAATGAGCCTCGGGGTACCGAATCCACTTAGAACAAATTTGTGTGTTTTAAGAGTTTATCTTTTTATTGATTTCCATTGATTCCTTTTACATATTTTATACATATTTTTCTTCCTTTTACATATTTCTCCCCCTTTTTGTCATCATATCAAAAAGGAGGTAAACAGAACACACAATCAAACATAGATCAAAAGGCACATTATTGAAGAAAAATGCGGCTACTCATTGTATTAATTTGTATGTAAGTACATTTCAGAATACAATAAGTAACGTAAAGCAATACATGTCAAAGCAAAATACAAAAAGTAGCTACGGTCTCCTCGAGGATGTAGGTCCTCCTCTCGAGGATGTATCTCCTCCTCTCGAGGATATGGCTCCTACTCTCGAGGATATATCTCCTCGAGGCATGCGCTCCACGAGTGATTGGACCGCATTGGTCACGTTCTCTAGCTGGCGAATGATGGCCTGGATGGCCCTGCTCTGTGTCGTATCCAGCTCGAGTACTGACTTCTGCAGTCCGTCCAGCTTGTCGATGAGCACATTCGACAAGCGCTCGGCCCCTGCGGTGGTGGTGGACATGTCACGGCCGATGTCATCCCGCATCTGTCGAGTGGTGCTCGTGACCTCACTCATGCTGTGGAACTGGGCCTGTATCAAGGTCCTCATGTTGTATATCTCTTGCCGCACCTCAGCCGTCATGTCTGTCACGGCTGTCAGGGAAGGGACCAATGCGGAAGATGTGGGTGCAGGAGAGGGAGTAGGCACCGAACCCCGGAGCTCCTGGAGCAGATCTCGGACTATCTCCTGCCGCAGCTCCCGGAGCTGCTCAGACGAGATCCGGACCTCCATAGGCTGAGTGGGTGGAGCTGAGGAGGAGGGTCCGGCGGAGGTAGTAGGAGCAGAAGTGGATGGAAAGTCTGGTACGTCGGGAAAGTCAGAATCGGGCTCAGGACTGGGGGAAGATCTGGTGGTCTGTGTGGTGATGGATGACTTCCTAACCCAGATCCCCTCTCTCTTCCGAAACCCCATCCTGTGTAGGGTCCCTGCACGCGTGCGATCAGTCCATCGCAAAGCGCGAAAGGGCTCCCCCTCAGGAATGGGAATCTCGTACTCCCTAAACAGAAGGGTGAATATCATGCCGTATGGGAGGGTGAGCCTAGGTCTATCTAGGGGCTCACACATATACCTATAGATGAGTTTGGGGAAGTTGATCGGGGTGTCCTGAAGAATATAAAACATAAGAGGTAGGTCTCTCTCATTTACAAAATCAAATCTCCCTGTCTTAGGGAAGATGGACCTAGACAGTATACTCAAAAGGATTCTCACCTCAATCGGAAGTGAGCTAGCAGAAACCTCGTCTAGAGGTGACTGGGGTTGATGCCCTAGAACGGCCGTAAGGGCCTCAACCCTGTCCTCAGGGTGTGTGGGAGCCACCCCTACTAATGGAAGGTGGAGGATGTGGGCAATAAGATCCTCCGTAACAAACAGAGGGACACCGGCTACTGTGCCCTCGATACCCCCATCTCTCCGATGGACGGTACCATAGAACTCTCTAACAAGGCCAGGGTAAGTGGGGAGATCTAAAGTGAGGAAGTACTCTAATCCCTGTGCCCTAAGCCTATCACCTATGGTGAACCCTTCCCGGGAGAGATAGTCGAAATCGACATATCTCCCGGTGGTGACGGCCTTCCCGGCCAATGGCCTCGCGGGAACCGCCCTAGGCGGGGAATGAGCCGGAGGTGGTTGCCTCGCGGGATCGTGCCGCGCCTTGGAGCGCCGCTCGGGACCGGCCTCGGGTCGGGACCTCTTCCTAACTACGGTCTTACGCAGCATTTTGACCTAAACTGAGAGGAAAAACCTAGAGGACGGTGAAGGACCGACGGAAAAGACTCGGAACCGACCGGGAATGACCTAGGAAGGGAGGAGAACTCAATGTCCGACGAAGAATCGACGGAAAAATGGCTTGGAGACGATCGGGGACGACCTAGGAGTCGGCTCTAGGGCTTTTTGAACAGTGGCGGCTTGAAAGAAAAGTGTTTTCGAAACGACAAATCTAGGGTTAAAAAGTCGGATCCCGACTGCGAGTCGACTCCACTGAGTCGTGAGTCGACTCGACCTCGAGTCGACTCCAGAATATGCGCGAGTCGACTCTCCTTATGCGCCTGTGGACCTCGAGTCGACTCCCGACAGTATGCGAGTCGACTCCCCCTCTGCTGCCATCTTTGCGAGTCGACTCCCGCCAATGCGCGAGTCGACTCCCCCTTAGGAGCCGGCTCTGAAACTTACTCGAGTCGTCTCTAACTTTGGCACGCACCTAAAACTCATGCTATAATCGTGCCGAATGACGGAAAATCACTTAATTAAGATCTGATTTGATGATCATTGGAAAGAAACTCTATTTTTAACCACATTGTAATCATCAAAATCAATGTATCTAGTGGAACCGCTAGGATGGATCAATCACTCCTAATCCCCTCCTAAGCACACTAAACCTCTCTTCACTTAGGGGTTTTGTAAAAATATCTGCTAATTGATTATCAGTACAAACAAATTGGAGTGTCACATCACCATTCAATACATGATCTCTTATGAAGTGATGTCTTATCTCAATGTGTTTAGTTCTTGAATGTTGAATTGGATTTTTAGTTAGGTTTATGGCACTTGTATTATCACAATTAATGGAAATTTTATCTTGTTTAATGCCATAATCTTCTAATTGTTGTTTAATCCATAAGATTTGAGCACAACAACTCCCGGCTGCAACATATTCAACTTCTGCAGTGGATAATGCAACCGAGTTTTGTTTCTTGCTAAACCATGAGATAAGGTTTTCTCCTAGAAATTGACACGACCCGCTGGTACTTTTTCTATCAAGCTTACATCCAGCGAAGTCTGAATCTGTGTACCCTATTAAGTTTAGGCTAGATTCTTTAGAGTACCATAGCCCTATGTTCTTAGTTCCTATTAAGTATTTAAAAATTCTCTTAACTGTAACTAGATGTGATTCTTTAGGATTAGTCTGATATCTAGCACACATGCACACACTAAACATAATATCAGGTCTACTTGCAGTAAGATACAGTAAAGATCCTATCATACCTCTATAAAGTTTTTGATCTACAGATTTACCTGATTCATCTTGGTCTAACTTGCATGATGAGCTCATGGGGGTGCTGATTGACTTGTTTCCCTCCATGTCAAACTTCTTGAGCATCTCCTTGATATACTTGGCTTGATTGATGAAGATGCCTCCTTCAGACTGTTTGATTTAAAGCTCGAGGAAGTAGTTCAGCTCTCCCATCATGCTCATCTCAAACTCACTCTGCATCAAATCAGCAAATTCTTCGCAGAGGCGATTGTTAGTAGCACCGAAAATGATATCATCAACATAAATCTGTACTAATAACATATCTTTGTTTTGCTTTTTCAGAAATAGGGTTGTATCTACATTTTTCCTAGAGAATTCATGTTCTAATAGGAATTTGCTAAGTCTCTCATACCATGCTCTAGGTGCTTGTTTTAAACCATAAAGTGCTTTGTTCAGTTTATATACATGATTAGGGTATTGATGATTTTCAAAACCAGGAGGTTGTTCTACATATACCTCCTCATTAATATACCCATTTAAAAATGCACTTTTTACATCCATTTGAAAAAGTTTGAAGTCCTTAGAGCATGCATATGCTAATAATAGTCTAATAGCCTCAAGTCTAGCTACAGGAGCAAAGGTTTCATCAAAATCTATACCTTCTTCTTGATTATAACCCTTTGCTACTAGTCTAGCCTTATTCCTTATAACAATTCCATTTTCATCAAGTTTATTTTTATAAATCCATTTCGTGCCTATAATAGAATATTCAGAAGGTCTCTCTATTAGATTCCATACCTTGTTTCTAGTAAATTGGTTTAATTCTTCTTGCATTGCATTTATCCAATTTACATCATTTTCGGCCTCTTCTATGTGTTTGGGCTCAAAGTGTGAGACAAAAGCTAGATGGTTATTTAAATTTCTAAGGGATGCTCTAGTCCTAACCGGTTGAGATGGATCATCTAGAATTAGTTCCTTAGGATGCCCGTGAGCATACCTCCAAGCTTTAGTTAGCCCATGATCCACAATAGCCTCTTGGCTTGATGATGCTCCTTCACTCAACTTTTGATTATCATCTTGTAATGCCATCTCATCTATCTTTTCTTCAAGAATTTCAACATCATCATCAAAATTAACTTTCTTACTAGAGGAGATGTCACTAGAGTCATCAAATACAACATGTATAGATTCTTCTATAACTAAGGTTCTTTTATTAAAGACTCTATAGGCTTTACTAGTTGTAGAGTAACCTAAGAATATTCCTTCATCCGATTTAGAGTCAAATTTACCTAGATTATCTTTCCCATTATTATGAACAAAACACCTACATCCAAAAGCATGAAAGTAATTAACTTTTGGTTTTCTGTTTTTCCAAAGTTCATAAGGTGTTTTCTTTATGATGGGTCTTAATAAAACTCTATTTAATATATGGCAAGAAGTATTAATGGCTTCTCCCCAAAAGTACTTAGGGAGGTTACTTTCACATAACATAGTTCTAGCCATTTCCTCTAGAGTCCTATTTTTCCTTTCCACAACTCCATTTTGTTGTGGTGTCCTAGGTGCAGAAAAATTATGAGTTATTCCCTTTTTACTACAAAACTCATTGAATAACTGATTTTCAAATTCGGTACCATGGTCACTTCTAATGGCTATTACTGAAGTATCTCTAGCATTGGTTACTTTCTTATGAAACTTTTTAAATACTGAAAAAGCTTGATCTTTATGTGCTAAGAACATAACCCAAGTGTACCTAGTATAATCATCTACAATAACTAGACCATATTTATTTCCACCTAGGCTTGTTGTTCTAGTTGGTCCGAATAGGTCCATGTGTAATAATTCTAGAGGTCTAGAGGTAGAGACACATTTTATGGATTTAAATGAGTTCCTAGATTGTTTGCCAAATTGACATGCTTCACATATTTTGTTCTTTTCAAATTTTAATTTTGGCAAACCTATCACGGAATCTCTTTTAACTAGTTTAGTTATTGTGTCCATGCTTGCATGACCTAACTTACGGTGCCATAACCAACTAGCATCATTATCTTTAGTTTCATTAACAACTAAACATTGGTTATGTTTTGCAAGATCTTCTAGGTCAACAACATATACATTTCCACGTCTAATCCCTTTAAAAACTAAACTACTGTCATTAGGGTTTGTTATAATGCATAGTGATGGTTTAAACATAACATCATATCCTTTATCACATAATTGACTAATGCTTAACAAGTTATGCTTAAGACCATCAACATATCTAACATTATCTATAAAAGTTGAAGGGGTGATTTGAACTTTACCAATACCAATGATGTGACCTTGGTTGTTGTCTCCAAAAGTCACAGCACCTCCCTTCTTAGCTTCAAGGGTGAAAAATTGATCCTTATCACCCGTCATGTGCCTTGAGCAGCCACTATCCAAATACCAGCAGTTTTTGTTGACCTTGGCTGCAAGACACTCCTACACAAGCAAATCATGTCAACTTAGGTACCCAAGTTTTCTTGGGTCCTTCATGGTTAGTCAAGTTGGTTCCTTTTGGAACCCATACCCTTTTAATTTTCCTTCTTGATTTACCTTTCCTAAAATTACACACATTTGCTTTATGACCTATAGTTCCACAACAAAAGCAGGTTATTTTCTTAGTTTTAGTTTCCCCAGCTTTAACAAAGAAGTTACTAAGAAGTTTTTGTTTATTTTTTGGTTTATATCCTAAACCCGCTTTATTAAATACTGCTCGTTGACTATTGAGTATCATATTTAATTTTTCTGAGCTATATGTAAATTTTTCAACTAAGGGTTTGTATTTGTTAAGTTCTTTGGTTAGTGTTTGATTTTCTGCCTTTAGATCATTTAGTTCTTTTGTGAGATCCTTGTTTAAGATTTGTTTATGGTTTTTAAGTTCTGAGAGTTCCTTAGTTAGTTTTTCATTATCCTTAGTTAAGGTATTAGTCTTTTGAGTTAAAAGTTGGTTGCTTGTCTTAAGGTCTATATTTTCTTTGGTGATTAAATCCTTATCCTTAACTAATGAATCATACTTACGGATATAAGTTTGGTTAGTTACTTTTAATTCTCTGTTTTTAACATTTATAGCCTTATATTCAATCATTAGTTCATTAAAGGCATCATAAAGCTCATCAAAAGTAAAATCTAAAGGCGATTCGAGCGTTACCTCATTTCCATTGGTCATGAAGCAGAAATTGGCCTTTTCCTCTTGTTCCTCATCCGATGAAGAGGATGATGAGTCTGAGTCGGATAGTGTCGTGACAAGAGCCTTCTTCTTCTTGTACTTGCTCCCCTTCTTCAGTAAAGGGCACTCAGCTCTTATGTGACCCGGCTTCTTGCACTCGTAACAGCCAATCCCCTCATTTTCCCTTTCCTTACCTTTGTCCTTGCGGTAGGAATTTGAGGGGCCTCTCCTTTGATGATAGGACTTCTTGTGGTTGATGAATTTTCTGAATTTGCGCACAAGAAGTGCCTCACCATCATCATCCTCATGTTCTTCTTCTTCACTGCTGCTACTGCAAGGTAAGTCCTTGTTAGATGAAGTAGATTTTAGAGCTATTACCTTTTTCTTATGGGAGGACTCTTCCTCGTTGTGTTGTTTCATGGTTAGCTCGTGCGTCATTAGGAATCCAAGAAGCTCCTCAAGTGGTAATTTGTTCAGGTCCTTGGCTTCTTGGATTGCGGTCACTTTAGCTTCCCATGACCTTGGTAGACACCGAAGAATTTTCCTGACAAGCTCACTGTTAGTATAGTTCTTGCCAAGGCTTTTTAGGCCATTGACAATGTCAGTAAACCTAGTAAACATGCATGTAATTGTTTCATTAGAATCCATTTTAAATAGTTCATATTTATGAACCAAAATATTTATTTTGGATTCTTTGACTTGATTCGTGCCCTCATGGGTCACTTCAAGTCTGTCCCAAATCTCTTTTGCAGAATTGCAAGTAAAGACCCTATTAAATTCATTTCTATCTAAGGCACAATAAAGCACATTCATAGCTTTAGAGTTTAGTTGTGCCTTCCTCATGTCATGTTCATCCCAATCCTTTTCTAGTTTGGGTACCATGACACCCTCTACATATATGGATGGGATGTATGGGCCATTTACTACAATGGTCCACATCTCATAGTCTTGGGCTTGGATGAATATTCTCATCCTAGCCTTCCAATATGAGTAGTCGGATCCATTAAAGAATGGGGGTCTTTGGGTGGACTGACCCTCAATGTGGGAAGATCCAAATGGGGTTGTCATTTTGATCTTTTACTCTTGGGTGGAAGAGTTTAGGCTCTGATACCACTTGTTGCCCAGATAGACAACCCAAGAGGGGGGGTGAATTGGGTTTTAAAATAATTTTAACTATTAAAGCGTTTGTGGGTGACTAATTAATGCTTTTTACAAGATGATTAATTAGTTGCTGTGATGTGTATGAAATGAGGGTAATGGTAAGAGACAAGCAATCACAAACACAAAGCTTTTATAGTGGTTCGGAGCTAACCCTTGCTCCTACGTCCACTCCCCAAGTCTCTCTTGGGAATTCACTATAACCCCTTGGATTACAGCCGGTTGTTTTCCAAGCTCACAACCAAACTTGTTGTTTTACGAGCTCACAACGAACTCGGTCGGTTTTCCCAGGCTCACCGACTAGAACCACCCCGATTGTTTTCTCGGAATCACAATCGAACCCTTACACACGTTGGTTTTACACTCGGCTCACCAACCAACCTCAATCCCCTTGATTCAATCCCCCGATTGAACCAAGCAAATACAATGTGTAAATAAAAAGAAGAAACAGAAAAATACAGCTTCTCAAAAGCAGATAAAAGACAATATGAACAATAAAATGAAGTTAAGAAGCCTCAAACGCTTTTAGGTTGGAGAAGAGGAATGGCTTCTTAAACTTCTGGTCTCCTCTTGAGTGAGTAGTCAACTTGAATGCAGGAGGAGAAGGCTTTAATTGCTGGGAAGATGTAGGTGGATGCAGTAAATGCAGATCTTCCTCTTTTTCGTTGAAGAACACGTTGCAGAGCTTGAATGCTTGATTAGTTGGAGTGGAATGGTTCTTTTTCTGCCTTGCTACAGTCTTCTGTGGCTATTTAAACCAACCCCCACGGAAACTAGCCGTTAGAGAGCTTTTTCTGCCCGTTCTGCACACTCTGCACAGCCTGACAATGTGTCCGTTGGTGGGTTAGAGTCGACTCGCGCGATCAGGAGTCGACTCGGCTGTAGCGGGAGTCGACTCAAGCTTTTCTGGAGTCGACTCGGCAACTGTTCCAAATTTGAATTAAAGTTGCCTTCACGACTGGGAGTCGACTCGTCTTGACCTGGAGTCGACTCGCCAACTTCTGGAGCTGACTTGGCAATTTCGGAGTCGGCTCATTCACTGAAGTCCGTGGATCCAATTTTGAATTTGATCCACTCGAGTCGACTCGACTATCCTGGGAGTCGACTCGAATCTCAGAGCCCAAACTCCCGATTCTCTGTCTTTTGGCTCGTCCAGTCTTGGAGTCGACTCGAACTTCCTCGGAGTCGACTCGGCTCTCAGTTTTCGAAACTTGGTCTTCTGCCTTTTTGATGTGAAGCTGTCTTGGAGTCGACTCGAGCTGTCTGGGAGTCGACTCGAATCTCAGAGGCAGTAACTTGGTCTTCTGTCTGTTGATGGTCGCGGAGTCTTGGAGTCGACTCGCATATTGCGGGAGTCGACTCGAATCTCAGAGTCCGAAAATTGCTCTCTGACTTTTTCTTGTGTTCCTCTGAGAGTCGACTCTCACCTTCTTTGGAGTCGACTTGCTATCCATCGGAGTCGACTCGCATTTCACTGGAGTCGACTCGAATCTCAGACCCGAAAACTGCTCTCTGACTTTTTCTTTGTGTTCCTCTTGGAGTCGACTCTTACTATCCTGGAGTCGACTCGGTGAACATCGGAGTCGACTCGCGCACTTTGGGAGTCGACTCGTTGACAGGTTCTGAGTTGAAGCTTTCTGTTCTTCTGTCTGTTCTCAGTCGGAGTCGACTCGTACAGATCTGGAGTCGACTCGAGCCCGTGCCAGTGAACTTGATACGCTTGGAGTCGACTCGTGATACTCTGGAGTCGACTCGAGTCTCAGACTTTGGTTCAAGCTGACTTCTTAACTTATCCAAAAATTATGAACCAAGTCTTGAGACACTTAGACAAGATTTTCACTGAAACACTTAATTGAATTCATTAGTAAACAAGAAATATACTCAAATGCTTTGAGCTCATCAAAATCAAATAGGGTTTTAATCAATCACTCCACACAAACTAAGAGTTTATAGTTCACAAGAAAGCTTCTAAAAAAGCAAGTGTGAGACAATATAAAAAAAATAGAGTTAGAAGCCCTCAAACAGATTTTAGATGCAGAAGTGGGGAGGCTTCTCGATTTCTGAGTCTCCTCTTGAATGTGCCGAAGGATGGAGGACAGTAGTAGAGCTTTGAATGCGAAGGAAGCACTTTTTGGTTTGAGTTGAATGCACTTCTTCCTTCTTTTGCTTGTATTTATTCTACGGAAGCACTTGGTGGTTGAAAGACTTGAATGCTCAAATGGAATTACTCTATTGTTGTTTACTACTGTTTACTCTGGCTATTTAAGTGGTTTATTTCGAAAACTAGCCGTTAGAGAGTATTTTAGAGCTGTTTTGTCCCGTCTGCACATCCTGACAATGTATCCGTTGGGATCGGAGTCGACTCGTGCGATTTGGAGTCGACTCGGCTGTTACTGTAGGGTTCTAACATGTCATGATGGGTAGCGGAAGCTAGAGATTTTAAAAATTTTCTTAATAAAGTCCCTATGCATGAAACCCTTTTAAGCCTAGATCACCTTAATGATTACAATCAAATGATATAATATAAATGCAGAATTAGTAGAATACCTCAAACGCTAATCCAAAGTGCACAATCTCCACGAGGCGTCCAAGTGTCCGCCCTCCAATGGTGATCCACACGAAAACTTGATCAAGACTTTAGCTCCAAAGACTTTTGATCCTTAATGCAGAATTCTTCTAAAGAACTCAATTGGCTTGCTTTCTTTACTCTCTAATTTTCTTTCACTTTCTAAAATTACTTCTAATATTTTTGTCCTAAAGAAGACCTCCTTGTCTTGGCTTAGGACACCTTAGAAGCAATGCTAGAAAGAGACACTTTTGTAAGAAAGAAGAGATGAGGGAGAGAGAGAGTTGGATTTGATTTCCGATGAATAGAAAACACCAGGAGCATTCCTATTTATAGATGGCGTACGATGCATTGTAACCATCCATTCATGCATGAAGAGGGGCGTGAGATCAAGGGAGGTGTCATTTGATGAGAGGGCATATCAAAAAATAGTTAGGATAAGATGAAGTGCTTATGATATGGCGCTTCATCCTTATCCATTCCCTAAGCACCTCTTCATGAAATGCGCCGTACTCACGCCTCTCTTCATTTCTTCTCACGCATGAAAAATAGGGAGCATTCTCAACCATTGATCAAGGCTAGATGATGATCCAAAGGCCCTTATTGGTGGCGCCATAAGTGTTGCCTAAGGAGACAACCCAGGAGGGGGGGATGAATTGGGTTTTAATTAAATCTTGACCAATTAAAAGTATAATGAGTAATTAACTAAATCTATTGCAAGCAGAATAGTTAGATTACTAGATGCAGTGAGTGAAGTAAGAGAAAGAGACAATTAGCTAATACAAACACAGTAAAGTTTATAGTGGTTCGGAGCCAACTCTTGCTCCTACGTCCACTCCCCAAGCCGTACTTGGGAGTTCACTATAATTCCTAGGATTACAGCCGGTTGTTTTACAAGCTCACAACCCAACTTGTTGTTTTCGCGAGATCACAACGAACTCGGTCGGTTTTCACAGGCTCACCGACTAGAACCAACCGATTGTTTTTCCGGGTTCACAATCAAACCCAGTTGGTTTTTTCCGGTTCACCAACTACAACCTTACACCGTTGGTTTTATATTTGGCTCACCAACAAACCTTACAATCCTTGATTCAATCCCCTGATTGAATCAAGTAAGAAAAATAGAGTTTGGGATTTCACAGAGAAAGCTTTTAAACAAGCACATGTGAAAATAATAAATGCAAAGTAAAGTTAGAAGCCCTCAAATAGATTTCAGATTAGGGGAGTAGGGGCTTCTCGATTTCTGAGTGTCCTCTGAAAGAGCTGAAGATTTGAGGACAGCAGGAGAGCCTTGAATGCGAAGGAAGTACTCCTCGGATTGTCTTGAATGCACTTCTTCCTTCTTTTCCTTGTATTTACTCTTGAGAAGCTCTAGGTAGGTGGAAATGCCTTTTTACTTGAATGGAATAGCTCTCTTGATGTCTGCTACTGTTCACTATGGCTATTTAAGGGGTTTCTTTTGAAAACTAGCCGTTAGAAATAGATTTGGAGCCGTTCTGTCCAGTTCACAGGAAAGCTTCTAAAAAAGCAAGTGTGAGACAATATAAACAAAATAGAGTTAGAAGCCCTCAAACAGATTTTAGATGTGGAAGTGGGGAGGCTTCTCGATTTCTGAGTCTCCTCTTGAATGTGCCGAAGGATGGAGGACAGTAGTAGAGCCTTGAATGCGAAGGAAGCACTTTTTGGTTTGAGTTGAATGCACTTCTTTCTTCTTTTGATTGTGTTTATTCTACGGAAGCACTTGGTGGTTGAAAGACTTGAATGCTCAAATGGAATTACTCTATTGTTGTTTACTACTGTTCACTCTGGCTATTTAAGTGGTTCATTTTGAAAACTAGCCGTTAGAGAGTATTTTAGAGCTGTTCTGTCCCGTCTGCACATCCTGACAATATATCCGTTGGGATCGGAGTCGACTCGTGCGATTTGGAGTCGACTCGGCTGTTACTATGGGTTCTAACATGTCATGATGGGCAGCGGAAGCTAGAGATTTTAAAAATTTTCTTAATAAAGTCCCTATGCATGAAACCCTTTTAAGCCTAGATCACCTTAATGATTACAATCAAATGATATAATATAAATGCAGAATTAGTAGAATACCTCAAACGCTAATCCAAAGTGTACAATCTCCATGAGGCGTCCAAGTGTCCGCCCTCCAATGGTGATCCACACGAAAACTTGATCAAGACTTTAGCTCCAAAGACTTTTGATCCTTAATGCAGAATTCTTCTAAAGAACTCAATTGGCTTGCTTTCTTTACTCTCTAATTTTCTTTCACTTTCTAAAATTACTTCTAATATTTTTGTCCTAAAGAAGACCTCCTTGTCTTGGCTTAGGACACCTTAGAAGCAATGCTAGAAAGAGACACTCTTGTAAGAAAGAAGAGATGAGGGAGAGAGAGAGTTGGATTTGATTTCCGATGATTAGAAAACACCAGGAGCATTCCTATTTATAGATGGCGTACGGATGCATTGTAACCATCCATTCATGCATGAAGAGGGGCGTGAGATCAAGAGAGGTGTCATTTGATGAGAGGGCATATCAAAAAATAGTTAGGATAAGATGAAGTGCTTATGATATGGCGCTTCATCCTTATCCATTCCCTAAGCACCTCTTCATGAAATGCGCCATACTCATGCCTCTCTTCATTTCTTCTCACGCATGAAAAATAGGGAGCATTCTCAACCATTGATCAAGGCTAGATGATGATCCAAAGGCCCTTATTGGTGGCGCCATAAGTGTTGCCCAAGGAGACAACCCAAGAGGGGGGGTGAATTGGATTTTAATTAAATCTTGACCAATTAAAAGTATAATGAGTAATTAACTAAATCTATTGCAAGCAGAATAGTTAGATTACTAGAGGCAGTGAGTGAAGTGAGAGAAAGAGACAATTAGCTAATACAAACATAGTAAAGTTTATAGTGGTTCAGAGCCAACTCTTGCTCCTACGTCCACTCCCCAAGCCGCACTTGGGAGTTCACTATAATCCCTAGAATTACAGCCGGTTGTTTTACAAGCTCACAACCCAACTTGTTGTTTTCGCGAGATCACAACAAACTCGATCGATTTTCACAGGCTCACCGACTAGAACCAACCGATTATTTTTCCGAATTCACAATCAAACCCAGTTGGTTTTTCCCGGTTCACCAACTACAACCTTACACCGTTGGTTTTATATTTGGCTCACCAACAAACCTTACAACCCTTGATTCAATCCTCTGATTGAATTAAGTAAGAAAAATAGAGTTTGGAATTTCACAGAGAAAGCTTTTAAACAAGCAGATGTGAAAATAATAAATGCAAAGTAAAGTTAGAAGCTCTCAAACAGATTTCAGATTGGGGGAGTAGGAGCTTCTCGATTTCTGAGTGTCCTCTGAAAGAGCTGAAGATTTGAGGACAACAGGAGAGCCTTGAATGCGAAGAAAGTACTTCTCGGATTGCCTTGAATGCACTTCTTCCTTCTTTTCCTTGTATTTACTCTTGAGAAGCTCTAGGTAGGTGAAAATGCCTTTTTACTTGAATGGAATAGCTCTCTTGATGTCTGCTACTGTTCACTATGGCTATTTAAGGGGTTTCTTTTGAAAACTAGCCGTTAGAAACAAATTTGGAGCCGTTCTGTCCAGTCTGCATATCCTGACAATGTGTCCGTTGGGATCGGAGTCGACTCGCGCGATCTGGAGTCGACTCGGCTGTTACTGGAGTCGACTCGCCCTTAATAGGAGACGACTCGCCCACTGTTCAAGATTTGAATTAAAGTGCTTGTCCCGTTCTGGAGTCGACTCGGACCAAACTGGAGTCGACTCCCCAACATCTGGAGATGATTCGGGCACTTAGGAGTCGGCTCGTTCTCAGGGTTCCAGAAACCCATTTATCTGCTTTTCTCTCTTGAGTCGACTCGGGTTCTCTTGGAGTCGACTCAGTTCTCAGAGTCCGAAAAGCCGATCCTCTGTCTGTTGATCTGAACTGCCTCAGAGTCGACTCGGACCTTGTTGAGGTCGACTCGGCTAACTTGGGAGTCGACTCTAGAGCACTTGGAGTCGACTCGTTCACAGGTTCTCCGAAGTTGGTTCTCTGCCTTTCAGACTTGCTTTCCTCTAGGAGTCGACTCGGACATAACTGGGAGTCGACTCGCCAAACTGCGGAGTCGACTCGTAACCTTCTGAAGTCGACTCGGTAACAGGGTCTAAAAACCATCGTTCTGTCTTTCTGTCTGTTACTCTTCGGAGTCGACTCGGAACCGTCGGAAGTCGACTCGACAAGCATCGGAGTCGACTCGAAACCTATTGGAGTCGACTCGGTGACAGGATCTGAAAATCATCTTTCTGTCCTTCTGTCTGTTCTCAGTCGGAGTCGACTCGTAGTGTACCAGAGTCGACTCGAGCTTGTGCCAGAACCTCTGAAACACTTGGAGTCGACTCGTAATCTTCTGGAGTCGACTCGAGCTTCAGACTTTGGTTCAAACTGAGTTCAACACTTAGTCAAATTACTTTGAACCAAAGCTCGAGGCACTTAAATAGAAATTCACATAAATTTGCCTGAAACACTAGATTGAATTCATTAGTACAACATAAAATATACTCAAATGCTTTGAGCTCATTAAAATCTAATAGGGGTATAATCAATCACTCCACAATAAGAAAAAGGAGAGAGAGAGTGATGTGGTTGAAGGGAAAAGTAGTTAGGATAAGATGACGTTTCATCTTTATCCAATCCAAGTAGTGCCTCTTCATGAGGCGCCATTCTACATTCACCGTATTCCCTTCTCTCTTATGCCATCTGATGTTGACCAAGTCAACATCACAAGTCCATCACGCCTCAGCCATGAATCCCTCCTTTTAAAGCATCATCACATGATCCAAGGGATAAGGATCTAGGCGCCATCATGAAGGGAATTATGTGATCATCCAACAGCTCTAAGATGATCCAATGGTTCTCCTTCATGGCGCCATCCAATCATCCTATTATGTCTTCATCCAATGGCTGATGAAGATCTAATGGTCATGATTAAAATCTACATCTAACCCAATCCAATTGGGTTCAAACCAAATCACCATTATGTCTTCATCCAACGGTAGATCAAAATCTAACGGTCTAAATTGAATGATTTATCAAATCTAATTCAATTAGACTCAAATCAAGCTAATTAGGTGCCAACTCTTGCCTAACCCATATTAGAATATGATGTAATCAAATTAGATCAATTAAGAATCAGATTCGAATCCAATTCGAATCAGATTCGAATCCAATTTGAATCAGGAGCTAAGGTTTGCAACACCTGCTAGGATGTTTATCTTGCAAACATGATCTAATCCAATTAGACCCTTGATAAGTTTCCTTGTGTGTTGATAAGTGTTAAATAATGCATAAATTAACCTTTTATTCATAGCACTTATCATTATTTTAATTCACATATTTTGTAAATTTAACTAAAAAAATGTGTTACCCTCATCATTGCATAAATTAATTCGAGTTTGATTTAGTTATTTATTAATTGAGCCTAATGTATGCAGGTCGAATCTAATATATGCAGGTCGAGTCAAACTTTTTCGGATGATCCCTGAACCCGAATGACATGCACCTCGGTCCAGCCCCACTTCCCTGTTTCTTTCGCATCCAATCGAGTTCAAACTTTCGTTACGTTGTACTATCTGATCATTATCACATCTACGATTAGCTATTCAAAGTCTTCCTAAAATTCCATGTACAAGCCATCCACATCAAATCTTACACATCATCTCCCTATTCTTCCACCACGTCTTAATGTCTTCTAAGCATTCCCAATCTCCCCTATTCCATGTCCAAAGAACAGGGTCATCCCAAGACTTCTCAGCCGACCTCATGTCTCACGATATCATCTCCAACTAAAATCTTTTTTTTTCTCCACGTCACCTTCTCCCAGGTTTCTTCCACATCGTTCCATCCTTATCCTATCTCCCAACCAACTCCAAGCTTCATCCCGTTGTGATCTTCTCTTCTCCCGTTCGGATCAAGCAACCAATATTCCCCTGTTTCCCGTTTGTAATAACACTCATCCCGACTATCTGTTCTCTGTTGATCCTCCCAACTTCTCTTCCCTGATTTCTTCACCCGTTCAAATCAAGCCGAGTCCCAAGCATCGATCAACTTCTTCCGCATCCAAAGAACAACCATCCGAGATCTTCTCAAAAGCCTACAGCCACATCCCAAAGCCTCATCTCTTCTCAGCTGTGGGCTTCATCCAAACAACCCCAGCCACGGAAACAGAACCAGGATCTCATCCGCATCCTTCCGAATATCCCACGAACGGAATTCCAGCTCCCAGCACCTCATGCGTCCTCTCCACGATTCATTCTTATCCCCTCTCAACCGTGAATATCATTCAAGCACCCAGTTCCAGCATCCACGGATGAGCTCAAATCCCCTGTTACGTGTAGCATCCCGTCTTCATCGCCAACCAAACTCAGGATCCATTCAATCATGCATCCCCGCTATCCCCTGTTCCCAGCTCATTTTATCTTCATCCGAATCATCCCAGCATCCTCAAAACAGAATCCGTTTTCAGTCGTGAGCTTCATCCAAACTCCCGGATTAATCCCAAACATCTGCAGCCAATCCCATTCAAATCCATCATTCCATCCTTATCTCCTCTTCGGAACAAATCCCTTGCATCCTTTTCCCCTGTTCCGAAACAAAGGAAATAACTATTCGTGATTCAAGACCCCTTCTTTCGGATCATCTCCCAGCCTATCAACGGATGGTTCCACGCATCATATTCTCTGCTCCACGTCCGCAGCATTCCAGCCGTTAGGATTGATTCCATCGTCTATGTCTGTCACAATCTTCCCCTGTTTTGGAACCAATCTCCGCCGAATCCAAACTCCCCTTGATTCATCCCAGCAAAATCCCTTCAACGGATCAGAACTGCAACAGTCCGCGGATCAAGCTCCCCAACCATCTGCCTCTTCGCTCGAATCAAATCTTCTACGTGTCGCCCGCTGCCGTGAAACAGAAGCCGTTCCTCCATCCTCATCCTTTCACTCGGGAAGTTTATCCTCCGGATGCTAACAGAAGATGGAGAAGGCTATAAAAGGGAGTCGATGATGAAGGCTAGAGGCATTCTCTTCCATTCCTCCTCTTCCCCCACTGGGGGGGAGGCTTCTCCCAAATCTCCTCACAGGCCAAGTTCCCACCGGGAGAAGAAGAGCTCGGGTTCACAGGTGAAGTTTCCACGGAAGAAGAGGAAATAGGTTGAGAGAGAAGAGTTTGGGTCTTTTTGGGAATGTCTTCTCAAAAGAAAGAAAAAAAAGAAGTGTTGAGGCAGAGGAAGCCGATCGTGATAGAAATGGGAGCCTGCTGCTGTGCTGCTGCTGCCGTTCAACTCTCCATGGAAGGCTGATCTTCTCTCTAGGGCTGGATGTAGTCCTAGCAAAGGGCCAAGGGTTTTATATTTTTGATTTCTATTCTTGGAGTTGTATAAACCTTATTTTGCTTCTAATGAATATTTTATTTCATCTCATATTTAATTTCTGTGATTTTAAATATGACGTTTATACAACTGTTTTTTTCATGATCATGAAGTAAATAAAAGATAGTCCATGCTTAAGGAAGATGTGGTGTGCTACCACCTTAGATTAGGGTAGACATTGCATGCCAACTGAAGATGGATTATGCCTAAATTACTTTTGTGAAATTTTATTCGAATGCTTTTTAGGCTTGTAGCCAATTTGCATGTTAATCCAAGAATAAATTAAAAATATAATTAATCCTTGTTCCGATGTTAGTGGTGAATTCCATGTCCTAGGTTCTCCTAAACTGATATCATTTTAATTGCATTTTCTTTATTAAATTTCTTAGTTTAATTTTCTTCACAAACTCTTCCTTTTAAATATTTTTATTTTTAAGAAAACAACTATACCCCAATCCCTGTGGATCAATACCCGTAATCACTATCCTACCAGATACGTGCTATTGCGTGGTCTTTAAAATTGACTATCAATTTTTGGCGCCGTTGCCGGGGATTGGTAGCATAGTTGTTTTTCTTTTTATTAAAAAAAATTTTCAAAATTTTTTTTTCGAAAAATAAAAAAAATAAAATAAAAATAGTTTCTATTTTTACTTTCTTTATCTCCTTCTCCTCTCTTACTAATTTTTGATTTTTCTTGGTATCATTTGATCAGGAACCAAAGAGAAAGTTTGGGACAATTAGAAAGGGAACGATTGAAAAAGGAATACTGTAGAGGTTTGTTTTTTTTAAAAAAAAATTGCTGGAAATTCTGGTAACATCTGAACCGTTCTTATTTAAATTAATTTCCTTTTTGTGGTGATTGTTTGATTTTAAAATTCAGCAAAAGTGTGAATGCATGCTTGCTACACATACACCAATTAATCCGCACATAGTAAGGGCAATCACCCCAACAAGATAAGAACTGGATTTCATCACCAGATTCTTGTCCAAATTAGGTGAATCAATTCCCACATAGCTATCACCTTAATTAAAATTAATTAGACGTTGGCCCCTAGGGACATTCGAGCTCAATAGGACGAAGATCATCGAAAGTTGCACCAATTTCGCTCTGTGGCTCAGTTGATGTCTAGGCAAGCTTTGTCCCAAGGGAGACAGTTCATCTGTTCGAGGCAAGCGGTTTTTAAGTGGGACCTTTGCAACGCATCGTGACCCCCCCACTTACCTGGGAGCTTACCTGGTCAACTAAGTTCATTAGACCGGATTGGAGGCTTAGGTGCCCTCTTCAAATCAGTTAGGAGCTGTCTAGTGATTTTAGGACAAATACAAGGATTTGACGTGTTTTTCTTTTAGTGCATGCTTGACTTGACTGATCAGAAGAGTATAACTCCGTTCCCGACAATCAGTCTTCCACAAATTTTCTTCCTTGGAGAACCCCGCATGAACCCGGTATGATTTGATAAGGATGCACTGCGTCTGGCTGAAGACGTTAAACTTAGCGCTTGTTGGGAGGCAACCCAATTTTCATAGATTATTTTTGCACATTTTCTTGTCGTATTTTTTTTTCAGAAGTCCTCATATTACTAATGCAACTAAGGTACAATGTTTCTATCCTCCATATGCATCATATTTTTATCCAAAATAAAAATAATAATTAAAAAAATAAAAAAATAATAATATAATATTTTTTAAAAAAATAAAAAAAAATAATAATACTTAAAAAAAATATTGAGGACAATGTCTGATCTAGGTTGGGGGGTATAGGATTCGAATTTTTGAAATTTTTGAAGAAATTTTTCGCATTTTTGAATAAGCTTTTTCAAAAAAAAAAAAAAATAATTTCTAGGCCTTAGTGCTGACATGATAAACACACAAAGTATATAAAATCTAAAAAGCCCAATGACTAGTCAGCAGTAAGTCAATTTGAGTTCTTTTTAAAAGTTCTTTTAGCGAGTTGTAAGATAATTTTTACTTTGAAATTTCACAACACACATGGCCTACACTTCTAAGGGTTAGGTTCAACATTATGTTGTTAAGTCTGGTAGCAACCTTGAGTCCTGATGAATCATACTCATCTAATTCACTTTTATCTCAAAAAAAAAAAGTGAATTTAGTCAGGTACATCGAAAAGGGCTACCTATTGTCAAAGGTCAGCGGGCTTGTATGAGGAACCCGAGCATAGGTCCGTAGGGGAGTCTTGATGCCCAACACCTTATGCCATCTGGTGTGGGAGTGTTGACTGAATGCTCGTTACACGGAGGAATCATTACAAGAGTAAAAGTGCATAATTTATTTATAAATACAAAAAAAAATAATAAATAATAATAAAAAAAGAAGAAAAAGAAAAAAAAGAAAAAAAAGAGAAAATAATATTGACCTTGAAAAAGACGATAGTGTGAAAGCCGTCATTGTAAAAATTCGAGTAAACTGGAATATTACAGATAAAGCCCATAAGGTATTAAAGTAAACATCCACAATTCTCGAAATCCTGCAAGATAAGATGATTTTGAATCAGTGAATAGGTCTTATCTGACCAATTCTAGAAAACTACTAGCTTTAGCAGTATTTTGGAGAATCTAAAGCCTTAGCTTGTGAATAGTCCAGATATCACCGAGCACCTAAGTATAAATTAGCCTTACAACTTCCTAACAGAAACTTAATGACCTCAACTTGAATTGCATCTTGACCTAGAATTTGGGCTGACTTAGTACTTAAAACTTTGTGTGCTTTTGAAATTCTTGGCACTTGGGCTCTGAAATTAGATTTTATAAAGCAATAAAATAAATTCTTTCGACAGCAGTTTGTGGGTATCTGAGCCGGAAACCCTCACAAGACAAAACTCGTCCACTAGGGCCACCTAGGGGTTTAAAGCCTTATTACATACGGTAAATGCAATCGCGATTCCTGCGAAAGTGAGTTGGCTTTTATTTTGCTTGAGGACTAGCAAAATGTAGGTTGGGGGGTGTGATAAGTGCTAAATAATGCATAAATTAACCTTTTATTTATAGCACTTATCATTATTTTAATTCACATATTTTGTAAATTTAACTAAAAAAATGTGTTACCCTCATCATTGCATAAATTAATTCGAGTTTGATTTAGTTATTTATTAATTGAGCCTAATGTATGCAGGTCGAATCTAATATATGCAAGTCGAGTCAAACTTTTTCGGATGATCCCTGAACCCGAATGACATGCACCTCGGTCCAGCCCCACTTCCCTGTTTCTTTCGCATCCAATCGAGTTCAAACTTTCATTACGTTGTACTATCTGATCATTATCACATCTACGATTAGCTATTCAAAGTCTTCCTAAAATTCCATGTACAAGCCATCCACATCAAATCTTACACATCATCTCCCTATTCTTCCACCACGTCTTAATGTCTTCTAAGCATTCCCAATCTCCCCTGTTCCATGTCCAAAGAACAGAGTCATCCCAAGACTTCTCAGCCGACCTCATGTCTCACGATATCATCTCCAACTAAAATCTTTTTTTTTCTCCACGTCACCTTCTCCCAGGTTTCTTCCACATCGTTCCATCCTTATCCTATCCCCAACCAACTCCAAGCTTCATCCTGTTGTGATCTTCTCTTCTCCCGTTCGGATCAAGCAACCAATATTCCCCTGTTTCCCATTTGTAATAACACTCATCCCGACTATCTGTTCTCTGTTGATCCTCCCAACTTCTCTTCCCTGATTTCTTCACCCGTTCAAATCAAGCCGAGTCCCAAGCATCGATCAACTTCTTCCACATCCAAAGAACAACCATCCGAGATCTTCTCAAAAGCCTACAGCCACATCCCAAAGCCTCATCTCTTCTCAGCTGTGGGCTTCATCCAAACAACCCCAGCCACGGAAACAGAACCAGGATCTCATCCGCATCCTTCCGAATATCCCACGAACGGAATTCCAGCTCCCAGCACCTCATGCATCCTCTCCACGATTCATTCTTATCCCCTCTCAACCGTGAATATCATTCAAGCACCCAGTTCCAGCATCCACGGATGAGCTCAAATCCCCTGTTACGTGTAGCATCCCGTCTTCATCGCCAACCAAACTCAGGATCCATTCAATCATGCATCCCCGCTATCCCCTGTTCCTAGCTCATTTTATCTTCATCCGAATCATCCCAGCATCCTCAAAACAGAATCCGTTTTCAGCCGTGAGCTTCATCCAAACTCCCGGATTAATCCCAAACATCTGCAGCCAATCCCATTCAAATCCATCATTCCATCCTTATCTCCTCTTCGGAACAAATCCCTTGCATCCTTTTCCCCTGTTCCGAAACAAAGGAAATAACTATCCGTGATTCAAGACCCCTTCTTTCGGATCATCTCCCAGCCTATCAACGGATGGTTCCACGCATCATATTCTCTGCTCCACGTCCGCAGCATTCCAGCCGTTAGGATTGATTCCATCGTCCATGTCTGTCACAATCTTCCCCTGTTTTGGAACCAATCTCCGCCGAATCCAAACTCCCCTTGATTCATCCCAGCAAAATCCCTTCAACGGATCAGAACTGCAACAGTCCGCGGATCAAGCTCCCCAACCATCTGCCTCTTCGCTCGAATCAAATCTTCTACGCGTCGCCCGCTGCCGTGAAACAGAAGCCGTTCCTCCATCCTCATCCTTTCACTCGGGAAGTTTATCCTCCGGATGCTAACAGAAGATGGAGAAGGCTATAAAAGGTAGTCGATGATGAAGGCTAGAGGCATTCTCTTCCATTCCTTCTCTTCCCCCACTGGTGGGGAGGCTTCTCCCAAATCTCCTCACAGGCCAAGTTCCCACCGGGAGAAGAAGAGCTCGGGTTCACAGGTGAAGTTCCCACGGAAGAAGAGGAAATAGGTTGAGAGGGAAGAGTTTGGGTCTTTTTGGGAATGTCTTCTCAAAAGAAAGAAAAAAATGAAGTGTTGAGGCAGAGGAAGCCGATCGTGATAGAAATGGGAGCCTGCTGCTGTGCTGCTGCTGCCGTTCAACTCTCCATGGAAGGCTGATCTTCTCTCTAGGGCTGGATGTAGTCCTAGCAAAGGGCCAAGGGTTTTATATTTTTGATTTCTATTCTTGGAGTTGTATAAACCTTATTTTGCTTCTAATGAATATTTTATTTCATCTCATATTTAATTTCTGTGATTTTAAATATGACGTTTATACAACTGTTTTTTTCATGATCACGAAGTAAATATAAGATAGTCCATGCTTAAGGAAGATGTGGTGTGCTACCACCTTAGATTAGGGTAGACATTGCATGCCAACTGAAGATGGATTATGCCTAAATTACTTTTGTAAAATTTTATTCGAATGCTTTTTAGGCTTGTAGCCAATTTGCATGTTAATCCAAGAATAAATTAAAAATATAATTAATCCTTGTTCCGATGTTAGTGGTGAATTCCATGCCCTAGGTTCTCCTAAACTGATATCATTTTAATTGCATTTTCTTTATTAAATTTCTTAGTTTAATTTTCTTCACAAACTCTTCCTTTTAAATATTTTTATTTTTAAGAAAACAACTATACCCCAATCCCTGTGGATCGATACCCGTAATCACTATCCTACCAGATACGTGCTATTGCGTGGTCTTTAAAATTGACTATCATGTGTGACCCATTGGGTTCCATACTTAGCCAGCAATAGGTGTGAGTGCAAGTTGACCTAACTTGATTAGAACTCTTCTAATCGTTTTAAGTCCAAACTGCGCGAACCTGAACTTAACAATTAGAATTCTTTCTAATTGGTGATCGAATTAAACTCTTTAATTCGATCAAACCTATAAGACAAGATTGATGTCTAGCAACATGTCATGTCTACCCAGAAAATATGGAATTTGGTAGAAATTCCAAAAATATCCTTCAGTGGCAAGTTACCATGCAATTCAATCCTTTAATCAAACTGCATCCCGAATATGTATATGAGTATGAATATATATCAAACTCAATTTCATATTCATATACTTCTCAATCTTCTAATGATAATTCGAATAATGAAATATTAGAAACTCTTTCTAATTTTCATTGTGCTTTGATCAAAGGCTTCCTGAATTATCATATGATTAGAATAAATAGGATGTGATCTTCTCTTATTAGAAGTGATTAATTCCTTGTTGACCTACTCATAACCTTCGTACACAATCCACCATATCCAGAAGACCTCGTACACAACTTATTGTTATGAATGAGTGTAAACGAAAAATATGGGTTCATGTGCACAAGATACCATGGTGATCTCAGATCAAAGGATTAGTTGTATAACTCCCACTAAGAGAATCATCTTTTGACATGTAAGTAAGACTTCATAAGATTTCTCTTGTAGGTCAATTCAGTGAACTCAGTCTTCTAATGAGCACCCACATCTTTGTATTAGTGTCTCCACACAAGTGATTGTGAGATCAATCACCCTCTGCACCGAGCATACATAAGACGTGCTGGTTTTTCTGGTAGCATTGATCTCCGACCGAATGTACCAACGACTGGAAATATTTAAGATTAGGGTTTTAGGATTTTAGGTCTCACTAGTATGATCTCATCATAGCACTAAAACTATTTTCCTAATCTAAGGGGTTCATCACAAATATAATAAATAGCGTATGATAAAATATAATGCCTTTATTCATAATTTAAATGTCATGTACATGATTTGGACAAATCAAAAGAAAAAACCTTTCACAATACATATTGCAATTGGCTTGCAGGGCATCTATTCTTTCAATCTCCCACTTGCACTAAAACCAATCGCTTTTATATTTTATCCCCATACAATCGAGATGACGATCGAACTACTGTTGTGGTAGAGTTTTAGTGAACGGGTCTGCTAGGTTGTTCTTTGTGTCTACTCGTTCAATGACTATGTCTTATCTCTCGACGATCTCTCGAACAAGATGGAAGCGTCTTAGAATGTGCTTGGATTTGTGATGAGACCTTGGTTCCTTCGCTTGAGCAACAGCTCCAGTGTTATCACAATAAACTGTGACTGGTCCAGCAATCTTAGGAACTACTCCCAACTCAGTGATGAACTTCTTCATCCAGACAGCTTTCTTAGCGGCTTCACTTACAGCAATGTATTCTGCCTCAGTAGTTGAGTCAGCTACAGTTTGCTGCTTGGAACTCTTCTAGCTCACTGCACCACCATTTAGGGTAAAGACATACCCTGAAGTGGACTTGCTATCATCTGGATCTGACTGAAAAGTAGAATCAGAAAATGCTTCTAGTTTCAACTCAGATCCTCCATAAACTAGAAAAATATCTTTAGTCCTTCTCAAGTACTTAAGAATATTTTTCACAGCTATCCAATGATCCTCTTCTGGATCAGTCTGGAATCTGCTTGTTATGCCTAAGGCATAAGCAACATCAGGCCTGGTACATAGCATAGCATACATAATTGATCCTACTGTCGAAGCATAGGGAATAGAATTCATTCTATTCATCTCTTCAGATGTCTTAGGAGACATCTTCTTAGAAAGACGTATGCCATGACTCATAGGCAAGTAACCTCTTTTACTTCCTTCCATGCTGAATCTTTTCAGCACATGATCTATGTACCTAGACTGGGACAAGCCTAGCATCCTTTTAGATCTATCCCTATAGATCTTATACCAATTATATAAGATGCTTCTCCCAAGTCTTTCATGGAAAAGCTTTTTGATAGCCAAGTCTTGACCGATTGTAACATTGGAATATCATTTTCAATGATTAGTATGTCATCTACATACAATATTAAGAAGACAATGACACCCCCACTAGTCTTCTTGTATACACATGGTTCATCCACATTTTTGATAAAACCAAACTCTTTGACTGTTGTATCAAAATGGATGTTCCAACTCCTCGATGCTTGCTTTAATCCATAAATGGATCTCTTAAGCTTGCATACTTGATTTGCTCTCTTACTTGAGACAAATTCTTCTGGCTGTGTCATGTAAACCTCTTCCTCAAGATGACCATTAAGGAAGGCTGTTTTGACATCCATCTGCCAGATTTCATAATCATAGTATGCAGCTATTGCAAGCAAAATTCGAATAGATTTCAGCATAGCTACTGGTGAAAAAGTCTCATCATAGTCAATTTCTTGCTTTTGCCTGAAATCTTTTGCCACCAATCTAGCCTTGTAGGTTTCTAATCGGCCATCTGTTCCAATCTTTTTCTTATAGACCCATTTGCAACCTATAGAGTTTACACCCTCTGGTGCATCAACCAAAGTCCATACTTGGTTGGTATACATAGAATCTATTTCGGATTTCATGGCTTCTAGCCATTTGTCAGAGTTACTACTCATGACAACTTCCGAATAGGTCAGAGGATCATCATTTTCAATGATGTGGGCTTCATCATTCTCAATGATAAACCCATACCTCTTAGGTGCATTTCGCACTCTATCTGACCTTCGGACAGGAGATGTGTGTTGTGATTGTACCTCATCAATGGGTACATCTGGTTGAGGAATTTCTTGTGTCTCTGTTTGTAGGTCTTGAACTTCTTCAAGTTCTATTCTTCTATCCTTGCATTTTTCAAAGAAAAACTCTTTCTCCATGAAAGTTGCATGCCTACCTACAAAGACCTTTTGTTCGGTAGGATGATAGAAGATATATCCTATACTATCTTTAGGATAACCTATAAAAATACATTTATCTGATCTAGCACTTAGCTTGTGTCCAAAATTTCTTTTGACATAAGCTTGACAGCCCCATATCTTAAGATACTTAATATTTGGTTTCTTACCTCTCCATATCTCATATGGAGTGCTAGGTACAGACTTAGAAGGTATCCTGTTTAATATTAGTGCAGCAGTTTCTAGGGCAAAACCCCAGAATGAAATAGGAAGATCTGTAAAGCACATCATGGACCGTACCATATCTAATAAAGTATGATTCCTCCGTTTGGCTACACCATTTAATTGTGGCGTATACGAAAGTGTCCATTCAGAAAGAATACCCTTTTCCTTAAGATGATTTAAACACTCACTAGAAAGGTATTCACCTCCTCGATCAGATCGAAGGATTTTAATACACTTTCCAGTTTCTTTTTCAACCATACTTTGATACTCTTTAAATTTATCAAAAGCTTTGGATTTATGTTTCATAAGATACACATATCCGAACCTTGATAAATCATCAGTGAATGTGATGAAGTAAGAGTATCCACCTCTAGCTGGAGTTGTCATAGGACCACATACATCTCTATGTATAAGTCCTAATAACTCATTTGCCCTTTCTCCATGTCCAGTGAATGGAGACTTGGTCATTTTTTCCATAAGACAAGATTCACAAGTTTCTAATGATTCAAAATTATAAGGATTAAAGAACTCTTCTTTGTATAACTTGTGTATTCTTGACTCACTAATATGACCTAGTCGGCAATGCCAAAGGAGGGTATTATTCACCTCTTCTCTCTTTCTTTTATTATTTTTACCAATATGAAATACATTGTCATTAAGAGATAGAACCAGAAGACCATTTTCCATAATACCATTGCAATAGACTTTATTAGAAAAAGAAATTGAGCCATTGCTCTTTACATTAATTTCAAATCCTTTCTTTAACAACAAAGAAATAGAAATTACATTTCTAATAATCTTAGGCATATAATAACAATCTTCTAATTTTAGGAACTCTCCCGAAGGCAATTCCAAGTAGTAGGTTCCAACAGCTTCAGCCTGGATAGATTCTCCTCCAGCGCCATACAGCTCGAAATCATCTTTCTTCAAACTTCTTATTTTCTGCAGTCCATGCAAAGATTTGCAAATGTGAGAACCACAACCGGTATTCAATATCCATGAATTTGAATTTGAAAAACTTAATGACAAATTGGCATGTAACATAAATATACCTTTTGATGCAACTTTTGCATCCTGCTTTACACTTGCAAGAAAACTCTTGCAATTCCTCTTCCAGTGGCCTTCCTTGCCGCAGTAGAAACAGATACTGGGTTTGGAGTTTTTCTTTCCTTTCTTCTTCTTGATCTTGCTACTATTGGGGTTCAACCTTTTCTTAAAACCCTTATTGCCTGATTTCTTCCTTGAGCTTCTATCAACAAGAAGAATCGGACCCTTTTCCTTTTTGATATGGATTTCAGCTGTTTTTAACATATTTAACAGTTCAGGCAGTAAGACATTCAGTTTGTTCATGTGAAAATTCACAACAAACTGAAAGAATGATTCAGGTAGTGATTGCAGGATCAAATCCTGACTAAGCTCACTGTCCATAGCAAAACCTAATTGACTTGATCTAGTGATCAAGTCTATAACCATAAGACAATGGTTTTGCACGGACGTTCCTTCATTCATTCTAGCACGGAACAGTTGCTTAGATATCTCATATTTAGCAGTTCTACTCTGCTCTCCATACAACTCCTTTAAATTGAGAAGTATGGATTGAGTGACCATGTTCTCATATTGTCTCTGTAGCTCATTGCTCATGGAGGCAAGAATGATACATTTGACAGTTAAACTATCATTCTTCCACATCTTATGTGTGGCTACCTCCTCTTCTGTAGCATCATCCCCTAGATCTCCAAGATCAGAAACTTCAAGAATATAGGAAATTTTCTCCTGAGTGAGTACAATCTTAAGATTCCTCAACCAGTCTACATAATTTGGACCGGTCAACTTGTTGGCATCCAAGATGCCTCTTAGTGATAGTGAAGATGCCATTTAATTCAGAATTAATTCTACATAAGCAAAGAACAAAACAATCATAAGCAAACCAATCATGATGACATATATACAATTAGACAAGAACTTTAACTAATTGTTACTCCCACTATTTTATCGAATATCATAGCCCTCTTCTATGATAAACGAAAAAAACTAATTTTTCTTAGTAGGGTTGAGATCCTAATTCATCACAAAAGCCTTGTGGTTGCACAACAAACCTTTATGAGTTCAAAGGTAGGAAACTCTTTTCAATTGTATCTCATGCAATTCTCAACTTTATCCTATCCTCTTAAAACACTATAGCCTTGTGGTTGCACAACAAACTATAATGTTTTAGTTAAGTCAAACCCTTCATTTCCATATAGTCATATTCAAATAATATTGCCCAAGTGGTTGCACAACAAAGCAACATATTAAAATATGCCATAAGCATCTCTATGCACCAAGACAGTATAACATCAGTCCCCATTGCAAGTCTTGTGGTTGCACAACAAACTAGCATGGATCTTGACATAATAATGTCGAGGCATGAAGGAAGGATATCAGTAGTGTTTTATCAACATTAAGTTTATCCATAATAGGCAATCAAATAATTGGCCAGGTAAGCAGGTGGGAGGCTCCCCTTACTCAGAGAGTAAGGTCCTAATTAGAGAACCACCTTTAGTGCTTTCTTAGACACCAATTAGATCAATTGTTCTAGAATGGGTTAGCCTAAAGTTTTTCAACACTATGACTTAATATAATTTTTATTGAGGGCTTACTAGTTTCTAGCACATTCTTTAATTGTAACATATATTTAACATGTCTAAAATAAACTATCATGCATCATAGCTATCTCATAGTATGTACAAATCATAAGCAATTTATTTAATCAATTAACATGATTTAACATATCTTCATATGGAAAATTTCATATCATGACATTTTACTACATATCATATCATATATGAATCATACATTTCAGCATTTTACTAAGCATATGACATTACTATCTCATAGTAAATTAATAATCATACATCATGCATAATTATTTGATTGAACCAATTAAGGATGGCTCTGATACCACTGTAGGGTTCTAACATGTCATGATGGGCAGCGGAAGCTAGGAATTTTAAAAATTTTCTTAATAAAATCCCTATGCATGAAACCCTTTTAAGCCTAGATCACCTTAATGATTAAAATCAAATGATATAATATAAATGCAGAATTAGTAGAATACCTCAAACGCTAATCCAAAGTGTACAATCTCCACGAGGCGTCCAAGTGTCCGCCCTCCAATGGTGATCCACATGAAAACTTGATCAAGACTTTAGCTCCAAAGACTTTTGATCCTTAATGCAGAATTCTTCTAAAGAACTCAATTGGCTTGCTTTCTTTACTCTCTAATTTTCTTTCACTTTCTAAATTTATTTCTAATATTTTTATCCTAAAGAAGACCTCCTTATCTTGGCTTAGGACATCTTAGAAGCAATGCTAGAAAGAGACACTCTTGTAAGAAAGAAGAGATGAGGGAGAGAGAGAGTTGGATTTGATTTCCGATGATTAGAAAACACCAGGAGCATTTCTATTTATAGATGGCGTACGGATGCATTGTAACCATCCATTCATGCATGAAGAGGGGAGTGAGATCAAGGGAGGTGTCATTTGATGAGAGGGCATATCAAAAAATTGTTAGGATAAGATGAAGTGCTTATGATATGGCGCTTCATCCCTATCCATTCCCTAAGCACCTCTTCATGAAATGCGCCGTACTCATGCCTCTCTTCATTTCTTCTCACGCATGAAAAATAGGGAGCATTCTCAACCATTGATCAAGGCTAGATGATGATCCAAAGGCCCTTATTGGTGGCGCCATAAGAAAAAGGAGAGAGAGAGTGATGCGGTTGAAGGGAAAAGTAGTTAGGATAAGGTGATGTTTCATCTTTATCCAATCCAAGTGGCGCCTCTTCATGAGGCGCCATTCTACATTCACCGTATCCCCTTCTCTCTCATGCCATCTGATGTTGACCAAGTCAACATCACAAGTCCATCACGCCTCAGCCATGAATCCCTCCTTTTAAAGCATCATCACATGATCCAAGGGCTAAGGATCTATCTAGGCGCCATCATGAAGGGAATTATGAGATCATCCAATGGCTCTAAGATGATCCAATGGTTCTCCTTCATGGCGCCATCCAATCATCCTATTATGTCTTCATCCAATGGCTGATGAAGATCCAATGGTCATGATTAAAATCCACATCTAACCCAATCCAATTGGGTTCAAACCGAATCACCATTATTTCTTCATCCAACGGTAGATCAAAATCTAACGGTCTAAATTGAATGATTTATCAAATCTAATTCAATTAGATTCAAATCAATCCAATTAGGTGCCAACTCTTGGCTAACCCATATTAGAATATGATCTAATCAAATTAGATCAATTAAGAATCAGATTCGAATCCAATTCGAATCAGGAGCTAAGGTTTGCAACACCTGCAAGGATATTTATCTTGCAAATATGATCTAATCCAATTAGACCCTTGATAAGTTTTTCTGTGTGTGACCCATTGGGTTCCATACTTAGCCAGCAATAGGTGTGAGTGCGAGTTGACCCAAGTTGATTAGAACTCTTCTAATCGTTTTAAGTCCAAACTGCTGTTGGAAACCCGCCCACGCCGCTGATATTTCAAAAATTTTTCAGATGGCAGCGGAATTGGCATGCACGGGTTCGACGTTCATCGCATGAACGTTGTTTCGAGACCTTTCGTAGTTAGGTAAGAATTAAAACTTTTAAAACTATTAGGAAGATCAGATCTTCACCTTGCGCGGGTAGATGATCACCGCAAATCTGAATTCGTGGTTTTTGGAAGAGGGTTCGCTTGAATCCGTTCAAACGTCCGGCCTCTACGGGTATCCACACGAAGCAGGATCCGATCCAAGCTTTCTATCTCACCGGGGTGCTAGCTCCCTTGCAGAGATAACTTTTGATGGCTGATCTCCTCTCTTTCTTTCAACTCATGAATGTACTTGAGAGGAGAAAGAAGAAGGAAGAAGAAGAGGAAGAAGCAAGGCCCCTGCAGCCTACTTTCTTTTCCCTGCGTTGGAAGGAGGAAAGGAGGAAGAGGAGGGCGCCATGGCTTCTTTTTCCCTTCTTCTTGCTGGCGGCTGAACCAAGGGAGGGAGAGGGTGGCCACGTGATGGAAGAGGAGAGGGAGAGCTCATCTTTTTTATTAGGTCAGCCCCCAAGAGTCCTCCTTTTATAACATCTAGGGCTCCTACAAGTTAGGAGCCCTTGATGTATTACCAAGAGGGGCGCCGGCCCCTCTTGTTGCCGCACCAAGATCCAAGGAGGAGGGGCGTGAGCCCCTCCCTCTCATGTTGCCCTAATCCTCATCTAATGAGGATTGGGAGGCCCTAATGTGGTTTAGCCTTAATCCAATTAGGCTTAGCCCAAGGGTGAACCAATTTGGATCCAATCTAGGCTAGTCCTAATCCAATTAGGACTTGAATGAACCATGACTCAATTGAACTCTTCAATCCTAATCCAATTAGGAGTCATGTTGATTCATTAGATTAATAATTAATTTAGACTTAAGGAATCCTAATCCAATTAGGATGTATTTAATTTTAGTCCTAATCCAATTAGGACTCTATTTGAATCCGAAGTCCTAATCCAATTAGGATTTCTAGGAATCCTACTTCAAGTAGGAATCCAATTTTAATTCAAAATTCCTAATCTCATTAGGATTGTAGGAATCCTATTCCAAGTAGGAATCCCAGTCCTACTCCAACTAGGATTTCCAGTCCTAATTCAATTAGGACTCTAGGTATCCTACTCGAAGTAGGACTCTTGTTTCAAGTCCAATTAATTAATTCCCTTTGTTCCTTCTTCAACTTCTTATCAATCAAATTGATTACTTGTGATTCCTAATCACGATTTCAACCATCGGATCGGTCAATACTTCTAGTGTGTGTGACCCCATAGGTTCTATTCTGACTGGTAGTGAGATATATTGTAATCTCTATCTCAATATCATTGAAAACTCCTTTCAATGGGTTGGAACGATTCCAACTCAACTCATTAGGGTTTATCGATCATCAAGATAATCCCTATGAGTCCCACCATCCACCAGTGACACCTAGCAGCATGTAGTGGCTACCCAGCAGAATGGAATGATGAACCTCTAGGTGCAGTTAACGTGTGATACAGTCCTACTATCGTGGATCCCTACAGGACGGAGGTCATGGACAACTTGTCAAACCCCATCGTCTGTCATATGTCAAGATTTATTCGACTTGAGTTCGATAGTGGAAAACTCTTTTTCCACTTTATATTACTGCCCTGGCCAAGGTCTTAGAACTCAGTCTAACAAATCACATAGGATCACTCCTCTTCTATCAAGGTCGATAGATTCCTTATAGGTGCCTACCCTACTCCTACAGTGAACCTACTGCAGCCAATCTACACTGCATGGACCCATATGGCTAGAGACCATGTATGTGTGCAGTCAAACTACAATAACCTCACTGTGAGTAGCCGAAGCACCGTAGGTCAAAGGACCAGTCACACTACTGCAACATCAAGCAAGTC
This sequence comes from Phoenix dactylifera, assembly GCF_051530095.1. Taxonomy (NCBI): domain Eukaryota; kingdom Viridiplantae; phylum Streptophyta; class Magnoliopsida; order Arecales; family Arecaceae; genus Phoenix; species Phoenix dactylifera. The sequence goes on along the minus strand of NC_143192.1, from coordinate 19,077,640 downwards.
ACTGACGAGTGGATAGACATCCAAGTGACTTCTTGTCTTGGTCACGCTCAGTACCCTTGTTCTCCAACAAGCACCTGCACTATCACTTCAGTGTCCCTACACTGTGGACTCAAGTCTCGTCCATCCAGAAGGAAAGTGATCTGTGCACTGATCGGATCGATCACCGTCCTCGTGATGATCCATTGATCAGGAGCATTTAGAAATTAATCACCAATGATACATGGCTCAAATTCTCAACTCTTGAGAATATGTATCATCATCTTATTAATTCCTTGGACGATTCATAGACACATAATAATATGAATGAAAAGATGCCTTTTATTTATTCATTAATAAATAGTCAAGTACAAAATTATGTTCCTAGAATCAAAAATGTGTCAGCCAAATTGGCTTCTAGGGCATACATCTAACAATCTCCCACTTGCACTAAAGCCAATTGGTCATATATCTTAGGCCCATCTTCTCAAGGTGGGCTTCAGTCTTTTGCTGACTCAGCTGCTTAGTGAACGGGTCTGCCACGTTATCCGCGGAGTCTACTCTCTGCACCTCTACATATTTTTTCTCCACATAGTCGCGTATGAGGTGAAAGCGCCACTCTATATGCTTAGACTTCTGATGAGACCTTGGCTCCTTAGCAAGGGCTATGGCGCCATTATTATCGCAGTAGAGTGTTATGGCATCTGATGTCATCACGTCCAACTCTGCAATGAATTTCTTGAACCAGAAGCCTTCCTTAGCAGCTTCAGAGGCGGCGATGTATTCAGCTTCCATAGTAGAATCAGCAATGATCGGTTGTTTAGAACTCTTCCAATTTACCGTTCCACCATTGCACAAGAACACATATCCAGATGTTGATTTTCTGTCATCGACATCAGTCATGAAGTCTGAATCTGTGTACCCTTCTACCTTTAACTCTGATGATCCTCCAAAAACCAAGAATAAATCTTTAGTTCTTCTCAAGTACTTAAGAATATTCTTCACAGCTGTCCAGTGTTCTTCCCCTGGATTCGACTGATATCTGCTTGTGACACTCACAGCAAGAGCTATATCAGGTCGTGTACACAGCATGGCATACATGAGGCTTCCTATTGCCGATGCATAGGGAATCTTGCTCATGCGTTGAATCTCTTCAGATGTGTTGGGGCACATCTTCTTGGAGAGATGAATTTCATGCCTAAGAGGTAAGAGACCCCTCTTGGAGTTTTCCATGCTGAACCTTTTCAGCACCTCCTCTATGTACATCTTCTGTGAAAGGCCAAGCATCCTTTTAGATCTATCTCTATAGACCTTTATTCCCAAAATATAGGATGCTTCCCCAAGGTCTTTCATGGAGAATTCTTTTGACAACCAGACCTTGACCGAGGTTAGCATGGGAATATCATTCCCTATCAGGAGAATGTCATCTACGTACAGTACGAGAAAAACGACAGCACTCCCACTAACCTTTTTGTAAACACACGGTTCCTCTTCATTTTTGATGAAATCAAACGTTTTGATTGCGTCATCGAAACGAGTGTTCCAACTCCGAGATGCTTGCTTTAGTCCATAGATGGACCTTTGCAGCTTGCAGACCTTGTGATCTCCATCACTGGAAGTGAAACCCAATGGCTGTTCCATATAGATATCTTCATCAAGATATCTATTCAGGAAAGCAGTTTTCACATCCATCTGCCAGATTTCATAATCATGAAATGCTGCAATGGCAAGCAATGTTCGGATGGATTTTAGCATGGCTACAGGTGAAAAGGTCTCCTGATAGTCAATGCCTTCGCGCTGACTATACCCTTTCGCCACAAGCCTTGCCTTATGGGTCTCTACCTCTCCATCCGAACCTATCTTCCTTTTGTAGATCCATTTGCATCCAATAGGTACAATACCTTCTGGTGGATCTACTAAGGTCCAGACTTGGTTGGAATGCATGGAGTCTAACTCTGACTTCATAGCTTCCAGCCATTTCTCGGAATCGATATCAGATATTGCCTCGTTGTAGGTTTTGGGATCCTGTATGTGATCCCTATCTCCCACTAGGAACATTTCCTCGGTATCCTCTTCTAGTATACCTAAGTATCTATCGGGAGGATGGGAGACCCTACTAGATCTACGAGGTGGTTGAGGGACATCGTGTACTGGCTCTTTATGAATGGGTTCTATAGGATCCATGACTCGTTGCTTTTCAGAGACTTTCTCTTCAAGCTCAATTTTCCTCCCACTGCCTCTATCAAGGATAAACTGATTTTCCAAGAAGATGGCATGACGGCTCACAAACACATTGTGATCCTCTGAGACGTAAAAATTGTATCCTAATGACTCTTTAGGATATCCTATAAAACGAGCACTTATGGTCCTAGCCTCTAACTTGTCCGCCTGTAGTCGCTTAACGTGGGCCGGACATCCCCAAATCTTGAGATGACCCAGACTTGGTTTCTTACCATGCCATATCTCATACGGTGTGGTAGGAACGGATTTAGAGGGAACTCTATTCAATAAATAAATCGCTGTGAGTAAGGCATCTCCCCAAAGGAACATAAGTAAATCAGTGAAGCTCATCATGGACCTGACCATATCCAATAGGGTCCGATTCCTCCTCTCTGACACCCCGTTGAGTTGAGGTGTACCCGGAGGTGTCCATTGTGAGACTATGCCGTTTTCTTTGAGATAGTCCCGGAATTCCCCACTAAGGTATTCTCCTCCTCGATCTGATCGAAGAGCCTTAAGAGGTTTTCCAGTTTGTTTTTCTACTTCATTCTTGAACTCTTTGAACTTTTCAAAAGATTCAGACTTGTGTCTCATAAGATACACATACCCATACCGTGAATAATCATCGGTAAAGGTAATGAAGTACGAATAACATCCCCTGGCTAGCACATCGAATGGGCCACATACATCTGTATGTACTAGGGTAAGTATTTCAGTGGTCCTCTCCCCATGTCCTACAAAGGGCAGTCTAGCCATTTTTCCTTGAAGACAGGACTCGCAAACTGGATATGACTCGGAAGTCAATGAGCCTAAAAGCCCATCTTTATCCATTTTGTTCATTCTGTCCTCTCCAATATGGCCAAGCCTGAGGTGCCACAAATATCTTTGGTTTATCTCATCTCTGGATCTTTTGGATCCTTTGGCACTCACTTCTTGCTCCGTAACATTCACAGATACATCCATATGTAAATGATAGAGACTGTCAATCATGAAACCACGTGCGACTATTTTATTTCTTAAATAAATAGAACAGCAGTCTTTGTCAAATGTAAAAACATGACCTTCCTGTGCTAGACATGAAACAGAAATCAAATTTCTGCTAGCAACAGGTATATAATAGCAGTCTCTAAGTATTAAACTAAATCCAGACGGTAGTCGCAGATGGTAGGTGCCCACAGCCACAGCAGCAACTTTTGCCCCGTTGCCAACTCGAAGGGTTACCGCACCTTCCGCCAGCCTTCTACTTTTCTTTAGACCCTGCATGGTAGTGCACAAATGAGCACTAGAACCAGAATCTATAACCCAATTAGAAGTAGAAGAAACCGTTAGATTAGTTTCAATTATGAGCAAGTCTATACCTTCTAAAGGTGTGTCACCTTTCTTGTTCTTCAGGCTCTCGAGGTATGAAGGACAGTTCCTTTTCCAGTGGCCTTCGACATTGCAGTGGAAACATTTTCCTTTGTCGTTAGCCTTTTTCTTTTGAACTTCCTTCTTTGGCTTCTTGTCTTTCTTCTGCTTCTTAGCAGGCTTCTTTTTCTTCCAAGTAGACTTTCTCTTGGAACCAGAAGTCAACTCAGCAGCAAGGACATTGCCCCTTGAACCTTTCAAGGCTCCCTCAGCAGTTACCAACATGTTGTTTAGTTCAGTCTTAGTGCATTCAATCTTATTCATGTGGTAGTTTACTATAAACTGACCAAATGAATCAGGAAGTGACTGTAGGATCAAATCCACTTGTAATTCCTTGTGCATGTCCATACCGAGCTTCTCAAGCTCCTCTAGGTCCTTGATCATAGTCAGACCGTGATCATGGACAGACTGCCCTTCGCGCATCTTTGCTTTGAAAAGCCTCTTGGACACTTCAAAACGAGCTGTGCGACTCTGCTCACCATACAACTCTTGCAGGTGTGCCAGTATGTCCCTAGCAGTCTTTATATTTTCATGCTGGCATTGGAGTTCATTAGACATGGATGCCATCATATAGCATTTTACTCTAATGTCATCATCCAACCACTTTTTATGCAACTCACGCTGAACATCAGTGGGACGTGCTGGTAGTGTGGGGATATCTGAATCGAGTATGTAGCCTATTTTCTCACAGTCCAAAACTATTTTGAGATTTCTAAGCCAGTCTTTGTAATTGGTTCCGGTCAGTCGGTTGGTCTCAAGAATACGGGTCAAAGGGTTTGAAGCTGACATTGTATCTGCAGAGAGTAAAGATTCTAGTTAGACTTTTGTACTTGATCCTAATCTGTTCTAAGGTCTTTTAGAACAAATTTAACTCCCACTATTTTCTCGAATTCCTCACACTCCCCTGGTAGAAAAACGGAAATCCCACACGACTAGGGTTTCTAGTAGGTACTGCGGTCCCACCAATTTACATGCCACCTCACCTAACAGTTATTGGTGACACATAGATTGATGAATGTACAACTCTTGTACAATGCTTCTCAAGCATGTTGCAGTGCAACTTGGTCTCTAAGCCATGAAAACCTCACCTAACAGTTATTGGTCCCATCGCTTAGTTAAGTCAGACCCACCGTATAACCGTAGGAATAAAGTCGTCATTGGGTCCTCACCTAACAGTTATTGGTGCCCAACCCCACCTTTACCCTACAACATCTCATGTCTATAGAGAGGTCCAGCCCCCCGATGCAACTTGACCACTGTGTCCAGCCGAGACAAATCAACATCAGAAAGGCCTTAGCAGCTCTACTACAGTGGAAGACCTATTGACTTAATATTGGTTAATCAGGTCTTAGTGTTTGCAACTTGAGCCCTTCATAAGAGGTAATCGAACAATTGGCCAGGTAAGCAGGTGGGAGGCTCCCCTTACTCAGAGAGTAAGGTCCTAATTAAGTAACCACCTTTCATGCTTTCCTAGACACCAATTAGATCAATTAATCTAATATGACTTGCTCATGTCGGTTCACTCTCGACTTGATTGAGGAGGTTTTGATTTAGGTCTCAATTGGGTTTGCTACATCACATGTAAACCTATCTACCCGACTCGCATTTACATCACATCAACTCTTGATCCCATCGCCATCAACCGCTTAGATCACCTTTCATCTCATGCCTTTGCTTCAACTTGATCGTTGATGTACATCACATCACAGAAATACAACCAGATGTAAAATAAAAATAAAAATAATTTACATCTCCTTTTAGGAGGCACGCAGGCCTCTCAAAACATCAAATAAGATGCATGCAAGCATCTAAAAAATTACATGACATCGCAGATCACATCGCAGGTCATTACATTTGATACCAAAAGGGTTTGAATCCTATGATCATCACCGTATGCAACAATTATAATTTTCAGATCTGAAAACTAACTGATTATATCATGACATAGGTCGCTGATCATGCTAATCATGATTCTAAACTTTGTAATCCCATTAACAATGCAATTAGAATCATCTTTTTATCACATAAAAATCAGCATGCAAAAACATCAGCACCCCTGAAAAATCTGCATGCAGAATTTTTCAGCATGCATGATCATTCAATTTTCAGATCTAATAAGCCTTTAGATATTTAATTCCTACCTTAATCTACGAAGCCTAGGCTCTGATACCACTGTTGGAAACCCGCCCACGCCGCTGATATTTCAAAAATTTTTCAGATGGCAGCGGAATTGGCATGCACGGGTTCGACGTTCATCGCATGAACGTTGTTTCGAGACCTTTCGTAGTTAGGTAAGAATTAAAACTTTTAAAACTATTAGGAAGATCAGATCTTCACCTTGCGCGGGTAGATGATCACCGCAAATCTGAATTCGTGGTTTTTGGAAGAGGGTTCGCTTGAATCCGTTCAAACGTCCGGCCTCTACGGGTATCCACACGAAGCAGGATCCGATCCAAGCTTTCTATCTCACCGGGGTGCTAACTCCCTTGCAGAGATAACTTTTGATGGCTGATCTCCTCTCTTTCTTTCAACTCATGAATGTACTTGAGAGGAGGAAGAAGAAGGAAGAAGAAGAGGAAGAAGCAAGGCCCCTGCAGCCTACTTTCTTTTTCCTGCGTTGGAAGGAGGAAAGGAGGAAGAGGAGGGCGCCATGGCTTCTTTTTCCCTTCTTCTTGCTGGCGGCTGAACCAAGGGAGGGAGAGGGTGGCCACGTGATGGAAGAGGAGAGGGAGAGCTCATCTTTTTTATTAGGTCAGCCCCCAAGAGTCCTCCTTTTATAACATCTAGGGCTCCTACAAGTTAGGAGCCCTTGATGTATTACCAAGAGGGGCGCCGGCCCCTCTTGTTGCCGCACCAAGAGATCCAAGGAGGAGGGGCGTGAGCCCCTCCCTCTCATGTTGCCCTAATCCTCATCTAATGAGGATTGGGAGGCCCTAATGTGGTTTAGCCTTAATCCAATTAGGCTTAGCCCAAGGGTGAACCAATTTGGATCCAATCTAGGCTAGTCCTAATCCAATTAGGACTTGAATGAACCATGACTCAATTGAACTCTTCAATCCTAATCCAATTAGGAGTCATGTTGATTCATTAGATTAATAATTAATTTAGACTTAAGGAATCCTAATCTAATTAGGATGTATTTAATTTTAGTCCTAATCCAATTAGGATTCTATTTGAATCCGAAGTCCTAATCCAATTAGGATTTCTAGGAATCCTACTCTAAGTAGGAATCCAATTTTAATTCAAAATTCCTAATCTCATTAGGATTGTAGGAATCCTATTCCAAGTAGGAATCCCAGTCCTACTCCAACTAGGATTTCCAGTCCTAATTCAATTAGGACTCTAGGTATCCTACTCGAAGTAGGACTCTTGTTTCAAGTCCAATTAATTAATTCCTTTTGTTCCTTCTTCAACTTCTTATCAATCAAATTGATTACTTGTGATTCCTAATCACGATTTCAACCATCGGATCGGTCAATACTTCTAGTGTGTGTGACCCCATAGGTTCTATTCTGACTGGTAGTGAGATATATTGTAATCTCTATCTCAATATCATTGAAAACTCCTTTCAATGGGTTGGAACGATTCCAACTCAACTCATTAGGGTTTATCGATCATCAAGATAATCCCTATGAGTCCCACCATCCACCAGTGACACCTAGCAGCATGTAGTGGCTACCCAGCAGAATGGAATGATGAACCTCTAGGTGCAGTTAACGTGTGATACAGTCCTACTATCGTGGATCCCTACAGGACGGAGGTCATGGACAACTCGTCAAACCCCATCGTCTGTCATATGTCAAGATTTATTCGACTTGAGCTCGATAGTGGAAAACTCTTTTTCCACTTTATATTACTGCCCTGGCCAAGGTCTTAGAACTCAGTCTAACAAATCACATAGGATCACTCCTCTTCTATCAAGGTCGATAGATTCCTTATAGGTGCCTACCCTACTCCTACAGTGAACCTACTGCAGCCAATCTACACTGCATGGACCCATATGGCTAGAGACCATGTATGTGTGCAGTCAAACTACAATAACCTCACTGTGAGTAGCCGAAGCACCGCAGGTCAAAGGACCAGTCACACTACTGCAACATCAAGCAAGTCACTGACGAGTGGATAGACATCCAAGTGACTTCTTGTCTTGGTCACGCTCAGTACCCTTGTTCTCCAACAAGCACCTGCACTATCACTTCAGTGTCCCTACACTGTGGACTCAAGTCTCGTCCATCCAGAAGGAAAGTGATCTGTGCACTGATCGGATCGATCACCGTCCTCGTGATGATCCATTGATCAGGAGCATTTAGAAATTAATCACCAATGATACATGGCTCAAATTCTCAACTCTTGAGAATATGTATCATCATCTTATTAATTTCTTGGACGATTCATAGACACATAATAATATGAATGAAAAGATGCCTTTTATTTATTCATTAATAAATAGTCAAGTACAAAATTATGTCCCTAGAATCAAAAATGTGTCAGCCAAATTGGCTTCTAGGGCATACATCTAACAACTGCGCGAACCCGAACTTAACAATTAGAATCCTTTCGAATTGGTGATCGAATTAAACTCTTTAATTCGATCAAACCTATAGTACAAGATTGACGTCTAGCAACATTGTTAGAAGTATGCCCTAGAAGCCAATCTGGCTAACACATTAATAATTCTGGGACATAATTTTGTACTTGACTTTATTATTATTGATTAATAAATGGGCATTCTTTTCATTCATATTGTTTATGTGTCTATGAATCGTCCAAGGAATTAATAAGATGATGATACATATTCTCAAGAGTTGAGAATTTGAGCCATGTATCATTGGTGATTAATTTCTAAATGCTCCTGATCAATGGATCATCACGAGGACGGTGATCGATCCGATCAGTGCACAGATCACTTTCCTTCTGGATGGACGAGACTTGAGTCCACAGTGTAGGGATACTGAAGTGATAGTGCAGGTGCTTGTTAGAGAACAAGGGTACTGAGCGTGACCAAGACAAGAAGTCACTTGGATGTCTATCCACTCGTCAGTGACTTGCTTGATGTTGCAGTAGTATGACTGGTCCTTTGACCTGCGGTGCTTCGGCTACTCACAGTGAGGTTATTGTAGTTTGACTGCACACATACATGGTCTCTAGCCATATGAGTCCATGCAGTGTAGATTGGCTGCAGTAGGTTCACTGTAGGAGTAGGGTATGCACCTACAAGGAATGTATCAACCTTGATAGAAGAGGAGTGATCCTATGTGATTTGTTAGACTGAGTTCTAAAACCTTGGCCAGGGCAGTAATATAAAGTGGAGAAAGAGTTTTCCACTATCGAACTCGAGTCGAATAAATCTTGACATATGACAGACGAAGGGGTTTGACGAGTTATCCATGACCTCCGTCCTGTAGGGATCCACGATAGTAGGACTGTATCACATGGTAACTGCACCTAGAGGTTCATCTTTCTATTCTACTGGGTAGCCACTACATGCTGCTAGGTGTCACTGGTGGATGGTGGGACTCACAGGGATTATCTCGATGATCGATAAACCCTAATGAGTTGAGTTGGAATCGTTCCAACCCATTGAAAGGAGTTTTCAATGATATAGTGATAGAGATCACAATATATCTCACTACCAGTCAGAGTAGAACCTATGGGGTCATACACACTAGAAGTATTGACCGATCCGATGGTTGAAAAGTGATTATGAATCACAAGTAATCAATTCGATTGATATTCAGTTGAAGAAGGAACAAAGGAAATTAATTAATTGGACTTGAAACAAGAGTCCTACTTCGAGTAGGATTCCTAGAGTCCTAATTGGATTAGGACTGGGAATCCTAGTTGGAGTAGGACTGGGATTCCTACTTGGAATAGGATTCCTGCAATCCTAATGAGATTAGGAGTTTTGAATCAAAATTGGATTTCTACTTGGAGTAGGATTCCTAGAGTCCTAATCGGATTAGGACTTCGGATTCAAATAGAGTCCTAATTGGATTAGGACTAAAATTATATATGTCCTAATTTGAATTAGGGTTTCTTAAGTCACAATTAATTATTAATCTAATGAATCAATAAGACTCCTAATTGGATTAGGATTGAAGAGTTCAATTGAGTCAAAATTGATTTAAGTTCTAATTGGATTAGGACTTACCTAGATTGGATCCAAATTGGTTCACCCTTGGGCTAAGCCTAATTAGATTAGGGCTTGACCACATTAGAGCATTCCAATCCCTACCTATATGGATTAGGGTTTACCATGAGGAAGGGGATAAGCCCCTCCCCTTTCCACGTGGAGAAGGGAGAAGAGACGGCGCCCCCTCTTAGGAAAGACATCAAGAACTCCTAAATGTTAGGAGCTCCACATGTCTATAAAAAGGGACTTGTGGGCGGCACCTAGGAAAAAGAAGAAGTCCTCTTCCTCCTTGCCGTACGCCTCCCTCTCCTCTCCTCTTGGTTCAGCCGCAAGCAAGGAAGATAAAAGCCAAAGGTGTTGGCGGCATCCTCTTCCTCCCTTCTTCCTTCCAACGCAGGGAAAAGAAAGAAGGCTGCGTGGGGATTCTTCTTCTTCCTCTTCTTCATCCTTCTTCTTCCTCCTCTCAAGCACAATCAAGGGTTGATTGAAAGAGAGGAAATCAGCCATCAAAAAAAGTCTTTGCAAGGGAGCTAGCACCCCAGGAAGACAAGAGAGCTTTGATCGGATCACTGCTTCGTGTGGATACCCGTAGAGGCCGGACACTTGAACGGCTTCAAGCGAACCTTCATCCTATACCACGAACTTCAGTTTGCGGTGATCATCTACCCGCACAAGGTGAAGATCTGATCTTCCTAAAGGTTTAAAAAGTTTTAATTCTTATCTAACTACGAACGGTTCATGAAACAACGTTCATGCGATGAACATCGATCCCGCTTATGCCGATTCCGCTGCCATCTGAATTTTTTTGAAATATCAACGGCATGGGCAGGTTCCCAACAGTGGTATCAGAGCCTAGGCTTCATAGATTAAGGTAAGAATTAATTATCTAAAGGCTTATTAGATCTGAAAATTGAATGATCATGCATGCTGAAAATTTCTGCATGCAGATTTTTCAGGAGTGCTGATTTTTGCATGCTGATTTTTATGTGATAAAATGATGATTCTAATTGCGTTGTTAATGAGATTACAAAGTTTAGAATCATGATTAGCATGATCAGCAACCTATGTCATGATATAATTAGTTAGTTTTCAGATCTGAAAATTATAATTGTTGCATATGGTGATGATCATAGGATTCAAACCCTTTTGGTATCAAATGTAATGACCTGCGATGTGATCTGCAATGTCATGTAATTTTTCAGATGCTTGCATGCATCTTATTTGATGTTTTGAGAGGCCTGCGTGCCTCCTAAAAGGGAGATGTAATTTATTTTTGTTTTTATTTTATATCTGGTTGTATTTCTGTGATGTGATGTACGTCAACGTTCAAGTCGAAGATGATGCATGAGATGAGCAGGGGTCTAAGCGGTTGATGGCGATTGGATCAAGAGTTGGTCAAGGATCGAATCAAGGAGGCTTGGAACCATTTCAAGAGTTGAAGACCAATTGATCGATTGACGTGCATGTGCTTGTAATACGACCTAATTAGAAACCATGATCATCACCTATTTAAAGTTTAACTTTAATTATTGCTGCGATTATAACTGTCTGCAATGTGCCGTTTGCATGTGATGTGGATGAGAGTCGGGTAGATAGGTTTACATGTGATGTAGCAAACCCAATTGAGACCTAAATTAAAACCTCCTCAATCAAGTCAAGAGTGAACCAACATGAGCGAGTCATATTAGATTAATTGATCTAATTGGTGTCTAGGAAAGCATGAAAGGTGGTTACTTAATTAGGACCTTACTCTCTGAGTAAGGGGAGCCTCCCACCTGCTTACCTGGCCAATTGTTCGATTACCTCTTATAAAGAGCTCAAGTTGCAAACACTAAGACCTGATTAACCAATATTAATTCAACAGGTCTTCCACTATAGTAGAGCTGCTAAGGCCTTTCTGATATTGATTTGTCTCGGCTGGATACAGTGGTCAAGTTGCATCGGAGGGCTGGACCTCTCTATAGACATGAGATGTTGTAGGGTAAAGGTGGGGTTGGGCACCAATAACTGTTAGGTGAGGACCCAATGACGACTTTATTTCTACGGTTATACGGTGGGTCTGACTTAACTAAGAAATGGGACCAATAACTGTTAGGTGAGGTCTTCATGGCTTAGAGACCAAGTAGCACTGCAACATGCTTGAGAAGCATTGTACAAAAGTTGTACATTCATCAATTTATGTATCACCAATAACTGTTAGGTGAGGTGGCATGTAAATCGGTGGGACTGCAGTACCCACTAGAAATCCTAGTCATGTGGGATTTCCGTTTTTCTACCAGGGGAGTGTGAGGAATTCGAGAAAATAGTGGGAGTTACATTTGTTCTAAAAGACCTTAGAACAGATTAGGATCAAGTACAAAAGTCTAACTAGAATCTTTACTCTCTGAGGATTATAAAGTCAGCTTCTAGACTCTTAACTCATATCCTATAGAACAACCGTTTGACCAAACCCAATTATAAAGATTGGCTCAGCAAATTTCAAAATAGTTTTGAATTGTGAGAAATTCGGGTATATGCTAGACCATGGAATCCCCATGTTACCAATCCGTCCGATCACTGATCAGCGTAAGACGCTTGTTAAGTGGACGAACAATGACAATAAAGTTAGGTGCTGCACAATGGCATCCATGTCCAATGCATTACAATGCTAGCATGAGAACATGAGACTGCCAGGGACATATTAAATCACCTGCAAGAGTTGTATGGTGATCAGAGTCACGCAGCTCGGTTTGAAGTGTCCAAGAGGCTCTTCAAAGCTAAGATGCATGATGGGCAGTATGTCCATGATCATGGTTTGACCATGATAAAGGACTTAGAGAAGCTTGAGAAGCTTGGCATGACCATGCACAAGGAATTGCAAACGGATTTGATCCCATAATTCCTTCTAGCTTTATATGAACAGTTTATAGTAAATTACCATATGAACAAGGTTGTATGCACTAAAATAGAATTGTTAAATAAATTGGTAACTAACTTAGGGACCTTGAAGAAGTTCAAGGGGCATCATTTTTGCTGTCAAGTTGGTTTCTACTTTCAAGAGAGAGTCTATTTGGAAGAAGAAGAAGCCTGCGAAGAAACAGAAGACTAAGAAAACACCAAGTAAGGAAGTTCCAAGAAAAAGGCCAATTGCAAGGAAAAGTGTTTCTATTGCATCATGGACGGCCATTGGAAGAGGAACTGTCCTACATACATGGGAAGCATAAAGAACATGAAGGGTGACAGACCTTCAGAAGGTATGTCAGATATGCTCAGGTGTGGAGTGATCGATTAAAACCCCGTTTGATTTTGATGAGCTCAAAGCATTGGAGTATATCTTGTGATTACTAATGAATTCAATTGAGTGTTTCAGTGAAAATCCTGTCCAAGTGTCTCTAGACTTGGTTCATAGCATTTTGGATAAGTTAAGAAGTCTGCATGAACCAATGTCTGAGATACGAGTCGACTCCCGAGTTTCACGAGTCGACTCCAAGCGTATCAAGGTCACTGGCACGAGCTCGAGTCGACTCCTGATCAGTACGAGTCGACTCCGACTGAAAACAGACAGAAGGACAGAAGAGCAGTTTTTCAGGTCTGAGATTCGAGTCGACTCCAGTGGAACGCGAGTCGACTCCCAGCGGTACACACAGAAAAAGTCAGAGAGCGTTTTATGGACTCTGAGATTCGAGTCGACTCCAGTGGAACGCGAGTCGACTCCCAGCGGTACACACAGAAAAAGTCAGAGAGCGTTTTATGGACTCTGAGATTCGAGTCGACTCCAGTGGAACGCGAGTCAACTCCCAGCGGTACACACAGAAAAAGTCAGAGAGCGTTTTATGGACTCTAAGATTCGAGTCGACTCCCGCAGTACGCGAGTCGACTCCGAGACTGTGCGACCATCGACAGACAGAAGACCATGTTACTGCCTCTGAGATTCGAGTCGACTCCCAGACAGCTCGAGTCGACTCCAAGACAAGCTTCACGTCAAAAGGCAGAAGACCAACTTTCGGAAACTGAGAGCCGAGTCGACTCCAAGGAAGTTCGAGTCGACTCCAAGACTGGATGAGCCAAAAGACAGAGAATCGGGAGTTCGGGCTCTGAGATTCGAGTCGACTCCCAGGACAGTCGAGTCGACTCGAGTGGACAAAATTCAAATTTGGATCCACGGACTACAGAGGATGAGCCGACTCCAAAATTGCCAGGTCAGCGCCAGAAGTTGGCGAGTCGACTCCGGGTCAAGACGAGTCGACTCCCAGTCAAGACGGCAACTTTAATTCAAACTGGGAACAGTTGCCGAGTCGACTCCGGAAAAGCTCGAGTCGACTCCTGCTACAGCCGAGTCGACTCCTGATCGCACGAGTCGACTCCAACCCACCAACGGTCACATTGTCAGGCTGCGCAGAGTGTGCAGAACGGCCAGAAAAAGCAGAGTAACGGCTAGTTTCCGTGGGGGTTGGCTTAAATAGCCACAGAAGACTGTAGCAAGGCAGAGAACACACATTCCACTCCTAGCATTCAAGTCTTCAAGCTCTCTAAGTGCTCTTCAACGAGAAAAAGGGAAGATCTGCATTTACTGCTCCACCAACATCTTCCCAGCATTCAAAGCTTCCTCCTCCTGCTTTCAAGTCGATCACTCTTTCAAGAGGAGACCGGAGTTCCAGAAGCCACACCTCTTCACCATCTTAAAAGCGTTTGAGGGCTTCTAACTCCTTTACGATTATATTGTTTTAAATCTGCTTTTTGAGAAGCTATTTTCTGTTTTCTTCTATCTCGTGTATTTACTTGATTCAATCGGGGGATTGAATCAAGGGGATTAAGGTTGGTTGGTGAGCCGGTTTAAAACCAACGAGTGTAAGGGTTTGATTGTGAGCTCGGAAAAACAATCGGGGTTGGTTCTAGTCGGTGAGCCTGGGAAAACCGACCGAGTTCGTTGTGAGCTCGTAAAACAACAAGTTCGGTTGTGAGCTTGCAAAACAACCGGCTGTAATCCAAGGGGGTTATAGTGAAATTCCCAAGTGAGACTTGGGGAGTGGACGTAGGAGCAAGGGTTAGCTCCGAACCACTATAAAACTTTGTGTTTGTAGTGCATTGTCTCTCATCTTCTTCCCCACACTTTACTCACAGCACTTAGCTTTAATTAAATAACTGGCTATAGTATTTAGTTAATCATCCACAAAGTTTTAATTAGCTAAGTTAATTTAAAAACCCAATTCACCCCCCCCCCCCCTCTTGGGTTGTCTATCTGGGCAACAAGTGGTATCAGAGCCAAAAACTCTTCCACTCAAGAGTTAAAAGATCAAAATGACAACCCCATTTGGATCTTCTCACATTGAGGGTCAGTCCACCCAAAGACCTCCTTTCTTCAATGGATCCGACTACTCATACTGGAAGGCTAGGATGAGAATATTCATCCAAGCCCAAGACTATGAGATGTGGACCATTGTAGTGAATGGCCCATACATCCCATCCACATATGTAGAGGGTGTTAAGGTACCCAAACTAGAAACGGATTGGGATGAACATGACATGAGGAAGGCACAACTAAACTCTAAAGCAATGAATGTGTTTTATTGTGCCTTAGACCGTAATGAATTCAATAGAGTTTCAACTTGTAATTCTGCAAAAGAAATTTGGGACAGACTTGAAGTGACCCATGAGGGCACGAATCAAGTCAAGGAATCCAAAATAAACATCTTGGTTCATAAATATGAACTATTTAAAATGGATTCAAATGAAACAATCACAAGCATGTTCACTAGGTTTACTGATATTGTCAATGGCCTAAAAAGCCTTGGCAAGAACTATACTAACAGTGAACTTGTCAGGAAAATCCTTCGGTGTCTACCAAGGTCGTGGGAAGCCAAGGTGACGGCGATCCAAGAAGCTAAAGACTTGAACAAGCTTCAACTTGAAGAGCTCCTTGGATCCCTGAGGACGCATGAGCTTACCATGAAACAACACAACGAGGAAGAGTCCTCCCATAAGAAAAAGGTAATAGCTTTAAAATCTACTTCTTCTAACAAGGACCTGTCTTGCAGCAGCAGCAGTGAAGAGGAAGAAGATGAGGAAGATGGTGGTGAGGCACTTCTTGTGCGCAAGTTCAAGAAGTTTATCAACCACAAGAAGACGTATCATCAAAGGAGAGGTCCCTCAAATTCCTACCGCAGAGACAAAGGTAAGGAAAGGGAAAATGAGGGGATTGGGTGTTACGAGTGCAAGAAGCCGGGACACATAAGAGCAGAGTGCCCCTTACTGAAGAAGGGGAGTAAGTACAAGAAGAAGAAGGCACTTGTCACCACCCTATCGGACTCCGACGCATCATCTTCATCATCGGATGAAGAACAAGAAGAGAAGGCCAATTTCTGTTTCATGGCCAACGAAAATGAGGTAATTTCCGATACGCATTTTGATTTTACATTTGATGAACTTTATGATGCGTTCAATGAATTAATGATTGAGTATAAGAATATAAATGTTAAAAACAGAGAACTAAAAGTAACTAACCAAAGTTATATTCATAAGCATGATTCATTAATTAAGGATAAAGATAATCTCACCAAAGAAAATCTAGAACTTAAGACAAGCAACCAACTCCTAATTAAGAAGACTAACACCTTAACGAAAGATATTGAGAAACTAACAAAGGAATTTTCAGATCTCAAAAACCATAAACAAGTCTTAAACAAGGATCTAACTAAAGAGCTAAATGATCTAAAAACCGAAAATCAGACATTAACTAAAGAACTAAACAAATACAAACCCTTAGTTGAAAAATTCACATATAGTTCTGAAAAGTTAAACATGATACTTAATAATCAACGAGCCATATTTAATAAAGCGGGTTTAGGGTATAAACCAAGGAATAAGCAAAAACTTCTTAGTAACTTCTTTGTTAAAGCTGGAAAAACTAAAATTAAGAAAATAACTTGCTTTTGTTGTGGAATAGTAGGACATAAAGCAAATGCATGTAATTTTAGGAAAAGTAAAACTAAAAGAAAAAATAAAAGGGTATGGGTTCCAAAAGAAACCAACTTGACTAACCATGAAGGACCCAAGAAAACTTGGGTACCTAAGATGACATGATTTGCTTGTGTAGGAGTGTCTTGCAGCCAAGGTCAACAAAAATTGCTGGTATTTGGATAGTGGCTGTTCAAGGCACATGACGGGTGATAAAGATCAATTTTTCACCCTTGAAGCTAAGAAGGGAGGTGCTGTGACTTTTGGAGACAACAACCAAGGTCACATCATTGGTATTGGTAAAGTTCAAATCACCCCTTCTACCTTTATAGATAATGTTAGATATGTTGATGGTCTTAAGCATAACTTGTTAAGCATTAGTCAATTATGTGATAAAAGATATGATGTTATTTTAAACCATCACTATGTATTATAACAAATCCTAATGATAATAGTTTAGTTTTTAAAGGGATGAGACGTGGAAATGTATATGTGGTAGATCTAGAAGACCTTACAAAACATAACCAATGTTTAGTTGTTAATGAAACTAAAGAAAATGATGCTAGTTGGTTATGGCACCGTAAGTTAGGTCATGCAAGCATGGACACAATAACTAAACTAGTTAAAAGAGACTCCGTGATAGGTTTGCCAAAATTAAAATTTGAAAAGAACAAAATATGTGAAGCATGTCAATTTGGCAAACAATCTAGAAACTCTTTTAAATCCATAAAATGTGTCTCTACTTCTAGGCCTCTAGAATTACTACACATGGACCTATTTGGTCCAACTAGAACAACAAGCCTAGGTGGAAATAAATATGGTCTAGTTATAGTAGATGATTACTCTAGGTACACATGGGTCATGTTTCTAGCGCATAAGGATCAAGCATTTTCTATGTTTAAGAAGTTCCATAAGGAAGTAACAAATGCTAGAGAGTCCTCAGTTATAGCTATTAGAAGTGACCATGGTACCGAATTCGAAAATCAATTATTTGATGAATTTTGTAGTAAAAAGGGGATAACCCATAATTTCTCAGCACCTAGGACACCACAACAAAATGGAGTTGTGGAAAGGAAAAATAGAACCCTAGAGGAAATGGCTAGAACGATGTTATGTGAAAGTAACCTCCCTAAGTACTTTTGGGGAGAAGCCATTAATACTTCTTGCCATGTATTAAATAGAGTTCTATTAAGACCCATCATAAAGAAAACACCATATGAACTGTGGAAAAACAGAAAACCAAAGGTTAACTATTTTCATGTTTTCGGATGTAGGTGTTTTGTACATAATAATGGGAAAGATAATCTAGGGAAATTTGTTCCAAAATTTGATGAAGGAATATTCCTAGGTTATTCTACAACTAGTAAAGCCTATAGAATCTTTAATAAAAGAACCCTAGTTATAGAAGAATCTATACATGTTGTTTTTGATGACTCTAGTGACATCTCATCTAGTAAGAAGGTTAATTTTGATGATAATATTGAAATACTTGAAGAAAAGATAGATGAGATGGGATTACAAGATGATAATCAAAAGTTGATTGAAGGAGAATCATCAAACCAAGAGCCTATAGTGGATCATGGGCTAACTAAAGCTTGGAGGTATGCTCATGGGCATCCTAAGGAACTAATTCTAGATGATCCATCCCAACCCGTTAGGACTAGAGCATCCCTTAGAAATTTGAATAACCATCTAGCTTTCGTTTCACACTTTGAGCCCAAACATATAGAAGAAGCCGAAAATGATGTAAATTGGATAAATGCAATGCAAGAAGAACTAAACCAATTTACTAGAAACAAAGTGTGGGATCTAGTAGAGAGACCTTCTGAATATCCAATTATAGGTACAAAATGGATATATAAAAATAAGCTAGATGAAAATGGAATTGTTATAAGGAATAAGGCTAGACTAGTAGCAAAGGGTTATAATCAAGAAGAAGGTATAGACTTTGATGAAACCTTTGCTCCCGTAGCTAGACTTGAGGCTATTAGACTATTATTAGCATATGCATGCTCTAAGGACTTCAAGCTATATCAAATGGATGTAAAAAGTGCTTTTCTAAATGGGTTTATTAATGAGGAGGTATATGTGGAACAACCTCCTGATTTTGAAAATCATCAATACCCCAATCATGTGTATAAACTGAACAAAGCACTTTATGGACTAAAACAAGCACCTAGAGCATGGTATGAGAGACTTAGTAAATTTCTATTAGAACATGAATTCTCTAGAAAAAATGTAGATACAACATTATTTCTGAAAAAGAAAAATAAGGATATGTTATTAGTACAGATTTATGTTGATGATATCATTTTCGGTGCTACTAACAATCGCCTCTGCGAGGAATTTGCTGATTTGATGCAGAGTGAGTTTGAGATGAGCATGATGGGAGAGCTGAACTACTTTCTCGGGCTTCAAATCAAACAATCTGAAGGAGGCATCTTCATCAATCAAGCCAAATATATCAAGGAGATGCTCAAGAAGTTTGATATGAAGGGAAACAAGTCAATCAGCACCCCCATGAGCTCATCATGTAAGTTAGACCAAGATGAATCAGGTAAATCTGTAGATCAAAAACTTTATAGAGGTATGATAGGTTCTTTACTGTATCTTACTGCAAGTAGGCCTGATATTATGTTTAGTGTGTGCATGTGTGCTAGATATCAGGCTAATCCTAAAGAATCACACCTAGCTGCAGTTAAGAGAATCTTTAAATACTTAATAGGAACTAAGAACATAGGGCTGTGGTACTCTAAAGAATCTAGCCTAAACTTAATAGGGTACACAGATTCAGACTTCGCTGGATGTAAGCTTGATAGAAAAAGTACCAGCGGGTCTTGTCAATTTCTAGGAGAAAACCTAATCTCATGGTTTAGCAAGAAACAAAACTCGGTTGCATTATCCACTGCAGAAGCTGAATATGTTGCAGCCGGGAGTTGTTGTGCTCAAATCTTGTGGATTAAACAACAATTAGAAGATTATGGCATTAAACAAGATAAAATCCCCATTAATTGTGATAATACAAGTGCCATAAACCTAACTAAAAATCCAATTCAACACTCAAGAACTAAACACATTGAGATAAGACATCACTTCATAAGAGATCATGTATTGAATGGTGATGTGACTCTCCAATTTGTTTGTACTGATAATCAATTAGCAGATATTTTCACAAAACCCCTAAGTGTACTTAGGAGGGGATTAGGAGTGATTGACCCATCCTAGTGGGAGTTTCCACTAGATTAATTGATTTTGATGGTTAAAATGAGGTTAAAATAGAGTTTCTATTCAATGATCATCAAATCAGATCCCAACTAGGTGATTTTCCCTCATTTGGCATGGTTATAGCATGATTTTTAAGTGCGTGCCAAGGTTAGAGACGACTCGAGTAAGTTTCAGAGCCGGCTCCTAAGGGGGAGTCGACTCGCGCATTTTCTGGAGTCGACTCGAGGTCGAGTCGACTCGCGACTCAGGGGAGTCGACTCGCAGTCGGGATCCGACTTTTTAACCCTAGGTTTGTCGTTTCGCAAATACTTTTTCTCAAGCCGCCACTGTTCACAAAGCCCTAGAGCCGACTCCTAGGTCATCCTCGATCATCTCCAAGCCCTTTTCCCGTCGATTCTTCGCCGGACATTGAGTTTCCGTCCGTTCCTAGGTCTTTTCAGGTCAGTCCCGAGCTTCCTCTATCGATCCTTCTTCGTTCTCTAGGTTTTCATCTCGTTTAGGTCAAGATGCCTCGCAAGGGAGTTGTTAGAAAGAGGTCCCGTCCCGTGGCCGGTCCCGAGCGGCGCTCCAAGGCGCGGCACGATCCCGCGAGGCAACCTCCTCCGGATCGTTCCCCGCCTAGGGTGGTTCATGTTAGGCCGTTGGCCGGGAAGGCCGTCACCTCCGGGAGGTATGTCACTTTCGACTATCTCTTCCGGGAAGGATTCACCATAGGCGATAGGCTTAGAGCCCAGGGTCTAGAGTACTTCCTCACCTTGGACCTTCCCACCTATCCTGGCCTAGTTCAAGAGTTCTACAGTACCGTCCATCGGGGAGATGGAGGTATTGAGGGCACGGTATTAGGTGTCCCATTGCGTGTCACAGAGGACCTCATTGCCCATATCCTCCACCTTCCATTAGTAGGGGTGGCTCCTACACATCCTGAGGATAGATTTGAGGCTCTTACGATCGTCTTAGGGCATCCACCTCAGTCTCCCCTAGATGAGGTATCTACTAGCTCACTTCCTATTGAAGTGAGAATCCTTTTGAGCATTTTGTCCAGGTCCATCTTCCTTAAGACAGGGAGATTTGATTTTGTGAATGAGAGGGACCTAGCTATTATGTCTTACATTCTTCAGGACACCCCGGTCAACTTCCCCAAGCTCATTTATAGGTATATGTGTGAGCCCCTAGATAGACCTAGGCTCTCCCTCCCATACGGAATGATATTCACTCTTCTCTTTAGGCAGTACAAAATTTCCATTCCTGAGAAGGAACCCTCTCGTGCCTTGCGATGGACTGATCGCTTGGGTACGGGGACCATGCACAGGATGGGATTTCGGAAGAGAGAAGGGATCTGGGTTAGGAAGTCCACTCTCACCGCTCAGACCACCAGACCATCACCCAGTCCTGAGCCAGATTCTGACTACCCAGAGTTCCCAGACCATCCAGACCTTCCATCCACTCCTCCTGCTCCTACCACCTCTGCCGGACCTTCCTCCTCAGCTCCACCATCTATGGAGGTCCGTATTGATCCAGAGCAGCTCCGGGAGCTGCGGCAGGAGATCGTCCGAGATTTGAGGGACGAGCTGCTCCGGGAGCTCCGAGGTTCCGTGCCAGCTCCCACTCCTGCACCCACTCCATCCTCAGCATTGGTCCCATCCTTGACAGCCGTGACAGACATGACGGCTGAGGTGCGGCAGGAGATCTACAACATTAGGACCCTGGTGCAGGCCCAGTTCCACAGCATGAGCGAGGTCACGAGCACCACGAGGAGGATGCGGGATGACATCCGCCGTGACATGCACACCACCACCGAGGGGGCCGAGCGCTTGTCGAATGTGCTCATCGACAAGCTGGACGCACTTCAGACCTCGGTGACTGAGCTTCAGACGTCGGTGACTGAGCTCTCCACTACACATAGCAGAGCCACCACGTCTATTATCACGCAGCTGGGCCATGTTACAGAGGCAGTCGCCCTCCTCATGGAGCAGAGCCGATTGAGAGGAGGAGTCACATCCTCGAGAGGAGGAGCTACATCCTCCAGAGGAGGAGATGTATCCTCGAGAGGGGGAGCTACATCCTCCAGAGGAGGAGATGTATCCTCGAGAGGGGGAGCCACATCCTCCAGAGGAGGAGATGTATCCTCGAGAGGGGGAGCCACATCCTCGAGGAGGTCATAGATGATTTTGAGTTGTGTTTTGTCTTCTTTTGTATTGTTCTTGCTTTACCTATTGTATGCTCAAATGTATTCACCTTCATATCAATACAATGAGTAGACATCTTATCTTCATTTCTGTGCCATTTGATGATTGACTGTGCCATTTGTGCCATTGATTGTGTGTGATTACCTCCTTTTTGGTATGATGACAAAAAGGGGGAGAAATGTGTAAGTATAAAATATGTAAAAGGGGAGAAATATTAAAAAATATGTAAAAGAAATCAATGGAAATAAATAAAACGATAAACTCTTAAAAACACACATAAATTTGTTCTAAGTGGATTCGGTACCTCGAGGCTCATTATCTCTCTTTTGGGGCTCCTAATGGAGTAATCTCCAGAATCTATTCAAGGGATATTCGGAGATTAGCTGAATCCTACTCAAGAACAAATTGACAGATTTTCCCTCTAAAAACAAAAATTTTAGTTCAAAAATTTCAAAGCATTAAAAGGAAATTCAGAAAATCAAAACATAGTTGAATGCATATGTTGAGGGGGAGAATCTGAATTTAATCAAGCTAAATCATTAATGTCATATAAGCCAAACAATTGATTGCAGAATATGAAGGCTTATATAATTCCAAATGAAAGGGGGAACTTTAACTTCGAAATTTAATGTTTCACTTCTTTCAAACTTGGATAAATTAAATTATCAGACATTTGAATTTATTTATGGAGTTTATTTCATTATTTACTGAGCAACTCATTTTACATATACTCAAAGTTTTGTCATCATCAAAAAGGGGGAGATTGTGGAGTGATCGATTAAAACCCCGTTTGATTTTGATGAGCTCAAAGCATTGGAGTATATCTTGTGATTACTAATGAATTCAATTGAGTGTTTCAGTGAAAATCCTGTCCAAGTGTCTCTAGACTTGGTTCATAGCATTTTGGATAAGTTAAGAAGTCTGCATGAACCAATGTCTGAGATACGAGTCGACTCCCGAGTTTCACGAGTCGACTCCAAGCGTATCAAGGTCACTGGCACGAGCTCGAGTCGACTCCTGATCAGTACGAGTCGACTCCGACTGAAAACAGACAGAAGGACAGAAGAGCAGTTTTTCAGGTCTGAGATTCGAGTCGACTCCAGTGGAACGCGAGTCGACTCCCAGCGGTACACACAGAAAAAGTCAGAGAGCGTTTTATGGACTCTGAGATTCGAGTCGACTCCAGTGGAACGCGAGTCGACTCCCAGCGGTACACACAGAAAAAGTCAGAGAGCGTTTTATGGACTCTGAGATTCGAGTCGACTCCAGTGGAACGCGAGTCAACTCCCAGCGGTACACACAGAAAAAGTCAGAGAGCGTTTTATGGACTCTAAGATTCGAGTCGACTTCCGCAGTACGCGAGTCGACTCCGAGACTGTGCGACCATCGACAGACAGAAGACCATGTTACTGCCTCTGAGATTCGAGTCGACTCCCAGACAGCTCGAGTCGACTCCAAGACAAGCTTCACGTCAAAAGGCAGAAGACCAACTTTCGGAAACTGAGAGCCGAGTCGACTCCAAGGAAGTTCGAGTCGACTCCAAGACTGGATGAGCCAAAAGACAGAGAATCGGGAGTTCGGGCTCTGAGATTCGAGTCGACTCCCAGGACAGTCGAGTCGACTCGAGTGGACAAAATTCAAATTTGGATCCACGGACTACAGAGGATGAGCCGACTCCAAAATTGCCAGGTCAGCGCCAGAAGTTGGCGAGTCGACTCCGGGTCAAGACGAGTCGACTCCCAGTCAAGACGGCAACTTTAATTCAAACTGGGAACAGTTGCCGAGTCGACTCCAGAAAAGCTCGAGTCGACTCCTGCTACAGCCGAGTCGACTCCTGATCGCGCGAGTCGACTCCAACCCACCAACGGTCACATTGTCAGGCTGCGCAGAGTGTGCAGAACGGCCAGAAAAAGCAGAGTAACGGCTAGTTTCCGCGAGGGTTGGCTTAAATAGCCACAGAAGACTGTAGCAAGGCAGAGAACACACATTCCACTCCTAGCATTCAAGTCTTCAAGCTCTCTAAGTGCTCTTCAACGAGAAAAAGGGAAGATCTGCATTTACTGCTCCACCAACATCTTCCCAGCATTCAAAGCTTCCTCCTCCTGCTTTCAAGTCGATCACTCTTTCAAGAGGAGACCGGAGTTCCAGAAGCCACACCTCTTCACCATCTTAAAAGCGTTTGAGGGCTTCTAACTCTTTTACGATTATATTGTTTTAAATCTGCTTTTTGAGAAGCTATTTTCTGTTTTCTTCTATCTCGTGTATTTACTTGATTCAATCGGGGGATTGAATCAAGGGGATTAAGGTTGGTTGGTGAGCCGGTTTAAAACCAACGAGTGTAAGGGTTTGATTGTGAGCCCGGGAAAACAATCGGGGTTGGTTCTAGTCGGTGAGCCTGGGAAAACCGACCGAGTTCGTTGTGAGCTCGTAAAACAACAAGTTCGGTTGTGAGCTTGCAAAACAACCGGCTGTAATCCAAGGGGGTTATAGTGAAATTCCCAAGTGAGACTTGGGGAGTGGACGTAGGAGCAAGGGTTAGCTCCGAACCACTATAAAACTTTGTGTTTGTAGTGCATTGTCTCTCATCTTCTTCCCCACACATTACTCACAGCACTTAGCTTTAATTAAATAACTGGCTATAGTATTTAGTTAATCATCCACAAAGTTTTAATTAGCTAAGTTAATTTAAAAACCCAATTCACTCCCCTCCCTCTTGGGTTGTCTATCTGGGCAACATCAGGATACTTAGGGACTGTTACCTATTGCTAGCAGAAATTTGATTTCTGTATTTTATTTAGCATAGATTTTTATTTGAAAAATAAATTGATTCAACATGGTTTTAAGATTGACAGTCTCTATCACATACATATGGATGTATCTGTGAATATATCTGAGCAAACAGTGAATACCATAGGATCTAATAGATCCAAAAATGAGATAAATCTAAAGTATTTATGGCACCTCAAGCTTGGCCATATAGGAGAAGACAGAATAAACAAATTGGAGAAACATGAGCTTTTGGGCTCATTGACTTTCGAGTCATATTTGATTTGTGAATTCTGCCTTCAAGGAAAGATGGCCAAATTATCCTTTGTAGGACACAGGGAGGTCCACTGAAATACTTACCCTAGTACACACTGATGTGTGTGGCCCATTCGATGTGCAGGCTAGGGGTTGTAATTTTTACTTCATTTTACTAATGATTACTCACGGTATGGATATGTGTGTGAGACACAAATATGAAACTTTTGAAAGGTTCAAAAAGCTTAGATATGAAGTAGAAAAATAAGCACAAAAACTCATTAAGGTTCTTCGATCAGATCGAGGAAGTGAATACCTTAATGGAGAGTTCCATGATTATCTCAAGGAGAATGGTATAGTTTCATAATAGACTCCTCCTGGTACACCTCAGCTCAATGGAGTGTCAGAGAGGAGGAATCGGACTCTATTGATATGGTCCAGCCCATGATGAGCTTCACTGATTTACCCTTGTTTCTTTAGATAGATGCCATATTTTCAGCTATTTACTTCTTGAATAGAATTACCTCTAAAAGTCCGTTCCTACCACACTATATGAGATATGACATGGTAAGAAGCCGAGTCTTGGTCATCTCAAGATTTGGGGATGTCCGGCCCACGTCAAGCGACAACAGGCGGACAAGTTAGAGGATAGGACAATTAATGCTCGTTTTATTGAATATCCTGAAAGAGTTATTAGGATACAATTTTTCATCCCAAAGGATCACAAAGTGTTTGTGAGACGCCATGCTATCTTCATGAAAATAGTTTATCCTTGATAGAGGCAGTGGGAGAAAAATTGAGCTTGAAGAGAAAGCTCTGAAAAGCAACGAGTCATGGATCCTATCGAACCCATTCATACAGAGCCAGTACACGATGTCCCTCAACCACCTCGCAGATCAAGTAGGGTCTCCCATCCTCCCGATAGATACTTAGGTATACTAGAAGAGGATACCGAGGAAATGTTCCTAGTGGGAGATAGAGATCACACGCAGGATCCCAAAACCTACGACGAGGCGATATCTGATATCGATTCCGAGAAATGGATGGAAGCTATGAAGTCAGAGTTAGACTCCATGCATTCCAACCAAGTCTGGACCTTAGTAGATCCACCAGAAGGTATTGTACCTATTGGATGCAAATGGATCTACAAAAGAAAGATAGGTTCGGATGGAGAGGTAGAGACCTATAAGGCAAGGCTTGTGGCGAAAGGGTATAGTCAGCGCAAGGGCATTGACTATCAGGAGACCTTTTCACCTGTAGCCATGCTGAAATCCATCCGAACAATGCTTGCCATTGCAGCATTTCATGATTATCAAATCTGGCAGATGGATGTGAAAACTGCTTTCCTGAATGGATATCTTGATGAAGATATCTATATGGAATAGCCTTTGGGTTTCACTTCCAGTGATGTAGATCACAAGGTCTGCAAGCTGCAAAGGTCCATCTATGGACTAAAGCAAGCATCTCGGAGTTGGAACACTCGTTTCGATGACGCAATCAAAACGTTTGATTTCATCAAAAATGAAGAGGAACCGTGTGTTTACAAAAAGGTTAGTGGGAGTGCTGTCGTATTTCTCGTACTGTACGACATCCTCCTGATAGGGAATGATATTCCCATGCTAACCTCGGTCAAGGTCTGGTTGTCAAAAAGGTTCTCCATGAAAGACCTTGGGGAAGCATCCTATATTTTGGGAATAAAGGTCTATAGAGATAGATCTAAAAGGATGCTTGGCCTATCACAGAAGATGTACATAGAGGAAGTGCTGAAAAGATTCAGCATGGAAAATTCTAAAAAGGGTCGCTTACCCCTAAGGCATGGAATTAATCTTTCCAAGAAGATGTGCCCCAACACATCTGAAGAGATTCAACGCATGAGCAAGATCCCCTATGCATCAGCAATAGGGAGCCTCATGTATGCCATGCTATGTACATGACTTGATATAGTACATGCTGTGAATGTCACGAGCATATGTCAATCAGATCCAGGCAAAAAGCACTGGATAGCTGTGAAGAACAGTCTTAAGTACTTGAGAAGAACTAAGGACATGTTCTTGGTCTTTGGAAGAAGATCAGAGTTGAAGGTAGAAGGATGCACACATATTGATGATAGAAAGTCTACATCAGAATATGTGCAATGGTGGTTCAGTAAATTGGAAGAGTTCCAAATAACCGATCATTATAGATTCTACCTTAGAAGCTGAATGTTAAGCCGTCTCTAAGGGTGCAGTAGAAATCTTTTGGTTTAAAAAGTTCATTGCAGAGTTAGGTGTAATGTCATCAGATGTCATAACACTCTACTGCGATAACAAAGGCACCATAGCACTAGCTAAGGAGCCAAAGGTCTCACCAGAAATCGAAGCACATAGAGCGGCAGTTTAACCTAATAAGCGACTACCTCGAAAGAAAATAAGTAGAGGATCAGAGAGTAGACTCCACAGAAAATGTGGCGGACCCATTCACTAAGCAGCTAAGTCGACAGAAAACTGAATCGCATCTTGAGAAGATGGGGCTTAGGTTTATGGCTGATTGGCTTTAGTGCAAGTGGGAGATTGTTAGAAGTATGCCCTAGAAGCCAATCTGGCTAACACATTAATAATTCTGGGACATAATTTTGTACTTGACTTTATTATTATTGATTAATAAATGGGCATTCTTTTCATTCATATTGTTTATGTGTCTATGAATCGTCCAAGGAATTAATAAGATGATGATACATATTCTCAAGAGTTGAGAATTTGAGCCATGTATCATTGGTGATTAATTTCTAAATGCTCCTGATCAATGGATCATCACGAGGACGGTGATCGATCCGATCAGTGCACAGATCACTTTCCTTCTGGATGGACGAGACTTGAGTCCACAGTGTAGGGATACTGAAGTGATAGTGCAGGTGCTTGTTAGAGAACAAGGGTACTGAGCGTGACCAAGACAAGAAGTCACTTGGATGTCTATCCACTCGTCAGTGACTTGCTTGATGTTGCAGTAGTATGACTGGTCCTTTGACCTGCGGTGCTTCGGCTACTCACAGTGAGGTTATTGTAGTTTGACTGCACACATACATGGTCTCTAGCCATATGGGTCCATGCAGTGTAGATTGGCTGCAGTAGGTTCACTGTAGGAGTAGGGTATGCACCTACAAGGAATCTATCGACCTTGATAGAAGAGGAGTGATCCTATGTGATTTGTTAGACTGAGTTCTAAGACCTTGGCCAGGGCAGTAATATAAAGTGGAGAAAGAGTTTTCCACTATCGAACTCGAGTCGAATAAATCTTGACATATGACAGACGAAGGGGTTTGACGAGTTATCCATGACCTCCGTCCTGTAGGGATCCACGATAGTAGGACTGTATCACATGGTAACTGCACCTAGAGGTTCATCTTTCTATTCTACTGGATAGCCACTACATGCTGCTAGGTGTCACTGGTGGATGGTGGGACTCACAGGGATTATCTCGATGATCGATAAACCCTAATGAGTTGAGTTGGAATCGTTCCAACCCATTGAAAGGAGTTTTCAATGATATAGTGATAGAGATCACAATATATCTCACTACCAGTCAGAGTAGAACCTATGGGGTCACACACACTAGAAGTATTGACCGATCCGATGGTTGAAAAGTGATTATGAATCACAAGTAATCAATTCGATTGATATTCAGTTGAAGAAAAAACAAAGGGAATTAATTAATTGGACTTGAAATAAGAGTCCTACTTCGAGTAGGATTCCTAGAGTCCTAATTGGATTAGGACTGGAAATCCTAGTTGGAGTAGGACTGGGATTCCTACTTGGAATAGGATTCCTGCAATCCTAATGAGATTAGGAGTTTTGAATCAAAATTGGATTCCTACTTGGAGTAGGATTCCTAGAGTCCTAATCGGATTAGGACTTCGGATTCAAATAGAGTCCTAATTGGATTAGACTAAAATTATATATGTCCTAATTTGGATTAGGGTTTCTTAAGTCACAATTAATTATTAATCTAATGAATCAATAAGACTCCTAATTGGATTAGGATTGAAGAGTTCAATTGAGTCAAAATTGATTTAAGTTCTAATTGGATTAGGACTTACCTAGATTGGATCCAAATTGGTTCACCCTTGGGCTAAGCCTAATTGGATTAGGGCTTGACCACATTAGGGCATTCCAATCCCTACCTAATATGGATTAGGGTTTACCATGAGGAAGGGGATAAGCCCCTCCCCTTTCCACGTGGAGAAGGGAGAAGAGACGGCGCCCCCTCTTAGGAAAGACATCAAGAACTCCTAAATGTTAGGAGCTCCACATGTCTATAAAAAGGGACTTGTGGGCGGCACCTAGGAAAAAGAAGAAGTCCTCTTCCTCCTTGCCGTACGCCTCCCTCTCCTCTCCTCTTGGTTCAGCCGCAAGCAAGGAAGATAAAAGCCAAAGGTGTTGGCGGCATCCTCTTCCTCCCTTCTTCCTTCCAACGCAGGGAAAAGAAAGAAGGCTGCGTGGGGATTCTTCTTCTTCCTCTTCTTCATCCTTCTTCTTCCTCCTCTCAAGCACAATCAAGGGTTGATTGAAAGAGAGGAAATCAGCCATCAAAAAAAGTCTTTGCAAGGGAGCTAGCACCCCGGGAAGACAAGAGAGCTTTGATCGGATCACTGCTTCGTGTGGATACCCGTAGAGGCCGGACACTTAAACGGCTTCAAGCGAACCTTCATCCTAGACCACGAACTTCAGTTTGCGGTGATCATCTACCCGCACAAGGTGAAGATCTGATCTTCCTAAAGGTTTAAAAAGTTTTAATTCTTATCTAACTACGAACGGTTCATGAAACAACGTTCATGCGATGAACATCGATCCCGCTGCCATCTGAATTTTTTTGAAATATCAGCGGCATGGGCGGATTCCCAACAAACATGTCATGTCTACTCGAAAAATATGAAATTTGGTAGAAATACCAAAAATACCCTTCAGTGGCAAGTTACCGTGCAATTCAATCCTTTAATCAAACTGCATCCCGAATATGTATATGAGTATGAATATATGTCAAACTCAATTTCATATTCATATACTTCTCAATCTTCTAATGATAATTCGAATAATGAAACATTAGAAACTCTTTCTAATTTTCATTGTGCTTTGATCAAAGACTTCCTGAATTATCATATGATTAGAATAAATAGGATACGATCTTCTCTTATTAGAAGTGATTAATTCCTTGTTGACCTACTCATAACCTTCGTACACAATCCACCATATCCAGAAGACCTCGTACACAACTTATTGTTATGAATGAGTGTAAACCAAAAATATGGGTTCATGTGCACAAGATACTATGGTGATCTCAGGTCAAAGGATCAGTTGCATAACTCCCACTAAGAGAACCATCTTTTGACATATAAGTAAGATTTCATAAGATTTCTCTTTGTAGGTCAATTCAGTGAACTCATTCTTTTAATAAGCACCCACATCTTTGTATTAGTGTCTCCACACAAGTGATTGTGAGATCAATCACCCTCTGCACCGAGCATACATAAGACGTGCCAGTTTTTCTGGTAGCATTGATCCCCGACTCAATGTACCAACGACTGGGAATATTTAAGATTAGGATTTTAGGATTTGAGGTCTCACTAATATAATCTCATCATAGCACTAAAACTATTTTCCTAATCTAAGGGGTTCATCAGAAATATAATAAACAGCGTATGATGAAATATAATGCCTTTATTCATAATTTAAATGTCATGTACATGATTTAGACAAATCAAAAGAAAAAATCTTTCGCAATACATGTTGCGATTGGCTTGCAGGACATCTATTCTTTCAGTTACTGGAGTCGACTCGCGCTTTACTGGAGACAACTCGCCCACTGTGTAGAATTTGAATTAAAGTGCTTTTCTCATCCTCGGGTTGACTCGAACCAAACTAGAGTCGACTCGCCAACAGCTGGAGACCACTCGGGCACTTAGGGGTCGGTTCGTTCTCAGGGTTCCAGAAACTTAACTTTCTGTTTTTCTTCCTCGAGTCAACTCGGGTTTACTTGGAGTCGACTCGACTGACTTGAGAGGCGACTCGAGACCTTCGGGTGACGTCTCGTTCTCAGAGACCGCAAAAACTGATTCTCTGACTTTTGAGTTATTCTGCCTCGGAGTTGACTCGGGCTTTGTTGGAGTCGACTCGGCTAACTTGAGGATCGACTCTAAAACACTTGGAGTCGACTCGTTCACAGGGTCTCTGAAAGTGGATTCTCTGCCTTTTTAGACTGCTTTCCTCTGGGAGTCGACTCGGACAAACTTGGAGTCGACTCGCCTGAAAGAATAGATGCCCTACAAGCCAACCGCAATATGTATAGCAAAGAATTTTCTTTGGATTTTCCAAATCATGTACATGACATTTAAATATGAATAAAGGCATTGTGTTTTATCGTATGCTGTTGATTATATTTGTAATAAACCTCTTAGATTAGGGCAATGGT
Source organism: Phoenix dactylifera (assembly GCF_051530095.1). NCBI lineage: Eukaryota > Viridiplantae > Streptophyta > Magnoliopsida > Arecales > Arecaceae > Phoenix > Phoenix dactylifera. Next base: position 19,046,098 of record NC_143192.1, on the reverse strand, counting down.
TTTGAGGCTATGATGAGATCATACTAGTGAGACCTAACATCCTAAAACTCTAATCTTAAATATTTTTAGTCATTGGTACATTGAGTCGGGGATCAATGTTTACCGAAAAGACTGGCACATCTTATGTATGCTCGATGCAGAGGGTAATTGATCTTACAATCACTTGTGTGGAGACACTAATACAAAGATATGGGTGCTCATTAGAGGAATGAGTTCACTGAATTGACCTACAAAGAGAAATCTTATGAAGTCTTACTTACATGTCAAAAGATAATTCTCTTAGTGGGAGTTGTGCAACTGATCCTTTGACCTGAGATCAGCATAGTATCTTGTGCACATAAATCCAAATTTTGTTTTCCACTCATTAATGACAATAAGTTGTGTACAAGGTCTTCTAGATATGGTGGATTGTGTACGAAGGTTATGAGTAGGTCAACAAGGAATTTATCACTTCTAGTAAGCGAAGATCGCATCCTATTTATTCTAATCATATGATAATTTAGGAAGCCTTTGATCAAAGCACAATGAAAATTAGAAAGAGTTTCTAATGTTTCATTATTCGAATTATCATTAGAAGATTGAGAAATATATGAATATGAAATTGAGTTTGACATATATTCATACTCATATACATATTCGGGGTGCAGTTTGATTAAAGGATTGAATTGCATGGTAGCTTGCCATTGAAGGGTATTTTTGGTATTTTCACCAAATTCCATATTTTTCGGATAGACATGACACATTGTTAGACGTCAATCTTGTCTTATAGGTTTGATCGAATTAAAAAGTTTAATTCGATCACCAATTAGAAAGGATTCTAATTGTTAAGTTCGGGTTGGCGCAGTTTGGACTTAAATCGATTAGAAGAGTTCTAATCAAGTTGGGTCAACTCGCACTCACACCTATTGCTGGCTAAGTATGGAACCCAACGGATCACACACAAGAAAACTTATCAAGGGTCTAATTGGATTAGATCATGTTTGCAAGATAAACATCCTAGCAGGTGTTGCAAACCCTAGCTCCTGATTCAAATTAAATTCGAATCTGATTCTTAGATTAGGTTGATCTAATATGATTAGATCATGACCTAATATAGGTTAGCCAAGAGTTGGAACCCATTTGGCTTTAATTAGACCTGATGTGATTAGGTTTAATGTTTTCTTTAAGTTGGTTAAACCCAATTGGATTGGGTTTGATAGGGCCTTCACTTCTGGCCCATTGGATGGCACCCTGGATGTTGATGCCTTGATCTAGACCATTAGATGGCGTCTAGATCTGGACCATTGGCTTTGGTTCCCTGCATTTGGGCCCTTGGATCATCAGGATTTAAGAGGAAGACGTGAGAAAGAAGCGTATCATTAGATACGGCTTTTTCTAAAGCTTGATACGCCTCCCTCTCTCTCTTGTTGGCACCCTCTTATCACACCCTTTGATGCATGAAGGGATGGCTAGGATGCATCCCTTCACATCTATAAATAAGGAGCCATTCCACCGTATTCTTTATTCCAACTCCACTGCATTCTCTCTCCCTTATCCTTTTTTCTTACAAGCCTTTGTCTCTTTCTAGCATTGCTTCTAGAGTGTCCTAAGCCAAGACAAGGAGGTCTTCTTTAGGACAAAAAGATTAGAAGTGATTTAAAAAGGTGAAACAAAAATAAGAGAGGAGAGAAAGCAAGCCAATTTAAATCCCTTGGATGGATTCAGCATTAAGGATCAAAAATCTTTGGAGCTAAAGTCTTGATCGAGTTTCCGTGTGGATCACCGTTGGAGGGTGGACACTTGGACGCCTCGTGGAGATTCTACAAACTTGGATTTAGCATTACAGGTATTTTTCTATTTCAGCATTTATATTTATATTGTTTGATTGTTACCATTAAGGTGATCTAGGCTTATAAGGGTTTCATGTTAAGGGACTTTGTTAAGAAATTTTTAAAATCTCTAGCTTCCGCTGCCCATCATGACATGATCGGAACCCTTCAGTGGTATCAGAGCCGTCTCTAATTGGTTCAATCAAATAATTATGCATGATGTATGATTATTAATTTACTATGAGATAGTAATGTCATATGCTTAGTGAAATGCTGAAATGTATGATTGATATATGATATGATATGTAATAAAATATCATGATATGAAATTTTTCATATGAAGATATATTGAAGCATGTTAATTGATTCAATCAATTGCTTATGATTTATACATGCTATGAGATAGCCATTATGCATGATAGTTTATTTTATACATATTAAATATATGTTACAATTAAAAGAATGTGCTAGAGACCAGTTAGCCCTTAATAAAAATTATATTAAGTCATAGTGTTGAAAAACTTTGAGCTAACCCATTCTAGAACAATTAATCTAATTGGTGTCTAAGGAAAGCACTAAAGGTGGTTCTCTAATTAGGACCTTACTCTCTGAGAAAAGGGAGCCTCCCACCTGCTTACCTGGCCAATTGTTTGATTGCCTATTATGGATAAGCTTAATGTTGATAAAACACTACTCTTAGCCTTCCTTCATGCCTCGACATTATTATGTCAAGATCCATGCTAGTTTGTTGTGCAACCACAAGACTTGCAATGGGGACTGATGTTATATTGTCTTGGTGCATAGAGATGCTTATGGTATATTTTAATATGTTGCTTTGTTGTGCAACCACAAGAGCAATATTATTTGAATATGACTGTATGGAAATAAAGGGTTTGACTTAACTAAAAAATTATAGTTTGTTGTGCAACCACAAGGCTATAAGTGTTTTAAAAGGACAGGATAAAGTTGAGAATTGCATGAGATGCAATTGGAAAGAGTTTCCTACCTTTGAACTCATAAGGGTTTGTTGTGTAACCATAAGGCTTTTATGAAGAATTAGGATCTCAACCCTACTAAGAAAAGTTAGGTTTTCTCATTTATCATAGGAGAGGGCTATGATATTCGATAAAATAGTGGGAGTAACAAATAGATAAAGTCCTAGTCTAATTGTATATATGTCATCATGATTGGTATGTTTATGTTAGTTTTGTTCTTTATAGATGTAGAATAAAATTCTGCATTAATGGCATCTTCACTATCACTAAGAGGCATCTTAGATGCCAACAAATTGACCGGTTCAAACTATGTGGATTGGTTGAGGAATTTAAAGATTGTACTCCCTCAGAAGAAAATTTCCTACATCTTCGAAACCCCTGATCTTGGATCAATAGGGGATGATGCTACTAAAAGTAGTAAGATAATGAGGAAGAAAGGAAAGAAAATCTCCAGATCAAATACATGTTTCCATTGCGGCAAGGAAGGCCACTGGAAAAGGAATTGCAAGAGTTTTCTTGCAACTGTAAAGCCTGATGCAAGAGTTGCATCAGAAGGTATGTTTATGTTACATGCCAGTTTGTCATTAAGTTCTTCAAATTTAAATTCATGGGTATTAGATACTGGTTGTGGTTTTCATATATGCAAGACATTGCATAGACTACAGAAAATTAGAATTTTGAAGAAAGGTGACTTCGAGCTTTATGGTACTGGAGGAGAGTCCATCCAGGCTGAAGCTGTTGGAACCTACAGATTAAAGTTACCGTCGGGCAAGCTCCTGGAATTAGAAGATTGTTACTATATGCCCAAAATTATTAGAAATGTAATTTCTATTCCTTTATTATTAAAGAAAGGATTTGAGATTAATGGAAAGGGCAATGGTTGCTCTATTTCTTTTTCTAATAAGCATCTTTGCAATGGCATTATGAAAAATGGTCTTCTAGTTCTATCCATTAATGACAATATTTATCATATTGATAAAAGTAATAAAAGAAAGAGAGAAGAGGTGAATAATACCCTCCTTTGGCATTGTCGACTAGGTCATATTAGTGAGTCAAGAATACACAAGTTATACAAAGAAGAGTTATTTGATCCTTATGATTTTGAGTCATTAGGAACTTGTGAATCTTGTCTTATGGAAAATGACCAAGTCTCCATTCACTGGACATGGAGAAAGGGCAAGTGAGTTATTAGGACTTGTGCATACAGATGTATGTGGTCCTATAACAACTCCAGCTAGAGGTGGATACTCTTACTTCATCACATTCACTGATGATTTATCAAGGTTCGAATATGTGTATCTTATGAAACATAAATCCGAAGCGTTTGATAAGTTTAAAGAGTATCAATGTATGGTTGAAAAACAAACTGGAAAGTGTATTAAAATTCTTCAATCTGATCGAGAAGGTGAATACCTTTCTAGTGAGTTTTTAAACTATCTTAAATTAAAGGGTATACTCTCTGAATGGACACCTCCGTATACGCCACAATTAAATGATGTAGCCGAACGAAAAAATCGTACTCTATTAGATATGGTACGGTCCATGATGTGCTTTATAGATCTTCCTATTTTTTTCTGAGGTTTTGTCCTAGAAACTGCTGCACTTGTATTAAACAGGGTACCATCAAAATCTGTATCTAGTACTCCACATGAGATATGGAGAGGAAAGAAGCCTAATCTTAAGTATCTTATGATATGGGGCTGTAAAGCTTATGTCAAAAGAAATTTTGGACACAAGCTAAGTGTTAGATCAGATAAATGTATTTTTGTAGGTTATCCTAAAGATAGTATAGGATACATCTTCTATCATCCTACCGAACAAAAGGTCTTTATAGGTAGGCATGCCATTTTCTTAGAGAAAGAGTTTATCTCAAAAAAAGGCAAGGATAGGAAAATTGAACTTGAAGAAGTTCAAGACCTACAAATGGAGACACAAGATATTTCTCAACCAGATGTGCCCATTGATGAGGTACAACAACAACACACATCTTCTCTCCAAAGGTCAGATAGAGTGCGAAATGCACCTAAGAGGTATAGTTTTGTGATTGAGAATGATGAAGCTCACATCGTTCAGAATGATGATCCTCTGACCTATTCGGAAGCTATTATGAGTAGTGACTCTGACAAATGGCTAGAAGCCATGAAATCCGAAATAGATTCTATGTATACCAACCAAGTATGGACTTTGGTTGATGCACTTGAGGGTGTAAACTCTATAGGTTGCAAATGGATCTATAAGAAAAAGATTGGAGCAGATTGCTAAGTAGAAACCTACAAGGCTAGATTGGTGGCAAAAGATTTCAGGCAAAAGCAAGGAATTGACTATGATGAAACTTTTTCACCAATAGCTATGCTCAAATCTATTCGGATTTTGCTTGCAATAGCTGCATACTACGATTATGAAATCTGGCAGATGAATGTCAAAACCGCCTTCCTTAATGGTTATCTTGAGGAAGAGGTTTACATGACACAGCCAGAAGGATTTATCTCAAGTGTGAGAGCAAATCAAGTATACAAGCTTAAGAGATCCATTTATGGATTAAAGCAAGCATCGAGGAGTTGGAATATCCGTTTTGATACAACAGTCAAAGAGTTTGGTTTTATCAAAAATGTGGATGAACCATGTGTGTACAAGAAGACTAGTGGGAGTGTCATTGTCTTCTTAATATTGTATGTAGATGACATACTGATCATTGGAAATGATATTCCAATGTTACAATCGGTCAAGACTTGGCTATCAAAAAGCTTTTCCATGAAAGACTTGGGAGAAGCATCCTATAAACTTGGTATAAAGATCTATAGGGATAGATCTAAAAGGATGCTAGGCTTGTCCCAATCTAGGTACATAGATCATGTGCTGAAAAGATTCAGCATGGAAGGATGTAAAAGAGGTTACTTGCCTATGAGTCATGGCATACGTCTCTCTAAGAAGATGTCTCCTAAGACATCTGAAGAAAGGAATAGAATGAATTCTATTCCCTATGCTTCGGTAGTAGGATCAATTATGTATGCTATGCTATATACCAGGCCTGATGTTGCTTATGCCTTAGAAATAACAAGCAGATTCCAGGTTGTTCCAGGAGAGGATCATTGGATAGCTGTGAAAAATATTTTTAAGTACTTGAGAAGGACTAAAGATATTTTTTCTACTTTATGGAGGATCTGAGTTGAAACTAGAAGGATTTTCTGATTCTAGTTTTCAGTCAGATCTAGATGATAGCAAGTCCACTTCAGGGTATGTATTTATCCTAAATGGTGGTGCAGTGAGCTGGAAGAGTTCCAAGCAGCAAACTGTAGCTGACTCAACTACTGAGGCAGAATACATTGCTGTAAGTGAAGCTGCTAAGGAAGCTGTCTGGATGAAGAAGTTCATCACTGAGTTGGGAGTAGTTCCTGAGATTGCTGGACCAGTCCCAGTTTATTATGATAACACTGGAGCTGTTGCTCAAACAAAGGAACCAAGGTCTCATCACAAATCCAAGCACATTCTAAGACGCTTCCACCTCGTTCGAGAGATCGTCGAGAGACAAGACATAGTCATTGAATGAGAAGACACAAAGAACAACTTAGCAGACCCGTTCACTAAAGCTCTACCACAACAGCAATTCGATCGCCACCTCGATTGTATGGGGATGAAATATAAGGGCGATTGGCTTTAGTGCAAGTGGGAGATTGAAAGAATAGATGCCCTACAAGCCAATCGCAATATGTATTGCGAAGGGTTTTCTTTTGATTTTTCAAATCATGTACATGACATTTAAATATGAATAAAGGCATTGTATTTTATCATATACTGTTGATTATATTTGTGATAAACTCCTTAGATTAGGGCAATGGTTTTGAGGCTATGATGAGATCATACTAGTAAGACCTAAAACCCTAAAACTCTAATCTTAAATATTTTCCGTCATTGGTACATTGAGTCGGGGATCAATGTTTACCGGAAAGACTGGCACATCTTATGTATGCTCGATGCAAAGGGTGATTGATCTTACAATCACTTGTGTGGAGACATTAATACAAAGATGTGGGTATTCATTAGAGGAATGAGTTCACTAAATTGACCTACAGAGAAAAATCTTATGAAGTCTTACTTACATGTCAAAAGATGATTCTCTTAGTGGGAGTTGTGCAACTGATCCTTTGACCTGAGATCACCATAGTATCTTGTGCACATAAATCCATATTTTGGTTTTCACTCATTCATGACAATAAGTTGTGTACGAGGTCTTCTGGATATGGTGGATTGTGTATGAAGGTTATGAGTAGGTCAACAAGGAATTAATCACTTCTAGTAAGAGAAGATTGCATCCTATTTATTCTAATCATATGATAATTCAGGAAGTCTTTGATCAAAGCATAATGAAAATTAGAAAGAGTTTCTAATGTTTCATTATTCGAATTATCATTAGAAGATTCAGAAATATATGAATATAAAATTGAGTTTGACATATATTCATACTCATATACATATTCGGGATGCAGTTTGATTAAAAGATTGAATTGCACGGTAACTTGCCACTGAAGGGTATTTTTGGTATTTCTACCAAATTTCATATTTTTCGGGTAGACATGACACGTTGCTAGACGTCAATCTTGTCTTATAGGTTTGATCGAATTAAAGAGTTTAATTCGATCACCAATTAGAAAGGATTCTAATTGTTAAGTTCGGGTTCGCGCAGTTTGCACTTAAATCGATTAGAAGAGTTCTAATCAAGTTGGGTCAACTCGCACTCACACCTATTGCTGGCTAAGTATGGAACCCAATGGGTCACACACAAGAAAATTTATCAAGGGTCTAATTGGATTAGATCATGTTTGCAAGATAAACATCCTAGCAGGTGTTGCAAACCTTAGCTCCTGATTCAAATTAAATTCGAATCTGATTCTTAGATTAGGTTGATCTAATATGATTAGATCATGACCTAATATCGGTTAGCCAAGAGTTGGAACCCATTTGGCTTTAATTAGACCTAATTTGATTAGGTTTAATGTTCCTTTAAGTTGGTTAAATCCAATTAGATTGAGTTTGATAGGGCCTTCACTTCTGGACCATTGGATCGCTCCCTCGATGAAGGATCTGGTCCACTGGTTGGCGCCTTATTCTGGACCATTGGATGGCTCCCTGGATGAAAGATTTGGACCATTGCTCAGCGCCTGAATCTGGACCACTAGATGGCTTTCTGGATGAAAGATCTGGACCATTGCTCAGCGCCTGAATCTGGACTATTGGTGATGGCATCTTGCTTCTGGACCATTGGATGGCACCCTGGATGATGATGCCTTGATCTGGACCATTAGATGGCGCCTAGATCTGAACCATTGGCCTTGGTTCCCTGCATTTGGGCCCTTGGATCATTAGGATTTAAGAGGGAGACGTGAGAAAGAAGCGTATCATTAGATACGGCTTTTTCTAAAGCTTGATACGCCTCCCTCTCTCTCTTGTTGGCACCCTCTTATCACACCCTTTGATGCATGAAGGGATGGCTAGGATGCATCCCTTCACATCTATAAATAGGAAGCCATTCCACCGTATTCTTTATTCCAACTCCACCGCATTCTCTCTCCCTTATCCCTTCTTTCTTATAAGCCTTTGTCTCTTTCTAGCATTGCTTCTAGAGTGTCCTAAGCCAAGACAAGGAGGTCTTCTTTAGGACAAAAAGATTAGAAGTGATTTAGAAAGGTGAAAGAAAAATAAGAGAGGAGAGAAAGCAAGACAATTTAAATCCTTTGGAAGGATTCAACATTAAGGATCAAAAATCTTTGGAGCTAAAGTCTTGATTGAGTTTCCATGTGGATCACCGTTGGAGGGCGGACACTTGGACGCATCGTGGAGATTCTACAAACTTGGATTTAGCGTTACAGGTATTCTTCTATTTCAGTATTTATATTTATATTGTTTGATTGTTACCATTAAGGTGATCTAGGCTTATAAGGGTTTCATATTAAGGAACTTTATTAAGAAATTTTTAAAATCTCTAGCTTCCACTGCCCATCATGACATGATCGGAATCCTTCATCGCCAAGCATCGGAGTCGACTCGAAACCTTCTGGAGTCGACTCGGTAACAGGGTCTAAAATCCATCGTTCTGTCTTTCTGTCTGTTACCCTTTGGAGTCGACTCGGGACCATCTGGAGTCGACTCGCCGAGCATCGGAGTCGACTCAAAATCTTTTGGAGTCGACTCGTTAACAGGGTCTAAAATCCATCGTTCTGTCTTTCTGTCTGTTCTCAGTCGGAGTCGACTCGAGCTTGTGCCAGAACCTTTAAACCACCCGGAGTTGACTCGCAAAGTTCCGGAGTCGACTCGTGATGCAGACTTTGATTCAAATTGAGTCCAACACTTAGCCAAATTACTTTGAACCAAAGCTCGAGGCACTTAAACAGAAATTCATAAAGATTTGTCTGAAACACTAGATTGAATTCATTAGAATAACATAAGACATACTCCAATACTTTGAGCTCATCAAAATCAATTAGGGAATACTCAATCACTTCACAAAGTCAAAATCGACCTTCCTCCCGGTAGAGACGACCCTCCCGGTGCACGAACGCGAGGGAATCGACCTAGGCGGAGAGGGAACCGGAGGTGGTGACCTCACGGGTTCATTCCGCGCCTTGGACCATTTCTCGGCACTGCTCGCTGCAAGGGGTCTCTTCCGGCTAGGGACAACGACTTTTCTAGGCATCTTGACCTATCCTAGGATGGAGAGGCATGAAAAGGGAGGAAAAAACCGAAGTAGAAAGGGAGAGAGAGGGCGGAGGCGATTGGGGGAGACGACTCGAGGGTTTTGGAACAGTGACGGCCGAAAAGAAAGATTGGGAAAAATTATTTTGTTTAGGGTTAAAAGATGGATTCCCGACCTCGAGTCGACTTCTGAAAATTTGCGAGTCGACTCGCCCACGAGTCGACTCTCAGAATCATCCGAGTCGACTCGAGCTTTGGCACATAACCAAAATCTCAGTTAATACCGTGCCAAAAGAGACATATGGTAATCTTTAGAGCTCAAGGAATGATTTGATGATCATAGATGTGGAATACTATATCAAACGTAAATTAATGATCAAAATCAATGAATGAGAAAAAAGAATCAAAGAAATGGATCAATCACTCCTAACCCTCTTCTAACAATACAAAATCGATCTTCACTCAAGGATTTTGTGAAGATATCAGCAAGTTGATCATCAGTACAAACAAATTCAAGCATCACATCACCATTTAACACATAATCTCTAATGAAGTGATGTCTTATCTCAATGTGTTTAGTTCTTGAGTGCTGAATTAAAATTTTAGTTAGATTTATGGCACTTGTATTATCACAGTTTATGGGAATCTTATCTTGCTTAATGCCATAATCTTTAAGTTGTTGCTTGATTCACAAGATTTGAGCACAACAACTTCCGGCAGCAACATATTCGGCCTCCGCCGTAGATAGTGCAACCGAGTTTTGTTTCTTGCTAAACCATGAGATTAAGTTTTCTCCTAAGAATTGACATGACCCGCTGGTGCTTTTTCTATCAAATTTATAACTAGCGAAGTCGGAATCAGTGTACCCTATTAAGTTTATGCTTGATTTTTTAGAGTACCATAAACCTATATTTTTTGTTCCTATTAGATACTTAAAAATTCTTTTAACTGCAATTAGGTGTGATTCCTTAGGATTAGATTGATATCTAGCACACATGCATACACTAAACATGATATCAGGTCTGCTTGCTGTAAGATATAATAATGAACCTATCATACCTCTATACAGCTTTTGATCTACTGACTTACTCGATTCATCTTTGTCTAGTTTGCATGATGAGCTCATGGGTGTGCTGATTGACTTGTTTCCATCCATATCAAACTTTTTAAGCATCTCCTTTATGTACTTAGCTTGATTGATGAAGATCCCTTCCTTTGATTGTTTGATTTGAAGTCCGAGGAAGTAGTTCAACTCTCCCACATGCTCATCTCAAATTCACTCTGCATTAATTCAGCAAATTCTTCGCAAAGATGATTGTTAGTAGCACCGAAAATAATGTCATCTACATAAATCTGTACTACTAACATATCTTTGTTTTTCTTTTTTAAAAATAAGGTTGTATCAACATTCCCTCTAGAAAATTTATGGTCTAATAGAAATTTGCTAAGTCTTTCATACCATACTCTAGGAGCTTGTTTTAGACCATAAAGTACTTTATTTAATTTGTAAACATGGTTGGGGTATTGATGATTTTCAAAACCAGGAGGTTGTTCTACATAAACCTCCTCATTAATATACCCATTCAAGAAAGCACTTTTTACATCCATTTGAAATAATTTGAAATCTTTAAAACATGCAAATGCTAGTAACAATCTAATTGCCTCGAGTCTAGCCACAGGAGCAAAGGTCTCATCAAAATCTATACCTTCTTCTTGATTATAGCCCTATGCTACTAGTCTAGCCTTGTTCCTAACCACAACTCTATTTTCATCAAGTTTATTTTTATACACCTATTTAGTTCCAATTATTGAGTATTCAGAGGATCTTTCAACTAATTTCCATACTTTGTTTCTTGTACATTGGTTAAGTTCCTCTTGCATAGCATTTATCCAATTTACATCGTTTTCAGCTTCTTCAATGTTTTTAGGTTCTAAATGTGATACAAATGCAAGATGATTATTTAAGTTCCTAAGAGAAACTCTAGTTCTAACAGGTTAAGATGGATCATCTAAGATTAACTCTTTAGGGTGACCGTAAGCATACCTCCAAGCCTTTGTAAGCCCATGTTCAGCAATTACCTCTTGGCTTGTTGAAGTCTCTTCAATTTGCTTCGGTTCATCCTCTTGTAAGGTCATGTCATCCATCTTTTCTTCAAGTATCCCTGCATCATCATTCAAAGCTACGCTCTTGCTAGAGGAGGCATAATTAGTCTCATCAAAAACAACATGAATAGATTCTTCAATAACAAGAGTTCTTTTGTTGAAGACTCTATATGCCCTACTTGATGTAGAGTATCCTAAAAAGATACCTTCATCCGATTTGGAATCGAATTTACCTAAGTTATCTTTGCCATTATTATGAATGAAACACCTACAACCAAAAACATGAAAGTAATTTACTTTGGGCTTTCTATCTCTCCAAAGTTCATTAGGTGTTTTCTTTATAATTGGTCTCAATAGAACTCTATTTAGAATATAACATGATGTGTTAATAGCTTCACCCCAAAAATACTTTGGGAGATCACTTTCACACAACATGGTCCTAGTCATTTCCTATAGGGTTCTATTCTTTCTTTCCACTACTCCATTTTGTTGTGGAGTCCTAGGTGCAGAAAAGTTATGAGTTATTCCCTTTTTACTACAAAATCTTTTAAATAGATGATTTTCAAATTCTGTTTCATGATCACTCCTAATAGCTATAACTGAAGTATTTTTTACGTTAGTTACTTTCTTATGGAATTTCTTAAATACTGAAAATGCTTCATCTTTATGAGCTAAAAATATGACCCATGTGTATTTAGAAAAATCATCTACTATGACAAGACCATACTTGTTTCCACCAAGGCTTGTGGTCCTAGTTGGTGCAAAAAGGTCCATGTGAAGTAGCTCAAGAGGTCTAGTAGTAGAGACACAATTTATAGACTTAAAAGAACTTCTAGATTGTTTGCCAAATTGACACGCTCTACAAACTTTATTTTTCTCAAATTTCAGCCATGGCAAACCAATCACAGAATCTCTTTTAATTAATTTAGATAGTGTGTCCATGCTTGCGTGACCTAATTTACGATGCCATAACCAACTTGCCTCATTGAGCTGAGTATCATTAGCTACTAAGCAGCGGCTATTTTTAGCAAGATCATCAAGATCTACTACATAAATATTGCCACGTCTTAGTCCTTTGAAAACTAAGCTATTGTCAATTGAATTGGTTATGATGCACGTAGATGGCTTAAACAAAACATCAAAACCTCTATCGCATAATTGACTAATACTAAGTAAGTTATGCTTGAGACCATCTACAAACCGAACATTATCAACAAAGGTTGAAGGTGTGATTTGTATTTTACCGATACCAATGATGTGACCTTGGTTATTGTCTCCAAAAGTCACCGCACCTTCTTTCTTAGACCCTAGGGTGAAGAATTGCTCCTTGTCATCCGTCATGTGTCTTGAGCAGCCACTATCCAAGTACCAATAGTATTTATTGAGCTTGGCTGCAAGACACTCCTACACAAGAAAATTATATAGTTTTAGGTACTCAAGTTTTCTTGGGTCCTTCAAGGTTAGCTATGTTGGTTTCTTTTGGAATCCAAATATTTTTAATCTTTCTTTTAGCTTCTGTTTTTCTATGGTTACATACATTAGCTTTATGTCCTATTCCACCACAACAAAAATAGGTTACATCTTTAGCTTTACTTTCACCGGCTTTTACAAAGAAGTTTTTAAGAAATTTTTGTTTGTTCTTAGGCTTATACCCTAATCCGGCTCTATTAAACACAGCTCTTTGACTATTAAGAATCATTTCTAGTTTTTCAGAGCTATAGGTAAATTTCTCAACAATAGGTTTATATTTTTCAAGTTCTTTAGTTAATTTCAAGTTTTCTTCATTCAATGATTTAACATTATTTATTGAATTATCTTTTAAAGTATGATTACTGTTTTTAAGTTCTGAACTTTCCTTAGTTAGTCTTTCTTTATCTTTAATTAATGTATTAGTTTTTTGAGTTAGCAATTGGTTGCTTGTTTTAAGTTCTAAATTTTCTTTCATAATAGAGTCCTTATCTTTAATCAATTTATCATTTTTAAGAATGTAAGATTGATTAGTTAACTTCAATTCTTTGTTTTTAAAGTTTATTGTTCTATATTCATCCATTAGTTCATTAAAGGCATCATACAATTCTTCAAAGGTAAAGTTTAATTGAGTTTCAGATATTACCTCATTTTCGTTGGCCATAAAGCAGAAATTGGCCTTCTCCTCTTATTCCTCTTCCGATGATGATGATGACTTATTGGAGTCGGTCCAGGTGGTGACAAGGGCTTTCTTCTTCTTGTGCTTGTTGTCCTTCTTCAGCAAGGGGCAGTCGGCTCTGAAATGATCCGACTTCTTGCATTCGTAGCATCCTATTTCCTCACTTTACCTTTTCTTACCTTTATCCTTGTTGAAGGAACTCGAGGGAACTCTCTTCTTATGGAAGGGCTTCTTTCTATTGATGAATCTTCTGAATTTTCGCACAAGGAGAGCCTCTTCTTCATCTTCGTCATTGTCTTCTTCTTCACTGCTGCTACTGCAAGAAAGATCTTTGTTAGAAAAAGTAGATTTGAGGGCAATTACCTTTTTCTTATGGAAGAATTCTTCTTCGCTATTTGTTTCATTGTAAGCTCATGCGTCATTAAAGATCCAAGAAGCTCCTCGAGTGGCAGCTTGTTCAAGTCTTTTGCTTCTTGGATTGCCGTGACCTTAGCTTCCCATGACCTTGGTAAAGAGCGAAGAATTTTTCTGACAAGATCACTGTTAGTATAACTTTTGCCAAGGCTTTTTAAGCCGTTGATAATATCAGTAAATCTTGTGAACATGCAAGAGATGGTTTCATTAGACTCCATTTTAAATAGTTCATATTTGTGAACTAGCATGTTAATTTTAGATTTTTTGACTTGATTTGTACCCTTGTGGGTCACTTCAAGTCTATCCCATATCTCTTTTGCAGAATTACAAGTAGAGATTCTATTGAATTCATTAGGATCCAAGGTACAATAAAGAACATTCATTGCTTTGGCATTTAGTTGTGCCTTCCTTCTATCGTTATCATCCTAATCTTTTTCAAGCTTGGGTATAGCAATGTTATTGTTGCTGGTGGTCCAAACCGAGAACGATTGACACAGCGGTGTGAACGGAGTTCCGTCTGAGTTGTCTTGGTTGGTGTTGGTTACGCTCCACCTTCCACCGGAAAACCTGCGAGCAAGCCTCGCACCACCACTGGGGTAGTGGGGGCCCTCCGACGATCAAGTCAGAGGAGATTGGAGGAGAAGGAGAGATAATAATAGCAAGCAAGAGAGTGCTCTGGAAGATATTGCTTACCCCCCCTTCTCCCCCCAGCCGCATATATACCTGGCTGGGGGGTCTCTCAGGGGGGTTTGTCATCGTGGGGCGCGATGGAGTGGCCACTGACATGGCCGTTACAGGGCGTCGTGGAGCAGCGCTGGGTACGGCCATGACAGGGCGTAGTGGAGTTCCGCTTTGTACGGCTGATACAGGAGATCGTGGAACAGCATCGGATACAGCCGTTGCAGGGAGTAGTGGAGCAGGAGGCCTCGGCGTGCCTCTGGGAAGCAGCCTGTCGTTATCAAGAGATCTCCGACTCGGGGTCGGAGTGCTGGATCAGGGGGCAGCCGACTCGGGGTCGGGCTGCGGTGCTGAGGATATCCGACTTGGGGTCGGATTGCTAGATTAAGGGGCAGCCGACTCGGGGTCGGGCTGCGAAGCCGAAGATGTCCGACTCGGGGCCGGACTGCTGGATCGAAGGGCAGCCGACTCGAGGTCGGGCTGCGGTGCTGAGGATATCCGACTCGGGGTCGGATTGCTGGATCAAAGGACAGCCGTAGTCTTCATGGGCGCGCGTGCCGATCACGTGGAGCATGGCGGCTTAGTTCCCCCGTAACAGTAGCCCCCCACTTCCGAGCCTGGAACCAGAAGGGGAACGGGCGAAGGGAGTGATGCTTCGAGATTGCCGCCATCCCTCGGAGAGGCGCGCGCGCTTCGAGCTCCCCGCCTTCTTTATGGCGTATGGCGGTTGTTGCTGACCTGGCAGTCTGAGGATTTCGGCGGACATCCTTCCTTAATGGTGTCGATTCGCCTTTGGGGCGCGAGCGACCCTTCGGCGGCCAGGCGTCCTCTGGCGTCATCGAGGCATCACCCGCCTTTCCGCCTATTTAACCGGGGGCCCTCCCCCGTCCGTCTTCCTCTTTACAGACATTTTCGAGTTTCCCCTTTGCGCTGCCGTTGTTGCCGTCGGACTGTTCGCTTGCTTCTCCTTTGACGCTCTCGGAGCCGTTCTTCCTTCTCTTCCGGTGAGTTACCCCATTCTTCTACTTAGGGCTCTCCATACTTTCTCCTTTTGTACTAGTGTACCCCAGTCGTCCCGATCTTTCCCCCCTTCTTGTCCCCGTCCTGACCGTAGGTTTATTGGCCATTAGGAATGGGCGAAGTGAGAGCAGACCACATTAAGTCGGAGCTGGTCGCCGAAGACTTAGACAAACTCGTGGCTCGGTACCACCTTCCCGAGGCCTGCAACGTTACGCTCCCGGGGCCTGAGGAGAGGATGTCCCATCCTCCTCCAGGGAAGATCGCCAACAATGAGGGCATTCTCCAGGCCAGGTTCCGCTTTCCCCCTTCGGACTTAGTCGTGCAGGTACTCCGGGGTTTAAGAGTTGCGCCGACGCAACTGGTGCCGAACTCGTGGCGTGCCCTGACGGTCTTCCAGGTTTTCTGCCGCATGCACGAGATTCCCGCCACTCTGAATGTTTTTTGGGAGTTCTACAGCCTGAGTGGCCACCCCCAGGACAAAGGGTGGTGGTGCTTTGCGGCGCGGCGAGGGTGCGGCCTCGTCAAAGAGGCTCCTTCCTCCATTCACGGCTGGAAGGAGCGTTTCTTCTTCATCGATGTAGATCCCTCTTGGGAAATCAGGGCAACCTGGGAGACGCCGATGAAGTCCCCGATCGGCCTATCGAGACTGTCGAGGGAGGAATCCGATGGCTTGGCCGCCTTGAAGGGGTTGGTTGCCGAGGGCCAGCTCCCCCCGGTGGCCCGCCTTATTTTCGAGGATACCTTGGTGAATGTCGGTCTGAGCTCGGTCCCCACCGACCGTGAGCCCGCCACCATTTCTTTTTTGACTCTTTTCTCCTCTTTCGTCTCGTTCTTTCCTTCGGTTTCTCAGCCCTCGACCATCTCGTTCTTGTTGCAGAGATTGACGACGTCATGCGGTCGGACAAGGGACCGGCTGTTGGTAGGTCGTCCCTACTGGAAGCGGTCCGAAGGAGGAAACGAGCTCCTCCGAGCGGGGCCCCGCCGGCGAAGAAGTCCCGCAAGGAGGTGCCTCCGACGCCGACCGACGAGTCCGGGCCCACCGATCAGGGAGACGCCGTGGGCACGGACCGGCAGCTGATGCTGTATCAGCCCTCCGGTGGTGAGGCTGCCGCTATTCCGGAGGTATCATCCGAGCCCGCTCGAGACGGACGGGTCGGACGTGATCGGTCCCCGGCCCGGCCTTCGACCCAGCCGGCTCCTGATGATTCGAGGAGGGACGCGCCGAGGCCCCGGCCGAGCGGGGCCCTATCAATTCCTGGAGTGACCCCCGCCCCGAGCACAATCAGCAGGACTCTTCCCCAGGCGATGGATAAGGGTAAGGCTGCAGAACCACCATCCGGCTCCGGGGAGAAATCGGGGTCGGCCTTCACTACCGATGGCGCCCGAAACCTCATCGAAACAGTGCTGCTGGAGAAGGACCGTCGGCGGGTCCGGGAGTTGGGGGTCTCTGACGTCGGGGCTGCCAGCTGTGTCTGTCTCATGTCGGTGAGTGTTCTTCTGGCCGCTTTTCACCATTTATTAGCTCTGTTGTTCTCCGCCTGACGCCCTCACTTTTCCTATCTCTTAGCTCGCCCAGTACATGATCCGTCTAGAGGAGTGCTACAAGGAACAGGCGGGGCTTCTGGCGAAGGCCGAGGACCGACTGAAAGCAGTGGAAGAGGGAGGCCAGGCTGTGGCGGGCAGGACGACCGGAGACCTCGAGGCGAGGCTCCGGGAGGCCGAAGAGCGGGCACTCGGCTTCGCCGCCCTCGAGAAGCAACTGTTGGAAGCTCGGGAGCAACTCAAAGTCGCCTCGGGCCTTGAAAGCAGGGTTAAGAAGGCGGAGGAACGAGCTGAAAAGCAGTCCCGGAAGGTCGCGGACTATCGAGAGAGGTGGGAGAAGGCTCAGCGGTCTGCCGACAGCGCCCGCAACCGAACCCGGTCTCTTGAAGCCAAACTGGGCGAATTGGAGTCAGCCTTGGAGAGGTCCCGCGCGAACGACCAAGAGCTCCGTTCGTGCCTGGAGGAAGCTGAGGCCGCTCGCACTGCTGCCGAGGCGAAGCATAAGGAGGCTCAGGCTAATCTGCTGAGGGTCTCCTCCGAGGCTGAAGACCGGATTGTGGCGAAGGTCTTGGAGGCTAAGGCTCTGATTACGGAGCGAGCAGAGGCGGCGCTGGCCGAGAAGAGTGCGGAGATCGGGCGCCAGGCGGTACAGGCTTATCGTCAGTCCGCCGAGTTCACCCGTGATATGTCGGAGGCGGTACGGGCCTATCGTCAGTCTGACGAGTTCGTCCGTGACGCGTCGGACGCGGGGTCCGAATCCTTCATCTTAGGCTTCGAGGAGGGCCTGGCAAGGGTGTCGGCTAAGTACTCCGAAGTTGACCTGAGTGGGATTTCCCTTCTCGACTCCTCTCCGGCGCCATCGCCTGCTGATTCTCCTACCGCCTCCCTACCCCCTGCGGACGAGCCCGACGCTCCCGACCCGGGGGTTCCTCCATGCTGACCTCTTGTACCTTTCGTTGTCCTCTTTTTTTTGTATGTCGGCGTTTTGCCAAATTGTATGGGCCTTGGCCCTGAAACAATGAAAATTAATACAAGTCGAATGTTTCTTCATCTCGCTTTCGTCCTCCTCTTTTTTTTTCTTTTTAACTCTTGGCAGCGTCTTGCCGACTCCTGACTCTCGAAGTTCTTCCGGCCCTAAGCCAGGCATCCGAGGGTTAGGCCTCAGGAAATTCTTCCGGCGCTATTCTTCCGGCGCTAAGCCAGGCATCCGAGGGTTAGGCCTCAGGAAATTCTTCCGGCACTAAGCCAGGCATCCGAGGGTTAGGCCTCAGGAAATTCTTCCGGCACTAAGCTAGGCATCCGAGGGTTAGGCCTCAGGAAATTCTTCCGGCGCTAAGCCAGGCATCCGAGGGTTAGGCCTCAGGAAATTCTTCCGGCGCTAAGCCAGGCATCCGAGGGTTAGGCCTCAGGAAATTCTTCCGGCACTAAGCCAGGCATCCGAGGGTTAGGCCTCAGGAAATTCTTCCGGCACTAAGCCAGGCATCCGAGGGTTAGGCCTCAGGAAATTCTTCCGGCACTAAGCCAGGCATCCGAGGGTTAGGCCTCAGGAAATTCTTCCGGCACTAAGCCAGGCATCCGAGGGTTAGGCCTCAGGAAATTCTTTCGGCACTAAGCCAGGCATCCGAGGGTTAGGCCTCAGGAAATTCCGCTCGTTGGTCGGCCAAGGCTGGCGCAAGCCGAGGCGACCGGTCGGGGCTTCAGGCTAGTCTGGTCCCGGGATGGTCATCGGGTTAGCCTGGCATCCGAGGGCCGACCCTCGGGAGATTCCGCTCGTTGGTCGGCCAAGGTTGGCGCAAGCCAAGGCGACCGGTCGGGGCTTCAGGCTAGTCTGCTCCCGGGATGATCATCGAGTTAGCCTGGCATCCGAGGGCCGGGCCTCGGGAGATTCCGCTCGTTGGTCGGCCAAGGCTGGCGCAAGCCAAGGCGACCGGTCGGGGCTTCAGGCTAGTCTGCTCCCGGGATGATCATCGGGTTAGCCTGGCATCCGAGGGCCGAGCCTCGGGAGATTCCGCTCGTTGGTCGGCCAAGGCTGGCGCAAGCCAAGGCGACCGGTCAGGGCTTCAGGCTAGTCTGCTCCCGGGATGATCATCGGGTTAGCCTGGCATCCGAGGGCCGGGCCTCGGGAGATTCCGCTCGTTGGTCGGCCAAGGCTGGCGCAAGCCAAGGCGACCGGTCGGGGCTTCAGGCTAGTCTGCTCCCGGGATGATCATCGGGTTAGCCTGGCATCCGAGGGTCGAGCCTCGGGAGATTCCGCTCGTTGGTCGGCCAAGGCTGGCGCAAGCCAAGGCGACCGGTCGGGGCTTCAGGCTAGTCTGCTCCCGGGATGATCATCGGGTTAGCCTGGCATCCGAGGGCCGAGCCTCGTGAGATTCCGCTCGTTGGTCGGCCAAGGCTGGCGCAAGCCGAGGCGACCGGCCGGGACTTCAGGCTAGTCTGCTCCCGGGATGATCATCGGGTTAGCCTGGCATCCGAGGGCCGTGCCTCGAGAAATTCCGCTCGTTAGCCATGCGCCTGTCGCTTGCAGCCCGACGGGGTTTCTCCGTGGCCAGCTGCGATCGTGTTTCTCCTCTTCTCCAAGCGTTGCCTGGGGAACACCAGAAGGGCATTAAACGCTAATTGATGCGTTACCTGGGAAATCGGATCGCCAGTTGCTGCTTGCGAGGAGTGTCAGTTAAGCGGCCGCGATGCGCGCGTTCTTCGAGGCGGATGCGGCCTGGGCGCGAGCGGAGATATGTGGACCTAGGGATACGTGCCACCCGGAGTGTCCTGCACAAAGAATGCGATTAAGGAGAATGACGCTTAGAAAATCGCGGGAAGATACACCTCGAGAGCCAGAATGGCTCCGGATTCAATGCGTCCGCATTTATGGGAGCCACCCGCATCGGAACGACCGGGGGGCTGCAGTTTGGCTATAAATACAGGTGCAGGTGCGATGGAGTTTGCCAAGCCGGAGCTGTTCAAGTTGCCATGGATCGTGGACCTTCTCTCTAGCGCATGGCTGAGAGACTCCTGCCGAAGGAACGGGAGGCGCGCCCCTCGCGACTTCAGCCAACTAGCCGTTTCATCTGGGATCAGCAAGGAGGGTCTCTCCGGCGGAACTCCGCTCTAGGCGTTTCATCCGGGATCACATCTCCCCTCCTTGAAGTTCAGCCTCCCGATTGAGCTCTGCACCAGACGCCTGACCCGGGACCGCGCCTCCATATGCTCTTCCCCCTTGTATTCCTTCTCTCCCCTAACACTGGGGAGGACCGGAATATCCCTTGGAGGTGGCATTCCTCTGGAGGCAGCGGGAGCTTCGTCGGCGGCGGCTCCTCATCCTCTTCGTGGGGCGTGGATGGCGCCTCCGGTTGGAGGCAGTGTGGACTTCTCCTTCGTCCACTTCTTCTTCATCCGCGCCGGTTCTTCGTCTCTTTCGTGAGACGTCGATGGCGCCTCCGGTTGGAAGCACCCACTTCCGACGGGATTGCAACCGCTTCAGATGGAGGTTTCGGGATCCCAGATCTTCAGCTCCTCGGAGTCTCCACCTCTTCTTTACTTTCTTTACACCCTAATTCCCCTCTGAGAATTCCTTGTAATCACACGAGCACGCCGTTGTAACCAGAAATTATTGAAATGCAAAGTGTTATACATTTTTGAACTGTCTTTCTGGCATCGTCGTTCTACTGGTAATACATCCGCAGGTTAGCGGAATTCCAGCTCCTTAGAATTTCTCGACCATCTAGGGTCTCCAACTGGTAGGAGCCAGGTCGGTTTACCCA
Organism: Phoenix dactylifera; assembly: GCF_051530095.1. Classification (NCBI taxonomy): domain Eukaryota; kingdom Viridiplantae; phylum Streptophyta; class Magnoliopsida; order Arecales; family Arecaceae; genus Phoenix; species Phoenix dactylifera. The sequence continues at coordinate 19,024,947 of NC_143192.1, read as the reverse complement.
GCGAACCTTATATGGGCCTTCCCAATTTGGTGCTAGCTTCCCACCTTCCGCAGGTCGAGATGCTTTAGCTCGCCTTAGCACCAGATCTCCGATTCTGAAAAGCTTCGGTCGGACCTTGGAGTTGTAATATCGGGCCACCCTCCGCTGATACATCGCCATCCGAACCTGCGCCATTTCCCTCGCTTCTTCCAAGAGATCCAGGTTCCCTCGGAGTTGTTCCGAATTGGCCTCGGGTCGGTGCGCGGCCACCCGAGGTGAGGGGAGTCCGAGCTCCACGGGGACAACGGCTTCCGTGCCATAGGTTAGGCTGAAAGGCGTCTCCCCGGTAGGGGTCCGATGCGTGGTCCGATACGCCCAAAGGACATTCTCGAGTTCTTCGACCCAAGCTTGCCCCGTCCGACCGATTCGCGCTTTGATTCCTTGGAGGATTGTCCGATTTGTGACCTTGGCCTCGCCGTTGGTTTGGGGATGCGACACAGATGTGAACCGATGCTCGATCCCGAACTCCTCGCCGAAGTCACGGAAATGCTTGTTGTCGAACTGTCGCCCATTATCCGAGATGAGGACCCGAGGTACCCCAAATCGGACAATGATGTTCTTCTTCACGAACTTCCAGACTTGTACCTCCGTGATAGTGGCCAGCGGCTCATCTTTTGGAAGGCCTCGTAAAACAAAATATCAGCTGAGCTTCCACTATCCACAAGAACACGCCTTACATCATAGTTCGCCATAGTGAGGGAGATCACCATGGCATCATCATGGGGGGTCTGAACCCCCTTTACATCCTCATCACAAAAAGTGATTACATTTCCGACCCGCTGCCTCTTCGCGACGGCCACCCCTGATGCTTCCACCGAGCCCCCTGCGTTCCTCACGGGCCGAGAGCAGCCCCCAGTGATGGTGTGGATCACGCCCGCGACGGGTCGATTCTGCTCCCGAGGCTCCTGAGGGGCCGGGTCGGCCGGACGCGGGTCTGCGGGGGGACGTCGGTCGTTTACATATCGACCGAGATGCCCTCGGCGGATGAGAGCCTCGATCTCGTCCCGAAGCTGGAAGCAGTCTTCGGTGTCGTGGCCGTGGTCTCGGTGGTACTCACAGTACGCCCGAGAGGGCCTCCTCCCAGGGATTTTCTTCATCTGCCTCGGGACCGGGAGGTTCTCCCGCCCCTTGACCTCCATAAGGATCTGGGCCCGGGGGGCCAGGAGTGGGGTGTACCGATTGAAGCGTCGGTGCGGAGAATGAGGGCGTGGGGCGCCGTGGTTCCTCGCCGGTGACGGGCTTCTACGCCGATGTTGAGGCGTCGGGCTCCTCCTCTGGGGTGCCTCTTTTCGCCTTTTCTTCCCGAACTTTAGAGGGGCCTCGGCGGCCTCCTTGTTCCGGTGGACGGCTGCCTCCTCGGCGTCTGCATACTGGTTCGCCCGAGACAACAGCTCCGGAAAGCTCCGCGGCAGGCGTTTGTCCAGGGAGAAGGTGAGTCTGCCCTTCCGGAAGCCACGCTTCAGGGCTGAGAGAGCCACCTCCTGGCTCAGGTTCCGGACCTCCAATGTAGCCTTGTTGAAGCGGGTAAGGTAATCCCGCAGGCTTTCTCCCTCGTTTTGCCGGACATCAAAGAGGGAGTCGGAAACCAATCGCCGCCGGCTACTGACGGCGAAATGGCTGATGAAGAGGCGAGTGAACTGGTCAAAGGACTGGATAGAGTCAGCCTCCAGGCCGGCGAACCACGCCCTGGCTGGGCCACGGAGGGTCGCCGGGAAGGCCTTGCAGAGGAGAGGATCTGATGCTCCATGGAGGAGCATAAGAGTCCTGAAACTCTCCACGTGATCCCGCGGGTCCGCCGCCCCGTCATAGGGCTCGATCGCCGGCATTTTGAATTCCGACGGATTTGGGGTCCGCAGGATCCTCGAGGCAAGCGCCGGTTGGGAGGAGATCTCCAAGTCGGCGAAGAGATCTTTGGAGTGGCCCTTCAGGACCTGGAGTTGTCTGTGGAGATCGTCCACCCGCCGGTCCAGGGAGCGCGACCGGTGGGTGGGAGACAAGGAGCGGCGCGAGGGGGACCGACTGAAGTGCGGGCCCCTCGAGGACTGGGGGGTCTGAGAACGCGCCCGGGTCCGCCTCTCGTACCCCGCGCAGCTTCGATGAGAAGGTCCTGGCAGAATGGACCGTGCTCGAGAACCTTCCTCGCGCCGGCGCTCCTCCCCATGGGAGAGGAAGGAGCGCGGGTTGAGGAAGACAGGTGAGCGCTCGGGGGGCAGCGGCTCCTGGGCCCGCTGTGGCGCTCGAGACATCACACCCTGCAGGTTCTGCACTGCCTCCGCGAGGGTGCGAACCTGCTGGGCTAACTGGTCGAACTGAGCGGCTTCGACCATCTGAATGGGGGGTGGAATGGTGGAGTGTTGCTGAGAATGTGTTGGAGACGCAGCGGCCTCCCGGCCGGAGGCGCGAGAGGCCCCGCGACCGGAGGCATTGGAAGCTCCACGACCACCTCGCCGTGCCATTACGATCGCTCTGAGATCAGGCCCTTCCTCTAGCGCCAACTGTTGCTGGTGGTCCAAACCGAGAACGATTGACACAGCGGTGTGAACGGGGTTCCGTCTGAGTTGTCTTGGTTGGTGTTGGTTACGCTCCACCTTCCACCGGAAAACCTGCGAGCAAGCCTCGCACCACCACTGGGGTAGTGGGGGCCCTCCGACGATCAAGTCAGAGGAGATTGGAGAAGAAGGAGAGATAATAATAGCAAGCAAGAGAGTGCTCTGGAAGATATTGCTTACCCCCCCTTCTCCCCCCAGCCGCATATATACCTGGCTGGGGGGTCTCTCAGGGGGGTTTGTCATCGTGGGGCGCGATGGAGTGGCCACTGACATGGCCGTTACAGGGCGTCGTGGAGCAGCGCTGGGTACGGCCATGACAGGGCGTAGTGGAGTTCCGCTTTGTACGGCTGATACAGGAGATCGTGGAACAGCATCGGATACAGCCGTTGCAGGGAGTAGTGGAGCAGGAGGCCTCGGCGTGCCTCTGGGAAGCAGCCTGTCGTTATCAAGAGATCTCCGACTCGGGGTCGGAGTGCTGGATCAGGGGGCAGCCGACTCGGGGTCGGGCTGCGGTGCTGAGGATATCCGACTTGGGGTCGGATTGCTAGATTAAGGGGCAGCCGACTCGGGGTCGGGCTGCGAAGCCGAAGATGTCCGACTCGGGGCCGGACTGCTGGATCGAAGGGCAGCCGACTCGAGGTCGGGCTGCGGTGCTGAGGATATCCGACTCGGGGTCGGATTGTTGGATCAAAGGACAGCCGTAGTCTTCATGGGCGCGCGTGCCGGTCACGTGGAGCATGGCGGCTTAGTTCCCCCGTAACAGTTATCAACATAGATAGAAGGAATATATGGTCCATTAACTATGACGCTCCAAACATCATAGTCTTGGGCTTGGATAAATATCCTCATTCTATCCTTCCAATAGGTATAGTTAGCTCCATTGAACAATGGAGGCCTATTGGTGGATTGCCCCTCACTAAGGGAAGATCCAAAAGGGGTTGTCATTTTAATTTTTTACTCTTTTTAAGGATTGGAATACCAATCGATATGAGAGCACCTGCTCTGATACCACTTGTTGCCCAAGGAGACAACCCAAGAGGAGGGATGAATTGGGTTTTAATTAATTATTGACCAATTAAAAATAAGGTGAGTGATTAACTAAATATATTGCAAGTGAATTAGTAAGATTACTAGATGCAATGAGTGAAGAGAGTGAAAGAGACAAGGTGCAATACAAACACAGAAAAATTTATAGTGGTTCGGAGCCAACTCTTGCTCCTACGTCCACTCCTCAAGCTGCACTTAGGAATTCACTATAATCCCTAGGATTACAGCCGGTTGTTTTACAAGCTCACAACTCAACTTGTTGTTTTCACGAGGTCACAACGAACTCGGTCGGTTTTGATAGGCTCACCAACTAGAACCAACTGATTGTTTTCTTAGGTTCACAATCAAACCCAGTTGGTTTTTTCCGGTTCACCAACCATAACCTTACATCGTTGGTTTTATCTTTGGCTCACCAACAAACCTTACAACCCTTGATTCAATCCCCTGATTGAATCAAGTATACAAACTAAGAGTTTATAGTTCACAGGAAAGCTTCTAAAAAAACAAGTGTGAGACAATATAATCAAAATAGAGTTAGAAGCCCTCAAACAGATTTTAGATGCGGAAGTGAGGGGGCATCTCGATTTCTGAGTCTCCTCTTGAATGTGCCGAAGGATGGAGGACAGTAGTAGAGCCTTGAATACGAAGGAAGCACTTTTTGGTTTGAAGCACTTCTTCCTTCTTTTGCTTGTATTTATTCTTCGGAAGCTTTTAGTAGTTGAAATGCTTTTATGCTTAGATGGAATAACTCTCTTGTTGTTTACTACTATTCACTCTGGCTATTTAAGTGGTTTCTTTCGAAAACTAGCCATTAGGGAGTGATTTGTAGCCGTTCTGTTCCGTCTGCACATCCTGACAATGTATCCGTTGGGATCAGAGTCGACTCGTGCGATCTGGAGTCGACTCGGCTGTTATTGGAGTCGACTCGCGCTTTACTGGAGACGACTCGCCCACTGTGCAGAATTTGAATTAAAGTGCTTTCCTCATTTTGGGGTCGACTTGGACCAAACTGGAGTCAACTCGCCAACAGCTGGAGATGACTCGGGCACTTAGGGGTCGGCTCGCTATTAGGGTTTCAGAAACTCAACTTTCTATTTTTATTCCTCGAGTCAACTCGGGTTTACTTGGAGTCGACTCGACTGACTTGAGAGGCGACTCGAGATCTTCGGAAGACGTCTCGTTCTTAGAGACTGCAAAAACTGATTCTCTGCCTTTTGAGTTGTTCTGCCTCGGAGTCGACTCGACTGACTTGAGAGGCGACTCGAGATCTTCGGAAGACGTCTCGTTCTTAGAGACAGCAAAAACTGATTCTCTGCCTTTTGAGTTGTTCTGCCTCGGAGTCGACTCGGGCCTTGTTGAAGTTGACTCGGCTAACTTGAGGGTCGACTCTGAAACAATTGGAGTCGACTCGTTCACAGGGTCTCCAAAATTGAGTCTCTACCTTTCAGACTGCTTTCCTCTAGGAGTCGACTCGGACAAACTTAGAGTCGACTCGCCAAGCGTCGGAGTCGACTCGCAACCTTCTGGAGTCAACTCGGTAACAGGGTCTAAAATCCATCGTTCTATCTTTCTATCTGTTACCCTTTGGAGTCGACTCGGGACCATCTGGAGTCGACTCGCCGAGCATCGAAGTCAACTCGAAACCTTTTGGAGTCAACTCGTTAACAGGGTCTAAAACCCATCATTCTGTCTTTCTGTCTGTTCTCAGTCGGAGTCGACTCGTAGAGTGCCGAAGTCGACTCGAGCTTGTGCCAGAACCTTTAAACCACTCGGAGTCGACTCGCAAAGTTCCGGAGTCGACTTGTGATGCAGACTTTGGTTCAAATTGAGTCCAACACTTAGCCAAATTACTTTGAACCAAAGCTCGAGGCACTTAAACTGAAATTCATAAAGATTTGCCTAAAACACTAGATTGAATTCATTAGAATAACATAAGACATACTTCAATGCTTTGAGCTCATCAAAATCAATTAGGAAATACTCAATCACTCCACATTAGAGTTGGGCAACGGGCCGTGCCGGGCCGGCCCGGCCCAGGCCCCCCGGGCCCAAATTCTAAGCGGGCCGTGCCTGGCACGGCCCGTGAGGCACGGAAGGCCAGCCCGGCCCGGCCCCCGGCCCCTCTATTGGTGGGCCGGGCCGGGCACGGCACGGCACGGGCCGTGCCAGGCACGGCCCGTAACGGGCGCAAACGGGCCGTGCCAGGCACGGCCCGCAACGTCTCTAAACGGGCCGTGCCTGGCACGGCCCGTAACGGCTCCAGACGGGCCGTGCCTGGCACGGCCCGTCTGGAGAGGGGGAGGGAAAATAGCCGTTTCCAACGGCTATTTTCGGGAAAAAGTCGATTTTACCCCTCCCAACAGTCCAATAACGGCTGAATGGAAGGGTATTTTGGGAAAAAAAAATTTTGGGCTTCTATAAATAGCCCATTCCTCCCTCATTCTCACCACACCAAACCTCTCATTCTCTCCTTCTCTACTGCTATTATTTCTCTCCTCTAAAGTGCTCTTCTAGCAATTTAATTTTTAGTTTGTTCAAGTGCTACACAAGAGGAGGTTCCTGTTGAGAAGAGAAGGTCTCTTCTGTTGAGAGCACAAGAGGAAGCTCGGAATCTCGGCTCTGCCTCTGCCCTCCGACCCTCTACTCAATTCCTCCTTGCGGTTAGTTTTTATTTTTTGAATTAATCATAGATATGTCATCTTTTGAGGAAAGTCAGTTTGGCATTCCTGTTTCTGAGGGAAAAGAAACTAATCCCCAACCCCCTGTTCCTAGTTCCTCTAGAACTGGTGAACCGAGTGAAGGTCAAACCTCTTCTCGTAAGAGGACTAGTACTGTATGGAATGAATTTGATAGAGTTATGGTTGAGGGAGTCTGGAAAGCTAAATGTAAAAAATGTGCCAAACTTTATAGTTGTAGTAGTAGTGGGGGAACAGGGCATTTAAAAAGACATCAAGAGAGTCATAGGATGCATGATTCTCATGCTCAAACTCAAAGTAGCCTTAATATACAAGGGGGATTACTTGTAGGTAATTTTGCATATAATCATGAAAATCAAAGAAAAGCACTTGTAAAATGGATAGTTAAGGATGAATTACCTTTTAGTTTATGTGAATCTTTTAATTTTGAAGAATATGTTCAATTAAACCTACAACCTGCTTACAAAAGAACTAGTAGGCGTACATTTAGAAGAGTAGCTATGACCAATTTTTTAGCAATGAAACAAAATTTAATTGAAACACTTTCTACTTTAAATGTAAAAATTTCATTAACTTCTGATATTTGGTCAGCATCTGTAGGTAGTAATTGTTTTATTGCCATTACTGCTCATTATATTGATAATGATTGGCAATTAAATAAACGTATTCTTGCTTTTCGTGCTTTTGATTTTCCACATTCTGGGCAACAAATTTCAAATATAATTTATCAAACTGCATGTTCATATAATATTAATGATAAAATTATGTCTATTACTTTTGATAATGCATCTAATAATAATTCTGCTGTTGTATTATTTAAAGACTCATTGCATCCCATATTAGATGGAAATTTACTGCATATTAGATGTGCATGTCATATCTTAAATCTTTCTGTTCAAGCTGGCATGGGCATGATTCAAGATGTGATTTCAAAAATTAGAAATGCAGTTTCTTTTATTCATGCTTCTAGATCAAGACTTCAAGAATTTAAGGAATTATGCATAAATCATGGTAAACGTTTTAAAAAATTTAAACTTGATGTAATTACTCGTTGGAACTCCACATATAGCATGATACATGATGCATACCCATATAAAAATTTATTAAGTGCATATATTAATGATCGTGGATTAGGATTTACATTGACTGAAACTGATTGGAATAAAGGAAAAATTTTGGAAGATTTTTTGCTTAGTTTTTATAATGCTACCAATGTTCTTTCTGGTATTTATTACCCTACTTCATGTTCATTTTTACAACAAGCATATATAATTAGTCAAAAATTTGCAGAACATAGATATGATGATGTTTTAATGCCTATTATTCACCTAATGGAATCTAAATGGAATGAGTATTGGGACAGGATATGTCCTATGCATAACTTAGCTGCTGTATTTGATCCTAGAGTTAAATTAAATGGCGTGCTAATTTTACTTGATGCATACGCTGAAAATATGAATCAAGATGCTGAATCTGCTAAAGATGAGGTAAGACAACTTCTTTATGATATTTATGCTATATATGATGAAAAAATTCGTGGATCTAGAACACAAATACAAACCTCTATTCCTCCTTCTAGTAGTTCTCGTTCGTCATCTATTTTTTCATTCATTGCACAGAGAAGACACACACATGCTTCAAGTTCCTCTTCATCTTCTTCATCTTTAAGTAGTGAACTAGAATTTTATTTACGAAATGATCTTCAGTCTGCATATGATGAAAATCAAATAGAGAATCTAGATGTATTATCTTGGTGGAAGAGTGTTAGAAATCAATATCCTGTTATGTCTGCAATTGCACGCGATATTTTAGCTGTGCCGATGTCCACGGTAGCATCGGAATCCGCTTTTAGTGCAGGTCGGCGTGTTCTTGACGAAAAGAGAAGTAGGATGACGGGCGAAACGGTGGAGATGCTTCTCTGCTTCAAGGATTGGCTGGATGCTGAGGCAAGACTTCAAGATAAAGGTGGACATAATACAACATCCTCTGATGATGATGATACAAACACTACTGAAGACTGAAGACTGAAGACTGAAGACTAAAGACTGAAGACTGAAAACTGAAGACTGAAGACTGAAGAGTGAATACTGATTCACTGAATCACTGATGATTAGTAAGATTTCTTAATTTTTTATAATTGTACATTTTTATTGTATTCTGGAGGTCAGACCAAGGTCCAAACCTCGACCCTTTCTTAGTTTCTTATTGTATTCTAGAATCTAGAGGTCAGACCAAGGTCCAAACCTCCCTTCATGTACCATTTTGATTTAAATTAATAAACTGGTAGGGGTCTATGCCAAACGCCCCACCATTAAGGTGGCTTTATATTCATAAATCAAGATTTCTTAGTGTTCAATATTTATTAATTTATTAAAAAAAATTTATCGGGCCGAGCCGGGCCCAGGCCCGGACCGTGCCAGGCGCGCGTGCCAGCCCGGCCCAGGCCCTTATGGGCCGTGCCGTGCTGGCCCGCGGGCCGTGCCGTGCTTGGCCCGCGGGCCTAGACCGGGCCGTGCCGGCCCAGGCCCGAAGCGGGCCGTGCCTGGCACGGCCCGCTGGCCAGGAACCTCTAGCCCAGCACGACCCTATCAAAGGGGCCGTGCCAGGCACGGCCCGGCACTGTAGCTGGCGGGCCGTGCCAGGCACGGCCCGCTTCGTGCCGTGCCGTGCCGGGCCGTGGGCGGCCCGGCCCAGTGCCCATCTCTACTCCACATAACCCTAGGTCTAACCCAATCTTAAGAACTTGATTTGAGCTAACCCAAATGCCCCAAGAATTATGCAATGTTATTGAATTGAGTTCGCAATTCTAGATCTAGGTTTTCATATCACTTAATTCTTAATTAAGTGTAAGCTTATGAAAATTTCAGATCATTGCATATTCTTTTAATTACATATTAATTACAAAGTTTTAGTTCTTAAAACTTATTTTCATCTTTGAAATTTGCAATTAATTATGTTTATTTCAGATTTAATTCATGTTTAAATCTTAGATGATTTATGTTCATATATCACATATACAAACTAATATGAATTAACTTAAACAACATACATCATATGCATTTGTTTTCAGATTTGATTTGTTATACAAAATAAGAAAATAAATGAATCATAAATTTTATTTAGATCTAATATAAAGAAGTTTATGATTTCAGATTTATTCATGTTCCTTATATCACATATACATCAACATGAATTTACCTAGATCTCAAGCATCACATGCAACTGATTTTTAGACCTGATTAATCATGCAAAATCAGTAACTAAATCATTCATAAATACTCTTTAGATCTGATCTAAACATATTTATAAATCTTAGATTTAATTACAAAGATTAAAATAGATTTTAATCTACCTTTCATTGTTCATCTTCAATGATCAATCACAGTGGCACCCCTACACGCCATAGGAGATCCCATTGAATGGAAAAAGAGGGTAACGAACCCTTCTTTCTCCTATGGACGGATGGCCTGGTGATTAATCCAATTATATTACTAAACTACTTAGATTAATACAATTGTTTTAAGCATAAACAGTTTAAACATTCAATAAACCTGGCTCTGATACCATTGAAAAGAACCCTTGCGGGGGCTGCATGCATTTATTTTCAACAAAGTACAGCGGAAGCATTTAAAAATTAAACTATTTAATTTTCATGCATGCTAGAGATCAGATCTCTTCAACAAAAATAAAAACCATGATTTAAATGTTTATGTAAAGCATGAAACAATGATTGTATGTCTAAAATATTTAAGATCTAATCTTAACTTTAATGAGATCAAATCTCATACTTGATTTCTTGAAGGTCTTGGATGACTCCTTGATCATGCTTTGCAGCCGCACACGTGTCCGACCTCTATAGATTGTCCACGCGAAGCCCTAGGTAGATCGTTTTCCGCGGGAGTGCTAGCTCGTGTAGGAACACTGCAGTAGCTAAAGCTTTCTCCTTCTAAACAATCAACCTTTGATTGTTCTTCAAGGAGATGGAGGATAGACATGAGGAAGAAGAAGAAGAAGGGATGGAGGCCCTCAGAAAATTTTTTCAAAATTTTTTGAAAACTCTAAATATTATATATTTTGAACCCTAGGTGTAGGGGTCTTTTATAGCCAAAAGAAACCCCCAAGCCTCACACCTAATTTAGCCAATTAATTTGGATGATAAAATCTCCAAAAAATTATGGTGATTTGGCAGCTAATAGGAGATGAACATAGCCAAATTTTGTACATTTTGGATCCCTAAAAGATAGAAATTCATGCATCCAAAGTTCAGCCGCAGACCATCCTATTTCATGCGCCATGCAATCCCTACAAATTAGAAAATTCATATAAATCTTTTTAGAAAGATTTGAGGCACCATTTTTATATAAAATATAGCTCCACGCCTACTCTCTTTCATGCCAATTTTTGGCCAAAAATAAATAGAATAGGCATGGGTAATCTTGGGGATAAATCAAGGTGTCATTCTTCTCCAAGAAGGATAAGGATGGGTTCCTAAAATTTAGAAATTATTCTTCTTATCTAATTCTGATTATTTGGACTCATAATCCTCATCAAATAAGGTCTTCTAATTTATTTGGATCAAGCCCAATCCAATTGGGTCATGTCCCATCAATTGGGTCAAGCTCAATCTACTTGGATTGAACCCAATCCAATTAGATCAAACCCTGATGCAGCCCAAATTGAATCCTATTCAATTTGGCTCAACCTAAGCCCAATTACTCAATCAAATTGAGTTCATTAGCAATCTAATTGCTAATTCATCCTCCAATAATTCAATAATTATTTTAATGCAACTTTTACTTAGGATAATTTGTCAATCGAATTGACCAAATTATCCCTGAATGATTCTTAATCATTAATCAGCCATTTGATCAATCTAGAAATTTCTATGCATATGACCCCATAGGTTCGAACCTAAGTCGGTAGCACAAGAACAACTTCTTGTACTAATCAAAATGACCATCTAGCAATAGTACCCGACGTCCGGATAGGCCGAATAATTGCAAAGCAACATTCAAGAACCTTTGGACTATGGTTACCATATAATTCATCCCTATGACTTTAAATGCTCAGGACGGCTTCAGAGTTCACTGTTAACTCTGTAATAAGTACATCCTCTATGTGATCAACTTTAAAAATCCCGTGACTCCTCACAAAGATTACCCTGTCCAAGATTTTGCTAAATTGAACACAAAGCACGATCTACTGTTTCCAGGAGGGGTCAATTCCATCTTGACTCACACACCGACTTCGCAAGTACTTGACTGCACCCAGTAACCTTCCGTCACCGAATTAGATACTCAGATAGTCCGGTACCAAAGTACAGTGAGTTGCTTGCTAATCACCGTGGTGATCTCAGGTCGGAGGGACACATATACCCATATCCACTCGGAACATCTCTAGACAGTAGAGCATTCTGAAATTGGTCACGTTCAGTAAAATGTACCCTTATACTTCACCTGTGTGACATATCAGTGTCTCCACACTCCTTGGTTAAGAGGACAACCAACGTATATGTTACACAACAACCTAATCTCGATTATGTTGTCGTCCTAGGTAACAGCATATCATTTGGTCGCGAACAGGTTTAAGGACTCGAAGATAAATCCTCCTTTAACATAAAATAAGTCCTAAGAACTTCATCATATAAGAGTTCATTTGAAGATGTTCAATAAAATGATGAATAATGCCAAATAACACTTTATTAATTTGTCAATTCATTTACAAAATTCAATCATCAATATACTGACGATTGACTTTTAGGATACAATTTCCAACAGTTGTTTGGTGCCAGCTTCAACATTGCCAACGCCACGATGCCACTGACAATATTAGGTCTCCTTTTTTGTTATCTTTTGCCCTCTTATATGCAATCATGGAGATCAGCAGAGTACCTATAGCAAAATTATAAGACATTTGTTCATAATATTACCACATAAAAAGGTATGCATATAGGTCAAAAAGAATTATAACTTTCCATAATGGTAATTTTGGAGTTGATCTCCACATTCCTAGGAGATGCTAAGCCGACGAAAGTACAAGACCCTATGAGAGTTACTATTCTCAGTCACTTCAATCTATGTGCCTATCTTCTAGAGATTTGCTACGCTTTAAAACTTTAAAAACCGTAGGCCAAGGGATGCTATGCTCAAAAGACTTACTCTCATTAGCTTTCTTCTTTTGTCTTTCTCTCTCTTCTAATTGGAGAAGGAAAATCCTTGCCATGTACCTCTCTCTCTCTACTCTAGCATGGGATCTATGTGGGAGTTGGATGCTATCCCTAAGGGATGCCCCTCCTATTTAGGAGGCTGGTGCCTTCCTTACTGAGTTCTACTGGGACTCAAAGAGAGAGAGAGGAGGTGGCAACTTCCTATCATGGCCACCCCCTCTCTCTAGAGTCCTATCCTGACTATTAGTCTAAAGAAGGAAAGGATATTGGTGGTGGCTCCTTAAAGAGGCTGCCCCTACTTCTATAAGGGCACATGCCAGGTGACTCTATGAGGTGTCCTAGTGGGTAGGGGCATCAACCCAAGTTGGCTAGCTCCAACTTGGTTCGTATCCAAATAGATCTGGAAGTCTAGGTTAAGCCTTCTTGCTTGACCTAATCAAGCCAAATCCTAGTATCTTGGCTACTACTGTAGGCCAATGTTCTCTCCAATCAAAAAACAAATATTTTTTGATCCGTTTAATGAGAGAATCTTTTTTGGAATCTTATACCAATTAATCTAGAAATATATGGTACAAGCTAGGTGCATTGTGAAGATAAGCCAACTCAAGTTCTCACTCATCAAAGACCTACCCTTCAAGTTTGCCTTAGTCATATTAGTAATGTAGTTGAACATAGAGACATGGAGTTCATAAGACATTACTAAACCTCTTGGTAAGTATAATGAAATAAGTTAGTATCTTTATTCCTGCATAGGCTACATTTTGCGATTCGATCCTCCGTCATTCAAATATCCTCATAAAACTATTGAGTATAATACTATCAGACCATTAGTCATATGATGTTATGGCCCACTAGAATTCTAGATCATGTTAAATATCTTGTTATGAAAATTATTGACCTGGAGCCCTTTAAAAAATAATTAATTATTTCCAAAAATATTTCAAGTTACTGTCTGGGCTCCAGTTCTTATATACTTGATCATATCTCTATTATAATATAGATATTATACTATTGTAATGGTTTCCATATCGGACAACATAACCCTCACTCATATCCAAACCCGACAATCCACTGTGCTCCCCATCGAGATAAAGTCTAGTGTATCATTGTCAATACACAAGTTTTGGCCCAAATTTATAAATATTTAGAATGCAATTATGCCCTTCAAGCTGAGGGAGCAGTTGTAAGCTCATGCACTTAGATCACACTTTTATCTCGGATAGTACTTTATGAAGTCGATTATCAATGATGTCCATTTAGTATGATGGCATACTTGAGTATTAGCATGAAGTCTCACCTCGATGAGTGAAGAACTCTATGAAACCACTATCCACCTTAGCAGCCTTATAGGTGTGATGCTCAACCTCACCCATAGTGCAAACAAATTTTGAGTACCTAATTTTGTCTAATCCTATAGAAAGCACTCTCGATATGAATAAAGTCCTATAGTACTCATGGACTCTTTTCTGAATCTAGGGTCGATATATGATGCATACCCTATATAGTATATGATCATAAAAAAGGAAAAGCCATGTGTTAATCCAATAAGTGTTTACAATTACATGCAAATAGCTTTAAGAGTATATTCCACTCACACTCAATGCTATTTGAAAGGATATCTAAAACCCATCCCCTCTACATATAAGTTGTGAATACCTTCTCTAAAAGGCATTTGGTCAGTGGATTTGCTGTATTCCTATCTGAAGTAATAGAGGATGGCAGTGCCTTCGTTATTCAATCCTACTTTGACTCGAAGAGAGAAGGGATACGGGAAAGATTGAAATAAATTGTTTTTTCAGAAAAATTATCACATAATTATTAAATAACTCTTGTAGAGAAAGTTTAGTTCGAGTAGTGAAGGACCTACCAGTTTTATCACTACATCCATTGTAATTTTTGCCAAATTATTTTTTAATATATTTAAATAAAACCAAATCTTTCGGATTTCTAGCTATGAAAAATTCTATATGGAAACATATGTAAATTTATATACATAGGATCATTGTTCTCAGAAGTAAACAAAATCACTAATAATTTAAGGAGTATAGCGTGTACTTTAAACCAACGGTAGCTGAGCGCTCTCAAAACTTGGTAATCAAAATAAGAATCATGATTGGTAGCTGAATTGAAGATTGATCTATTAGAGATAACCAGGCTTATATCCTTTTTTACTTTTCCTCACTCTCCAGCAGAATGTAGATGGAAAATTGTGGACTTTTCTTGATACAAGTAGAGAAAGGGACCGAGACCTTCTATATGGTTGTTGGTTTCTTGATCCATTAGGATCCCTAATCAATTTGGACTCTGGTTATTTCATATCCAAAGTAATTGGTTATCCAGACTCAAGGCTTATTACAATAAAACATAAAGTATAATATATCTCAAATATAAAAATAATCTTTATAATTTATGTTGAAAATATTTTGGCTAATTAGAGTAAAAATATAATAAATTAATATTAAAAAAAGTTAAGATTGAATTCTAATTTTTAATCTGATTAATATATAAATTAGATTAAAATTATCCAAAATGCCAATGGAACCCGATTTGCTTGCAGCCTCTTGCTTGGTACGGTGATGTCTTTGAGTGCAATCGAGATTAGTTGAGTAGGTGGCCACCAGCTAGATACTCAAGTTCGACTTAATTTAAAATATCCAAACTTGTAACTTGACTCGAAATGATCAAGCTTTAATATCCGAGCTCGAACTCGATTTGATAAAAAAAAAATAATACTTGAGGTAGATCTGACTCAACTAAAATATTAACCGAACCATATTCAAGCTCAAATTTAAACAAAATATAATATAATATACATTTTAAAATATTTAATTAATAATATATATATATATGATTAGGTTTGCGGGTGTTTGGTTGAATATTTTGCTACATGAGTAAGGTTGAAAGCGGGTCGGATTATATCCGATCGTATTCGTTTATTTATCCGATTCGAATCAGATTCAGATACTATTATTTTGGTCTGATCAGATCCGTTAATCTCCCAAATATAGATATAGATGCGGATACACCAAAAAATTTAAGTTAAATTAGAAAAACCAATTAAGTGATTAACCAAACCTAAACCAAAAAAAACCTAAATATTGGATGACCATCATTTAAGATAGTAACCCAAATACGGAATATCTGATTCGAATAAAATTCTACGAATCATCCTGCATGCCTGAAAGGCTCAAACCTCTCGTTCGTCCATTTAGTCCCTCTTTCCTCTTCGTCGTCTTCAAGCAACTAGGGTTTCAAAGGTCCCGTCTACTTTTCAATTTCTACCCGGTGATTACAACTGGTAACAATTATGAGATGTTTTGCGGGCCTGTCTACTCCAGTGATGACAAATCTTGAGCAGTACATTCTTTATCAAATTATTAATTTTTATTATTAATAAATACTTATTAAAATTATATTTTTTAATTGAATATTTCTTTTATAATCATGCCTTTATTGCTAGTTTTCATTCTTTAATTTTATGATTTATATAAGAAATATAGATATATTTAATATATAATGTATATCCATATTTGTTTATAATAAATGTTGATATGCTTAATATACAATTCGTATGTCTACCTATTTAGAATAAATATAAATATTAATTTTAATGTTAATTTAATATATATATATCGGTGAGGGAATTTCAGTTCTGTACATAAATTTAATTTGAAAACTGCTTGTGTTTTTTGAGCTCGACAACGGTTGAGTTGCGCTTAGGTCGGAGAAGTTCGGCCCATTTGCAACCCTAGAATATTTTAATCTATCCCACTAAAGCGACCCAAATGAATGAAATCCTTTTCCATCTCTCTCTCACAGACCAGGAGCAAGAGTGAAGTACATCAGTCTTCTTTCCCCTTTCCACGCCATGCATCTACTCCGCGGCTTTCCTTTCCTCTTCTTCTTCCTCTCTCTCCTCGCTCTCTCCCAGCAAATGGTCTATAGTTCTTAATTATTATTTCCAGTTATTTTTGGTATTTTCTTATTATTTATTTCCTGCTAAAATCCTCAATTACAGGGGGCGGCGGAAATCCATCTCTCGTCGTCGTCCTTCTCCGCGGCCCTCGAAACTCTTCAGGAGCAAATTGGGCACGCAATTTTATTCTCCTCCATTTATTAGACAAAAAAATATCGATTTCGAGCAATGCTAACCGCCCGATCTGGGATCTTTTCTCCAGGTATGACTTCCAGAGAGTCTATCTGCTGCGCCGGGCGATGACCCACCCCTCCTACTCTCTCGAGAACTGCCGCGCCCTCAGCATCCTGGGTCTCAGCGCCGTCGAGGCCTCCGCCGCCCTCCGCCTCCTCCTCAACGACACCGACTCCTCCGCGGAGACCGTCAGCCGCCGGATCGCGGAGGTCTCCGGTGTCAACGCGTGCGCCGCCGCCGGCGCTCGCCTTGGGCTGGAGAAGATCGTCCGCGTCTCCCCCGGGACCAACTCCTCGTCGCCGGCTGTCCTCTGCGCCGCCATCAGGGCGATCTTCGGCGCCGTCGCGGTGGACGCCGGCAACATCGACTCCGCCGGGAACGTCTTCTGGAACGTCCACGGTGGCAGCGCCGCCACTGCTATGTGATGTGAGGTAGTAGGCGGCAGCCGGCTTTCTCGAGCTAGTCTCGCGAGGGTTGGGGTTTTTGGTGGAGGACGGCTCACGATAGCATATAGTTGTGTAATCCACTATCGTAAGCCTAGGTATCCTTGGCTTGAATGTCTAATGAAGTCTATTATCATGTGGGATTTGGGGCTTGGAGATTTTAACTAATATATGCTACGATGTGAGTGAAAAAATATATAAAGACTAGTTTGGTTCTTAAGCTGGATGGATTGGCTTTTCTCTTGTTAGAACTTAGAAGTGTTGGAATGTCTTGATCTCTGAAGATTTGAGAATTAGCATTTGCTTATCATGTCATCGAAGTTTCCGAAAACAAGTTTTTAGCTTGCCTGATCTAAAATCAATTGAATCTGAGATATCATCTGATTGATATCATACTAATATGTTGGGTGACTTTTCTATCTTTTGATTTACAAGTTAGAAAATTAGGGTTTCTTTTCACTAACGTTACATGAGTTTATTTAAGATGGTAGCTTGTTTCAGTTATGTTTACATAGTTTATTTAAGATGGTAGCTTGTTTCAGTTATGTTACTACCGGTCAAAACCTCCACAGCAGCAGTCCTTGTATTACCTACTGAGATCCTGGAACATTGAGTTCTATGCGAGTGTTTCCACTTACATCTCAAATAAGATAAGCATCTTGGCTCATTTTGCTGTTGATCACCAGCCACAAAAGGTTATAGAAACATTATTGTCGAGGTCTTAATCGTGTTGAGCAATTGGTCAGCACGAGTTAATGCTGATTTTCCAAGTCTTGCCTTCATACTGGGCCTATTGCAAGGTGAACCAGATTGTCAAGTGGCTGGTTATTTTTGCTGACAACAATTGGGTGTTACCGTGGATACTGGAGTGAGTTCTCGAATCTTATGCAACTGATAACTGACCTTCTTATAAACTTGTAGAGTGACAGATGTAGTTTGGAAAGAGCAACTTAATGATGTCTTACATATAAAGAACAAGAAGAAGAAAAGAGAAGGAAGGAGAGTTTGGTTTTCAAATTACATTATTACGGTATTGTATTGTATTGTAATAATATTATACTATGTAATAATACATTATTATATTATGTTATATTATATCCAATCACATTCTATATATTATTATACTTTAGTATGCAATATTATATTGCCTTACAATATTATATTATATTAATGTTATACTATATAATAATATTTTAATAGGTAATTATATGTAATATTATACTCTGTTACACTTTATTATACAATGCTATGTGATATCTTATATCAACAGCAATCCTAAACAGGACATGGAGTACAAGAATTTTCTCTAGACAGATTTAGGATATAAGAATATCATGCTACCAACTATAGCTTTCAAGGTTAAGTTGGTAGGCCTCAGATGGTAGTAGAGGGCATCCCAACTTGTGAGCGCAAATTTTTAGATTTGAGTATGTAGAAAACAACACCAAAATACCTATTGGATCTGATGATTTATATTTGGATTTGAAAGCTCATTGTATTGGTTTTCAAATATTGGGTAGCATCCATACCCAGTGACATAAAAGCCAATTCTTCTCACATTTATGGGTATGTCTGGTTGCAAGAAAAATTGCATGGAAAGAACTGTTTTTCTCAGAAAAACTAGCAAATTTAGAAACTTTGCTTCTATATTTCACAAAAAAAAAATTATGGATTTTTACTTTTCCACATATTTTGTTTCAACCAGATATATCCTATATGCATTTATGAATAATTGTTTTCCAAAACAAGATTTAAATCAATCAGAGAGGTAACAGAACAGAACGTGTAGGATTATTGAAAACGGGATGCATTTGTAGTTCTGAATTGAAGCCACTGTATTAATGCAATCAGTCATTGAATTGCTTGCAAGGTTTACGAATGCATGCATTTGCTAGGCCACCACTGCTCTTATGTCCTCCACCCTTGGAGCACAAGTGCCTGGCTGGTTGCTAAAGAGATATCAGGATAAGATTCAATACATTTCCACCGTGCAATTGCATACACTTATGGACCTTTTCCTGATCCAATGACAAGGAAGAATTTGACAGATGCATTTATATGTCAAAGATTCTCCTATTGCTGACTACTATACCTAGAATTTGATGGTAAGTCAAGATCCTTTCTGGTTTGCACATGAACTGGAGAGGGCCGTTTCTCCAATCATTATTATCCATGATTGGTACGTACATGCCGCGTTGGAAGGCCCCATGCTGTTCCTGAGGTGGAGCCCATACAATCACAGCTATCGTCCTAAACTCTTCGACTACAAGTGATTTACCGTCAAAAAGAATTAGATGGTATTGCTCTTATCGATAGGTTTATTCCTTTGCTAAATCGTGTTCATGCCTTAGCATGAATCTCAAAGAAAATGTGAGTGATCCATATGGCAGCACATGTATGTGATGGCTACATGGTTGTTTTTAGATTATATTTCTACCTCAGCTGGATTTCAACTAAAAATAGTGGATCAAAAGCCAAAATGATAGCAATTGCCTAGCACGTAGACTTACCTCCAATAGAGATGAAATGGTAATTTGCTCATAGACAACACTTGTGTGTAGGTCTTCTAGATGGCATAGCTTGAGGCTTTCAACTTTTGCTTTCTCCTTCTACCTTTCTTGGTGGATCAAGACTTATTTGGCAGTGAAGTCAGAGAGTATTTATATCAGGGGTGTAAAAGCGTAACAGAAATCATCCACTCAAGCAATTTCGTATATAGTCAAGGCTTGAAATATGCTGGGTCTGTGTTATACCTATGCACAATCAGAATCTAATGCTGAAAAAGATGATTAAGCTAGGGCATGAATAAGGTCTTGCATCAAAAATGGATGAGGAGAACTTGGAGAACAATAGCTTTACCTTAGTTAAGATTATAAGGCAATCGCAGGAGGTTATGAAGTTGCAATCTTGGGCTAAAGCACTATAAGGATCTTCTCATTTTAAAAGGGGGTTAAAATATTATTAGAAGCTTTAAACATGTTTCAAAATGGAAAGGAAATGGCAAAACTACTAAGTTGGCCGCAAGTACATGAATTTCAAAATGCATGGAGTGTTAAATTTCTTTCCTATCATTATTTAGTCTGTTGAAAATTGAATTTATTATTGATTATCCTATAATTATTCAGCATGTTGAAAAGGTGGCTTATGGGATATGATGCACAAGGAAACAGGCTTTAATTTAATCAAAAATAAATTTTTGTTTGCTTGCATACTTTTTTGGCTGCCATAATGTTTTCATTGTAGCCGCTAGGAAGCACCTAAAGAGCAAAGGAGGAATGGAGATGTTGGGGAAAGATGGTTAAAGAAATTAGCTAACTTAAGTTAGCGATTTGGTAGAGGGATCTAGTGATTGATAAGCTGTGCGGTCTCTTTTTTCTTCTGCATTGCTTTGTAACTGGACCAATAGTTTTTGATTGGATTGGGTTTCTTTTCTTTTGTTATGAATTTTGAAGTTTTGTTGACGTTTTAATATCTTTGTTCTTTGAAGAGGCCTTTGGCTAAGACTAGAATAGATGATTAGATAGAAATCTCCTTTCGAAGGTTTTCAACATGAGCAGGATCATTACCTAGTTATGATCCTGGTAATGATCTTGTTGGCTATTTCATCCTGGCCCCCCCACCCCTCCGGCTCTTAGGTCTTGTTTGGGGGAGCTTTTGGAGGGCCAAAAGTACTTTCTGGCCCTCCAAAAGTACTTTTAAATAAAAATGGTGTTTGGTAAAATTTTCGGAAAGCTGTTTCAGCTTTTTCGGGAAGCTGAAAACAGCTTTTAGGGGGAAGCTCCAATTTGGATCTTTTCGAAAATGCTGTTTTCAACTTTGTCGGAAAGCTGTATTTTTGACAAAAATGCCCATATTAAAATATAATAATTACATAGTTTGTCCCTTTATTATGAAAAATTAATTTATACTAATAATTATAATATTTTATACCTTTATGATTATACTATACTATAAATATAATATCATATTATATTATATCATAATACATTAATATATTAAGTTAAATAATTTAATATTATGTTATATTATGACAAATTAATTTATACTAATAATTATAATATTTTATACCTTTATTATTGTATTATACTATAAATATTATATTATATTACATTACATCATAATACATTAATATGTTATTTTAAATAATTTAATATTATGTTATATTATGAGAAATTAATTTATACTAATAATTATAATATTTTACACCTTTATTATTGTATTATACTATAAATATAATATTATAATACGTTATATCATAATACATTAATATGTTATTTTAAACAATTTAATATTATGTTATATTATGGGAAATTAATTTTTACTAATAATTATAATATTTTATATCTTTATTATTGTATTATACTATAAATATTATATTATATTACATTAAATTATAATACATTAATATGTTATTTTAAATAATTTAATATTATGTTATATTATGAGAAATTTATTTATACTAATAATTATAATATTTTATATCTTTATTATTATATTATACTATAAATATAATATATTGTTGGGAATTGTATCCTAAATGTCAATCGTCAGCATATTGATGATTGAATTTTGTAAATAAATTGATAAATTAATAAAGTATTATTTGGCATTATTCATCATTTCATCTTCAAATGAACTCTTATATGATGAAGTCCTTAGGACTTATGTTATGATAAAGGAGGATTTATCTTTGAGTCCTTAAACTTGTTCGCGACCAAATAATATGTTGTTACTAGGACGACAACATTATCAAGATTAGGTCGTTGTGTGACATATACATTGGTTGTCCTCTTAACCAAGGAGTGTGGAGGCACTGGTATGCCATACAGGTGAAGTGTAGGAGTACATTTCACTGAACGTGACCAATTCCGGAACGCTCTACTGTCGAGAGATGTTCCGAGTGGATATGGGTATAAGTTTGGCCCTCTGACCTGAGACCGCAACCTGTGACTAGCAAGCAACTCACTGTACTTTGGTACCGGACTACCTGAATTTCTAATTCAGTGACGGAAGGTCACTGGGTACAGTCAAGTACTTGCGTAGTCAGTTGTGAGTCAAGATGGAATTGACCCCTCCTGGAAACAGGAATAATGTCTTGTGATTAATTTAGCAAAACCTTGGCCAGGGTAATCCCAGTGAGGAGTCACGGGATATCTAAAGTTAATCACATAATGGATGTACTAATTATAGGGTTGACAGTGAGCTCTAAGTCATCCTGGCATTAAGAGTCAAAGGGATTGAATTATACAGTAACCATAGTTCAGGGTTCCAGAATATTTGCTTCGCATATATTCGGCCTATTCGGACGTCGGGTACCATTACTAGATGGTCACATCGATTAGTGTAGGAAGTCGTTCCTATACTACCGGCTTAGGTTCGAACCTATGAGATCACACGCATAGAAGATTCCTGATTGATCAAGAAGGCTGATGAATGATTAAGAATCATTCAGGGGTAATTTGGTCAATTCGATTGGCAAATTATCTTATAAAATAATTAAAGTAATTATTGGAGGATTGATTAGTAATTAGATTGCTAATGAACTCAATTGGATTGAGTAATTAGACTAAGAATGAGCCAAATTGAATTAGATTCAATTCTGGGCTCAATCAGGGTTTTTGACCTGATTGGATTAGGTCTGAATCAAGAGGACTTAGGTTGACCAAATTAAATTAGATTAAATTTGTGCTTAATTAGGGATTGACCTAATTGGATTAGGTTCAACCCATGGTAATTGGATCATTCTAATTGTTAGGATTTAATTAAATTAAATGGGTTTGATCTGAAACTGTTCGGATCTTGAAATCCACTTGTCACATATCCATGCAAGGCGCCATAAATTGATTTTTAATATGATTAATAATTAATTTAATTTATTTAATGGTGCCATGGGACACTTGGCAACATCAGGGACCTCTTTCATCATTAGATGGGTCGAAATGGAGAGATAAATTCATGAAAAGAATTAGATAAGATCAAATTCTCTCTCTTCATGACATATGTCATCCTTATCTTTATCTCACTTCTAATTAAGGTTGAATTTCGAATTTAATCACCACAAAATCACCACGTGACCCTCTAATCTGATTGGGGGCATGGGAATTTCGAAATTGAAAGAGGAAAGTGGCAACATGATGAATGGTTTAGATTAGATCAAGCTTCATCATGTAATGGCACATGAACTTGAATTTTGAATTCAAAATTCAAAACCCCACAAAATCCTCCACAAATATGGGATGGTTGGCATGAAGTTAGGTAGGAGAGCAACATTAAAAGGACCTCCATCATCTGGTGGTCGAATTCGAAGAAAAAAAGAGAGAAAAAGAAGAAGAAAAAAGGGAAAAGGAAAGAGAGGAACCCTAGTTCATGCGTGGAAAAATTCTGCATTCAATCTAGCCGATTTCTTCCTCCTCTAAGTCCATCGCGCCATTAGTGTTAGGGGTCCCTGATAAGAGTCTTTAGATCAGATCTAAGTCCTCTTCAATCCCTTTAAACCTTTCCTCCAAGTTCTTCCAAGAAGGCGGATCAAAAGTTGATAGCGTTTGGAAGATCAAATTTCAGCCTCAAGAAATTCTGCGCAAGCTAGCACTTCCGCAGGATTGGATCTCTTCAGGAACTTCGCGTAGACTTCTCGTAGAGGCCATTCGTGTGCGTGGCTGTGAAGTCGAGGATCAGATCCATAAGTTTCATCCATCATAAAAGGTATTAATCCTACATTAATCTTTTATTATGGTGTCAAGATCTAGGTCTGATTCCCCGAGGTTTTACCCTCTTTTGGGGCTCCTCACGGAGATATCTCCAGAATCCATTCAATGGATATTCGGAGATTAATCGGAATAGAGTTCTTAAGTTTCAGATCTGATAGTTAATCATGCATGAAAGTTTTAGCATAATTGTTTAAACGATTCCGGCATAATCCTATGTGTTCTTAAGGTGCTGATTTCTAGATTTGATCTTGTAAGCATGCATGAATTAAATTGTTTGATTCGATTTTTTTGCTGCGTTTTAAAACTTAAAAAGAACTACGTATGGCTTGATCCCCCTTATGAAGGGGTACGTAGGCAACCCGATCAGGTTCAGCCATGGTTTTTTTTAAAAAAAAAAATCAGCATGCTTAGCACCGAAGAACCTAGGATTCACTTTCAGTGGTATCAGAGCCAGGTTCATGTTTAAACTTTTATGTTTTAATTTTTGTAATTAAATCTGAAATCATGAGCATGCTTAGATTAGATCTAAAGTATTTTTTATGATTGATTTAATTGCTGATTATGCATGATTAACTAGATCTGAAATTTTGGATGCATATGATGCATGTTTGTGTTAAGATTTGTAACATAAATAAATTTGAAATCATAATATTGTTTAGATTAGATCTAAATAAAATTTATGATTCATATGATCTCTGATTTTAATGAACAAATCAGATCTGAAAATAAAAGTGAAAAAATAAATACATAAGATGTATGTTGTTTGTATTAATTCATGTTGTTATGTATATGTGATGCATGAACATTAAATATAATGACTTAAACATGAATTAAATCTGATTACATGTGATTAATTACAAAAACTCAGGTCTGAAAATATGTTTTAAGAACTGAAAGATTGTAATTAATATGTAATTAAAAAGAAATATGCAATGATCAAAACTTTCATAAGTCTAAACTTAATTGAGAATTAAGTGTTATGAAATAAAATTGTAACTCAATTAATTGACATTGCATAATTATTTGGGCATATGGGTTAGCTTGAATCAAGTTTCTAGGATTAGGTTAGACCTAAGGTTAGAATCATACATGGACAAATAGAATTAATTGATCAAATCTAATTAAGTAGTAACTAGATTAGGTCAAGGAAATTCTAGGTCAATTTACAATAGTTGTAGATGGATCAAGTCCGTGTCTTTGATTAGACCAAGATGGAAGTTGATTTAGGCTCAGAGGTGTAGCCCGAGTCATTTAAGTAATCAAATCGAAATTGATTAACCAGTCGGTGTCTAAGGTAAGTTTGGCAGTTTTGACCGGTGGTTTTTAATTGGGAGTTACTCGCACTGATTCGTCTTTGCCGAGTTAATGGCATATCCCTTCCACCGATCTCACTTACCTGGCCGACATGGTCAATCACATTTTGATTGGATCACTTAATGATTCGAGTTAGCCCATGCCTATAAGAAAAATCAGTTTGACTGATTTAGGTGCCTCCTTAACGGTTTGAGTCTAATATGATTTGGTGAAGTCAGTCGGAGAAATTAGACTAACCGGATCTTCTTATCTATCCTAATTAAGAAATCCTCTAAAATTATTAGGTCCTTAAAATGAAATGGTTATGGAGATAACTAGGTCATAGCCTCCCATTAAGTTGGGTGATAATGGGTCCAATGCTTTGATAATTATTGGAGGCGCGACACGCCTGGTACTTATCAAGCATTGGAATTGTCATTCAATATATGATGAGTTAAGTGTACCTTCAATAGGCGGTCAGGTGAGCCGAGCCACACTCGGGCTTGGTCGTCTATTAGTTGATTAGACTTAACCCTATCATTTAATGGTTGGACCTGACTAGGGTATTCGGTGGAGGCGCCACACGCCTGCCGAAGAACCTAGGGCAAAATTATCACTAGAAGTTGCTTGGTGAAGCAACTGGTTTAGAACCTACCAATAGGTGCATATGGGTTAGCCGAGCCACACTCGGGCCTATATGCGATCTATTGGGTTCTAGTGCCTACTAAAGAATTAGGAGTAATTTTTCGAATTGGAGGTAGAGGCTACCAATTTGTATAAAATAGTGGGAGTATCTTTAGACTAAAGTCCAAGTCTACTGTGTTTAGTCAATTCATATATTAATAGCCAAATTTTCTTTTATGTAGAAATGGCCACAAGTTTGTCACTTCGCTCATTATTGGATAATGACAAGTTGACTGGTCCCAACTTCAATAATTGGTATAGAAAGCTGAAAACTCAGCATAGTCAGACCAAAAGGATTAAGGATGACCAAAGTCAGGCAGAATGCTTCTATTGTAAGAAGCAGAGGCATTGGAAGAAGAATTGTCTTCAGTACCTTACCTCACTTGACCCGAACAGGCTAAGCAAGAGAAAAGGGCAATCAGTTGCTGATCAAAGTAGTTATATGATAACACCTTGTAATTTCTCTATATGTGATAATTCGACCTGGGTATTAGATACTGGAAGTTCGTTTAATATATGCAATTCGTTGCAAGGACTTCAGGTCAATGAGAGATTTGAAAACAGCGAGAGATTTCTGAATGTT
This sequence comes from Phoenix dactylifera, assembly GCF_051530095.1. Lineage (NCBI taxonomy): Eukaryota > Viridiplantae > Streptophyta > Magnoliopsida > Arecales > Arecaceae > Phoenix > Phoenix dactylifera. Next base: position 18,998,590 of record NC_143192.1, on the reverse strand, counting down.
GGAGATGGAAGATCTGTTCCAATTCTAGCTTTAGAAAATCTCAAACTTATTTTTAATTCTCATTTAGTTGTTTTAAGTGATTGTCACTATTGTCCTACATTCTTATTGAATGTAATTTCCGTAGGCCTTTTGGCCATGAACGGTTATGAAATTTTAATAAAGAAATGTTCTTGTGATATCATTATGAATGGTGTTACTGTAATGAATGGACAATTGAGCAATGGCATCTACTTGTTATCATAACCTGTTAATGTAATGTACACGTCAAGTAAGCGTCCTAGAATAGATAATGTCACGGATGTCTACCTTTGGCATCATAGGCTAGGTCATATTAACAAGAATAGGATGAACAGGTTAAGTAAAGAGGGAATCCTCAATGTTAATGATTGTGAATCATTGACAACCTGTGAGTCATGTCTTCTTGGTAAGATAACCAAATCACCTTTTACCGGAAAAGGTGAACGAGCCAGTGACTTATTGACCCTTGTACATTCTGATGTATGTGGGCCAATGAGCACAAATGCTAGAGGTGGGTATTCATATTTCATTACGTTTACAGACGACCTTTCTAGGTATGGTTATGCCTATTTAATGAGACATAAATCTGAATCATTTGAAATGTTCAAATTATATCGTAATGAAGTAGAAAAACAAACTGGAAAGAGTATTAAAACTCTTCAATCAGATCGAGGAGGTGAATACCTCACCAGTGAGTTTTTGACATATCTAGGAGAAAATGGGATTCTCTCTCAATGGACTTCTTCTGGTACACCACAGTATAATGGGGTATCAGAAAGGAGAAATCGAACTTTGTTAGACATGGTTCGATCCATGATGGGGTTTGCTGATCCGCCCATATCCTTTTGGGGATATGCTCTTGAGTTAGCCTGCTACATTCTAAATAAGGTTCCAAGTAAGTCTGTAAATAAAACACCACATGAGATGTGGACTGGACGTAAGCCGATGCTCTCTCACCTTAGGGTTTGGGGGTGTTCGGCGTACGTCAAACGTTTGAAGACAGACAAACTTGAACCAAAGTCTGACAAATGTTTCTTTGTTGGTTATCCTAAAGAAACTAAAAGATATTACTTCTACTTTGCTAAAGAACAATAGTTGTTCGTAAGCAATAGAGCTGTTTTCTTAGAGAAAGAATTTCTTAGTGAAGGAACTAAAAGCTCTAATGTTGAGCTTAGGGAAGTTCAACATGTAGAAGATTCGACACCATCTACTGAACTAGTTGAGTCGGATTTGATTAGATCAGATCTAGAACCCATATAAGATGCACCATTAAGGCGATCGGGTAGAGTACCACGTCAGCCGGACAGATACTACGATTTTTTGGTCCGGAACAGGGATCCTATCGAACTTGATGAAAATGATGAGGATCCGATCACCTATATGGATGCTATGCAGAGGCATGACTCTGATGCATGGCTTGGAGCCATGCAATCCAAAATGGAATCCATGAAGGTCAATGATGTATGGACATTAGTTGACCCACCCGAAGGGATTAAACCCATAGGGTGTAAATGGATTTTCAAAAGAAAACGGGGTGCAGACGGAAAAGTAGAGACCTATAAAGCCCGTCTGGTTGCCAAGGAATATCGTCAACGTTATGGTATTGACTATGACGAGACGTTTTTTCCTGTGGCAATGCTCAAATCCATTCGGATTATGCTTGCGATAGCAGCACACTTAGATTATGAGATCTGGCAGATGGATGTTAAAACCGCTTTTCTAAATGGAGATTTAGAAGAGGAGGTGTATATGATGCAACCTGAAGGTTTTATATCTGCAGATGAGTCTAAGGTGTGCAAGCTTCAAAAATCCATTTATGGATTAAAGCAAGCTTCACGGAGTTGGAACATACGATTTGATAAGGTGATCAAATCATATGGCTTCATTAAGAATGAAGAGGAACCTTGCATTTATAAATGGGCTAATGGTTCAGTTATTATATTTCTTGTTTTGTATGTGGATGACATTCTTTTAATCGGGAATGACATTCCTGCATTACAAGGAATAAAGGTTTGGCTATCATCTCAATTTGCCATGAAGGATTTGGGAGAAGCATCTTACATCCTAGGGATGAAGATCTATAGAGATAGATTTAGAAGATTGCTTGGATTATCCCAATCCACATACATTGATACTATACTGAAAAGGTTCAGTATGATTAATTCCAAGAAAGGCTATCTTCCAATGGGCCATGGAATTAACCTCTCTAAAAGGGATTGTCCGACAACCTCTCAAGAAAGAGAAAGTATGGATAGAATTCCATATGCTTCGGCAGTGGGATCTATAATGTATGCCATGACATGTACTAGACCAGACGTGGCATACTCACTAGGAGTAGTGAGTAGATACCAGTCTGATCCAGGTAGCAACCACTGGAAGGTTGTAAAAACCATCCTTAAGTATTTGAGAAATACTAAAGATCAGTGGCTTGTCTACGGTGATTCTGACTTAAAACTTGAGGGATATACCAATTCAAGTTTTCAGTCAGATCAAGATGATAGCAAGAGCGTGTCGGGATATATCTTCACTCTTAAGGGTGGGGCCATCTGCTGGAAGAGTTCCAAGCAGCATACAGTGGCAGATTCTACATGTGAAGCAGAATACATTGCAGCATCTGATGCAGCCAAGGAAGCCGTATGGTTGCGCAAGTTCATCACCGAGCTGGGAGTGGCACCTTCCATTGATGGTCCAGTTCCTATATTTTGTGATAACACTGGAGCCATAGCTCAGGCAAAGGAACCTAAAGCACATCAGCGGACCAAGCATATTCTGCGACGCTATCACCTGGTTCGAGAGATTATAGAACGAGGTGATATTGATCTTCAGAAGATTGACACAAAAGAAAATCTGGCTGACCCATTTACCAAAGTCCTCGGCATCAAAGAGTTCAACGAACACAAGTCGAAGATGGATATTATATACTGTGCCGATTGGCTTTAGGCTAAGTGGGAGTTATTGGGAATTGTATCCTAAATGTCAATCGTCAGCATATTGATGATTGAATTTTGTAAATAAATTGATAAATTAATAAAGTATTATTTGGCATTATTCATCATTTCATCTTCAAATGAACTCTTATATGATGAAGTCCTTAGGACTTATGTTATGATAAAGGAGGATTTATCTTTGAGTCCTTAAACTTGTTCGCGACCAAATAATATGTTGTTACTAGGACGACAACATTATCGAGATTTGGTCGTTGTGTGACATATACGTTGGTTGTTGTTGCTGGGGGTCCAAACTGAGAACGATTGGCACAGCGGTATGAACGGGGTTCCCTTGGAATTACTTCGGTTGCGCTCCACCTTCCGCCGGGAAACCTGCAAGCAAGCCTCGCACCACCACCGGGGTGGTGGGGGCCCTCCGACGATCAAGTTAGGGGAGATCGAAGGAGAAGAAGAGGTAGCAGGTAAGATAATACTCTGAAAAATCTTGCTTACCCTCCCCTTCCCCCCCCAGCCGCATATATATCAGGCTGGGGGGTTTTTCTGGGGATTGGTCATCGTGTGGCACGATGGGGTTGCCACTGACATGGTCGTTACAGGGCGTCGTGGGGCAGCGCCGGATACGGCCGTTGCAGGGAGTAGTGGAGCAGGGGGCCGCGGCGTGCCCCAGGGGAACAGTCTGCTGTTGTCAAGAGTTTGCCGACTCGGGGTCGGATCGCTGGATCAAGGGGCAGCCGACTCGAGGTCGGGCTGCGGAGCCGAAGATATCCGACCCGAGGTTTGCTGGATCAAGGGGCAGCCGACTCGGGGTCGGGCTGCGGAACCGAAGATATCCGACCCGAGGTCGGATTGCTGGATCAAGGGGCAGCCGTAGTCTTCCTGGGCGCGCGTGCCGATCACATGGGGCATGGTGGCTAAGTTCCCCCGTAACAGTAGCCCCCCACTTCCGAGCCTGGAACCAGGAGGGGAACGGGTGAAGGGAGTGACGCTTCGAGATTGCCGCCATCCCTCGGAAAGGCGCGTGCGCTCCGAGCTCCCCACCTTCTTTATGGCGTATGGCGGTTGTCGCTGATCTGGCGGTCTGCGGATTTCGGCGGACATCCTTCCTTAATGGCGTCGATTCGCCTTTGGGGCGCGAACGATCCTTCGGCAGCCAGGCGTCCTCTGGCGTCATCGAGGCGTCACCCGCCTTCCCGCCTATTTAACCGGAGGCCCTCCCCCGTCCGCCTTTCTCTTCACAGGCATCCTCGAGTTTCTCCCTTGTGCTGCTGCCGTTGCTGTCGGACTGTTCGTTCGCTCCTCCTTTGACGCTCTCGGAGCCGTTCTCCCTTCCCTTCGCGGACGTGCTCGCCGTTCCAGACCCAGGGGTTCCTCCAAGCTGACTCTCTGTACTTTTCTTTGTTCTTTTCTTTGTATGTTGGCGTTTTGCCATGTTGTATGGGTCTCGGCCCTGATGCAACGAAAGTTAATGCAAACAAAGTGTTTCCTCATTTCACTTTCGTCCTTCCTCTTTTTAACTCCTGGTAGCGTCTCGCCGACTCCTGACTCTTGAAGTTCCTCCGGCGCTAGGCCAGGCATCCGAGGGTTAGGCCTCAGAAAATTCTTCCGGCGCTAGGCCGGGCATCCGAGGGTTAGGCCTCAGGAAATTCTTCCGGCGCTAGGCCAGGCATCCGAGGGTTAGGCCTCAGGAAATTCTTCCGGCGCTAGGCCAGGCATCTGAGGGTTAGGCCTCAAGAAATTCTTCCGGCGCTAGGCCAGGCATCCGAGGGTTAGGCCTCAGGAAATTCTTCCGGTGCTAGGCTAGGCATCCGAGGGTTAGGCCTCAGGAAATTCTTCCGGCGCTAGGCCAGGCATCCGAGGGTTAGGCCTCAGGAAATTCTTCCGGCGCTAGGCCAGGCATCCGAGGGTTAGGCCTCAGGAAATTCTTCCGGCGCTAGGCCAGGCATCCGAGGGTTAGGCCTCAGAAAATTCTTCCGGCGCTAGGCCAGGCATCCGAGGGTTAGGCCTCAGGAAATTCTTCCGGTGCTAGGCCAGGCATCTGAGGGTTAGGCCTCAGAAAATTCTTCCGGCGCTAGGCCAGGCATCCGAGGGTTAGGCCTCAGAAAATTCTTCCGCTGGTCGGCCAAGGCTGGTGCAAGCCGAGGCGACCAGTCGGGGCTTCAGGCTAGTCTGCTCCCGGGATGATCATCGGGTTAGCCTGGCATCCGAGGGCCGAGCCTCGGGGAATTCCGCTCGTTGGTCGGCCAAGGCTGGCGCAAGCCGAGGCGACCGGTCGGGGCTTCAGGCTAGTCTGCTCCCGGGATGATCATCGGGATAGCCTGGCATCCGAGGGCCGAGCCTCGGGGAATTCCGCTCGTTGGTCGGCCAAGGCTGGCGCAAGCCGAGGCGACCGATCGGGGCTTCAGGCTAGTCTGCTCCCGGGATGATCATCGGGTTAGCCTGGCATCCGAGGGCCGAGCCTCGGGGAATTCCGCTCGTTGGTCGGCCAAGGCTGGCGCAAGCCGAGGCGACCGGTCGGGGCTTCAGGCTAGTCTGCTCCCGGGATGATCATCGGGTTAGCCTGGCATCCGAGGGCCGAGCCTCGGGGAATTCCGCTCGTTGGTCGGCCAAGGCTGGCGCAAGCCGAGGCGACCGGTCGGGGCTTCAGGCTAGTCTGCTCCCGGGATGATCATCGGGTTAGCCTGGCATCCGAGGGCCGAGCCTCGGGGAATTCCGCTCGTTGGTCGGCCAAGGCTGGCGCAAGCCGAGGCGACCGGTCGGGGCTTCAGGCTAGTCTGCTCCCGGGATGATCATCGGGTTAGCCTGGCATCCGAGGGCCGAGCCTCGGGAAATTCCGCTCGTTGGTCGGCCAAGGCTGGCGCAAGCCGAGGCGACCGGTCGGGGCTTCAGGCTAGTCTGCTCCCGGGATGATCATCGGGTTAGCCTGGCATCCGAGGGCCGAGCCTCGGAGAATTCCGCTCGTTGGTCGGCCAAGGCTGGCGCAAGCCGAGGCGACCGGTCGGGGCTTCAGGCTAGTCTGCTCCCGTGATGATCATCGGGTTAGCCTGGCATCCGAGGGCCGAGCCTCGGAGAATTCCGCTCGTTGGTCGGCCAAGGCTGGCGCAAGCCGAGGCGACCGGTCGGGGCTTCAGGCTAGTCTGCTCCCGGGATGATCATCGGGTTAGCCTGGCATCCGAGGGCCGAGCCTCGGGGAATTCCGCTCGTTGGTCGGCCAAGGCTGGCGCAAGCCGAGGCGACCGGTCGGGGCTTCAGGCTAGTCTGCTCCCAGGATGATCATCGGGTTAGCCTGGCATCCGAGGGCCGAGCCTCGGAGAATTCCACTCGTTGGTCGGCCAAGGCTGGCGCAAGCCGAGGCGACCGGTCGGGGCTTCAGGCTAGTCTGCTCCCGGGATGATCATCGGGTTAGCCTGGCATCCGAGGGCCGAGCCTCGGGGAATTCCGCTCGTTGGTCGCGCGCCTATCACTTGCCGCTCGACGGGGTTTCTCCGTGGCCAGCTGCGATCGTGTTTCTCCTCCTCTCGAAGCGTCGCCTGGGGAACACCAGAAGGCCATTAAATGCTAATTGAGGCGTTACCTGAGAAATCGGACCGGCCAGTTGCTGCTTGCGAGGAGTGCCAGTTAAGCGGCCGCGATATGCGCGTTCTTCGAGGCGGATGCGGCCTGGGCGCATGCGGAGATACGGGGGCCGCGGGATACACGCCGCCCGGAGTGTCCTGCACGAAGAATACAATTAAGGAGAACGACGCTTAGGAGATCGTGGGGGGATAAGCCTTAATATCGGGCCACCCTCCGCTGATACATCGCCATCCGGACCTGCGCCATTTCCCTCGCTTCTTCCAAGAGGTCCAGGTTCCCTCGGAGTTGCTCCGAATTGGCCTCGGGTCGGTGCGCGGCCACCCAGGGGCGAGGGGAGTCCGAGCTCCATGGGGACAACCGCTTCCGTGCCATAGGTTAGGCTGAAAGGCGTCTCCCCGGTAGGGGTCCGATGCGTGGTCCGATACGCCCAAAGGACGTTCTCGAGTTCTTCGACCCAAGCTTGCCCCGTCCGACCAATTCGCGCCTTAATTCCTTGGAGGATTGTCCGATTTGTCACCTCGGCCTCGCCGTTGGTTTGGGGATGCGACATAGATGTGAACCGATGCTCGATCCCGAACTCCTCGCAGAAGTCACGGAAATGCTTGTTGTCGAACTGTCGACCATTATCCGAGATGAGGACCCGGAGTACCCCAAATCGGACAATGATGTTTTTCTTCACGAACTTCCGGACTTGCGCCTCCGTGATAGTAGCCAGCGGCTCTGCCTCCACCCACTTGGTGAAGTAGTCGATTGCAACAATCAAGAATTTCCGCTGGGCGGAAGCGACGGGGAATGATCCGAGGATATCCATTCCCCATTGTGCAAAGGGCCAGGGTGCGGTGATTGGTGCCAGGGGACAGAAGGGACTCTCTGGACGTTGGCGTGGCGCTGGCAGGCGTCGCATTTCCGTACGTGACCCTTTGAGTCCTCCAACAAGGTAGGCCAATAATAGCCTTGCCTCATGATCTTGTGCGCCAAGGACCTAGCCCCCGAGTGCGATCCGCAGACGCCCTCGTGGACTTCGCCGAGGACGTAGGCCGCCTCCGAGGGGCGGAGGCACCTTAAGAGGGGGGAGGTAAACGAGGTCCGATACAGCCTCCCTTCATAGAGTACGTAGTGGGCGGACTTCCTGACAAGTCGCCGAGCTTGATCTTCGTCTTCAGGGAGGATCCCTTCGGCGAGGTAGGCGACGAGCGGGTCCATCCAAGACGGCTCCGGATCAATCGCCATCACCGCTCCAGCCTCGCCGATGCTCGGGGCATGCAGGGTCTCCAGGTAGATTGCCCTCGACAAGTTGTGCGCCTCTGCGCCCACCAAGCGGGACAACCTGTCGGCCCTGGCATTTTCGCTTCTGGGGACCTGCTGGAGGTCGACGCTGCCGAGGTCGGGAATGAGTGCTTGCACCTTCCGGACGTAGTTCTGCATGGTCGGGCTCCGGGCCTCGAACTCCCCACGGACCTGCCCGACCACCAGCTGGGAGTCGGTGAAAACCTTCATACGCCGGATGCCGAGTTCCCCGGTGAGTTTGAGTCCCGTGACTAGGGCCTCATACTCCGCCTCGTTGTTGGTCACTGAAAATCCAAACCTCAAGGCATACTCGGCTATCACTCCATCAGGACTGGTAAGGACCAGCCCGGCTCCTCCACCCTCGGGGTTCGACGACCCATCGATGTGAAGCGTCCAGGTCGGGAGGTCGAGGCTGGGCGTTTCCGACGGTCTAGGCTCCGCCTCCTGCACCGTGCACTCAGCGAGGAAGTCCGCGAGCACCTGGGCCTTGATGGCGGGTCGAGGCTGGTAGCGGATGTCGAACTCACCGAGTTCTAATGCCCACTTCACCAGCCGTCCCGCATTCTCGGGGTTGCTGAGGATCTGTCGTAGTGGTTGATCAGTCAAGAGGGTGACAGAATGGGCCTGGAAATAGGGGCGGAGCCTCCTGGTCGCGGTCAGCAGCGCGAAGGCGATCTTTTCAGCCTTCGTATACCGCATCTCGGCATCCCGTAGGACCCGGCTGATGTAGTACACGGGCTTCTGGAGCTTTGCCTCTTTCCGAACCAGCACCGCACTGACCGCGGTTGGGGAGACCGCCATAGAGCATCTCCTCTTCTTGCGGCTTGGACAGCAGGGGAGGAGACGCCAGGTATTCCTTGAGCTGGTCGAATGCTGCTTGACATTCGGCCGTCCAGAGGAAGTCTTTCGGGCGTTTTAACACTTTGAAGAATGGTTGGTAGCGTTCGGCCGATTTTGCCACAAATCGTCCGAGCGCGGCGACCCTTCCAGCGAGCTCCTGAACCTCCTTCACTTTGGTCGGAGGGGACATACCTTGGATGGCCTTGATTTTATCCGGGTTGGCTTCGATACCCCGCTGGTTGACAATGAAACCGAGGAACCTCCCGGCCGAAGCGCCAAAGGCGCACTTCGCTGGGTTCAGCTTCATGCGAAACTTCCGCAAGGTGGTGAAAGTCTCCTCCAGATCCACGATGTCCTGGTCTGCCTCCTGGTCGACCACCCGGATCCGATCCGGGGCACAGTGTCTCTTCTTCTGCTTCACTGGCCAGTGGGTCGGGTCGACGTTGAGGGCGTGAGAAATGACCTCCGGGTCGATCCCAGGTACATCGGCCGCCGACCAGGCAAATACATCTGAGGATGATAGTGTTATTTTGATGATTAACAAGTAATTATCTAGAGCATGCTATAAGTTAAATTGATACTTCATTTATAAGTTCATTACTCTCAGTACATTTGTTTAATTGAAAATATATATATGGTCTTGTTCATTTGGATGAATCTAACCTTGAGAATGCAGCAAAGTGTGGATTGAGTCGACCCATAGGTTGATTGGGTCGACCCCGGCACATCAAGAAGTCATCTGGCACACTCCTGCAAAAATGGCACAAATGAACAGTGAGTTGGGTCGACCCAAGGTAAGCATGAGTCGACCCAACCTCCAAAGAACCTCAAAATACAACAGAAGAATGCTCTCTGGATTTACTGAGAGGGTCGACCCACACAGTGGTTGAGTCGACCCAAGCTTGAGTCGACCCAAACTCTGAGAGGGTCGACCCAAAGGGCAAGACAGAAAGACAGACAGAAAACGGTTCTCTGGAATTACTGAGAGGGTCGACCCAAGAAGAATTTGAGTCGACCCAAGTGAACTTTGAGTCGACCCAAAGAATGGTTGGGTCGACCATGGGAAGGAAGGCTGAAATTGAGGTTTCTGTGGTTTCTGAGAGGGTCGACCCAAGGAACGTTTGAGTCGACCCAAGTGAAGGTTGGGTCGACCCAAGGACAGGTTGAGCCGACCCAAACACGGGCTGAACATAACGGCTAGTTGTGCAGAAATGCTTTTTGGACTCCCAACGGCTATAAACGGCTAGTTTCTTCAATCCAACGGTCAGAAAGGACTATTTGGAGGTTGGAGAAGTATTTAAGAGGGAGTATTCATCAGAGGAAGCAAGCTTTTGGGAAAAGACATCAAGTGCATTCAAGAGAGAACCCTAGCAAGGCAAGCTTCATCCAAGTGCTTCATTCAAGAGTCAAAAGAAAGGGGTTGAGCAGATTCAAAGAGTCATCAAGAGCTCCATCCTCCCTTGAAGAGTGAAGCATCCTTGACAAAGAAGAGCAAAGCGACTTCAAAGCGATAAATACTTTCTAACTCTTCTTTGTAGTTCATATTGTTTTATATGCTCATTTAGGAGTTTGAATCTTTCCTTTTGTTATTAAACACTTTGTAAAGGTTCGTTGGTGAGCCCGCAAAACCAACAAAGGTTTTTGGTGAACCCGGAAACCAAAGTGTATAGGTTCGTTGGTGAGCCCGCAAAACCAACAAAGGTTTTTGGTGAACCCGGAAAACCAAGTGTATAGGTTCGTTGGTGAGCCCGCAAAACCAACAAAGGTTTTTGGTGAACCCGGAAAACCAAGTGTATAGGTTCGTTGGTGAGCCCGTAAAACCAACAAAGGTTTTTGGATTGTGAGCCCGGAAAACAATCCAACTGTAATCCGCGGGATTATAGTGAATTCCCAAGGGGATGCTTGGGGAGTGGACGTAGGTGCTAAGGAGAGCACCGAACCACTATATATTGTTGTGTTTGTGTTGTGCTTGTGCTTACGTTTATTCTTGCATCATCTTCTATCTTTGCACTAGTTTAAATCATTCAAATAGTTTAAGGAAGCATCCACCGCACTTAATTAAGAAAACGTTTAAAGCACCAAAATTTAGAAGAAACCAATTCACCCCCCCTCTTGGCTTGTCACCTTGAGCAACAAGTGGTATCAGAGCAAGGTGCTCTAATAGTACTCATTGATCTCACAATCAAGAGTTAAAGATCATGACAACCCAAGTGGGATATTCTATAAGTGAGGGACAATTAATTGATAGACCTCCACTATTTGATGGTATAAACTACACATATTGGAAAGCACGCATGCGCATTTTCATTCAAGCACATGACTACGATTTATGGAGTATCATAGTCAATGGGCTACACACAAACACTAATCATGATAAAGAAAGGGCTCAGCAAAATGCAAAAGCCATGAATATTCTATATTGTGCATTGGATGATAGTGAACTTAATAGCATATCTTTTTGCATAACTGCTAAAAAAATATGGAATATGCTTGAAGTTAAATATGAATGCACTAACGTTTCTAGTGAATTTGAAACTAGTTCCGAAGAAGAAGAGCATCAAACTGAAACTGAAAATCTATGCTTTGGAGCACATGAAGATGAGGTATGTACTCGAACACAAAGTGATTTCTCATTCAAAAATCAAGTACATACTGAAGCTCAATCTGATTTTACATTTGATGAACTTCATGATGCTTTTTCTGATTTATACTTAGAATATAAGAAGCTTAGTTTAAAGAATAAAAAGCTAAATCAGAAAAATCTATCTCTTGCTGAAAGCTATAATATAACTCAGAAAAATAATAAATTACTTTCAGAAGACAATGAAAGGCTAACTAAAGAAGTTAACAAATTTAAGCCGATAGTTGAAAAATTTACTATCAGCTCTGAAAAACTGAACTTAATGATAAATAATCAAAGAGCTGAATTTGAAAAGGCTGGATTAGGATATCAATCTTGGTACACACAAAAATCCCTTAATGATATATGTGTTAAATCCTCCACTATCTATCCTAAAACGGATTCTAATTTATCTAATGAACCTAATGAACAAAAACAGAAAATTAAAAATCCATCATCCACTTATATTAAATCAATGTTTGTTAAATTTAATAAGAGTATGCAGAAATACATTCCTTATAATCCTAAAATTTGCAAGCTTATGGACAAAATAGCCATTAAGAAAATATGGGTTCCAAAAGGAACAATAATAGCTAACCTACAAGGACCCAAAAGAGCTTGGGTTCCTAAGTTGAAAATCTGAATATTTTCTGTAGGTGTGTCTAGCACTCAAGGCTCCAACAAAAGATGCTAATTTAGAAATTGGGTGCTCTAGACATATATTAAAGAATGAAACTTAAAATATACTTTAGAAAAATAATTGAAATGAAAAGAATAATGAAATTAGTAATCCTTGCATCTCATCATTCTCTTTACCTTAGTATCTAATTAAAACATAAATTGGAGGTATTAATCAATTTTGTGATATAGGTAATATTTTTAAAAATATAATCAAATCACTTCATTTTATAGTATGCCTTACTTACTACTGGATAAGTTGCTAAATGATTAATCAATTTATTAAGAATAACTCTATGAATTCTCTATCTACTTGATTGAGAGTTTTTATCAATGGTATTATTTTATTGATCATAGACATGAGAATGTATACTTGGTATGCCTTTAAATATATGCACTATGAATACCAAGATTAAAGAAACCACTTTTGGCATATAAAATCAACTCATACTAGTATGGACTTAATCTCAAAAGACCTTATCATTGGTTCACTTAGATTAATTTTTGCAAGGTCAAAGTTTGCTATGTATGTCATCTAGAAAAATAAACTAGAATCATTTCTAAATTTGAAAATATTGTTTCCACCTTTTAGCCGTTGGAAATTCTCCATAAGAACTTATTTGGATCTCTAGGATTGTGAACCTAGGAGATAAGCTCTCTAATTTTGTAATTATGGATGATTTCTCAAAGCTAATGTTGGTTTTTGTTGCTGGTGGTCCAAACCGAGAACGATTGACACGACGGTGTGAACGGGGTTCCGCCTGAGTTGTCTTGGTTGGTGCTGGTCGCGCTCCACCTTCCGCCAAGGAACCTGCAAACAAGCCTTGCACCACCACCAGGGTGGTGATGGCCCTCCGACGGTCAAGTCAGAGGAGATTGGAGGAGGAGAGATGATAATCACAAGTGGGAGAGAGTGCTCTGGGAGGTATTGCTTACCCCCCCCCCTTCTCCCCCCAGCCGCATATATACCTGGCTGGGAGGTCTCTCAGGGGGGTTTGTCGTCGTGGGGCACGATAGAATGGCCACTGACATGGCCGTTACGGGGCGTCGTGGAGCAGCGCTGGGTACGGTCATGGCAGGGCGTAGTGGAGCTCCGCTTTGTACGGTTGATACAGGAGATCGTGGGCAGCATCGGGTACAGCCGTTGCAGGGAGTAGTGGAGCAGGAGGCCGCGGCGTGCCTCTGGAGAATAGCCTGTCGTTATCAAAAGATCTCCGACTCGGGGTCGGAATGCTGGATCATAGGGCAGCCGACCCGGGGTCGGGCTGCGAAGCCGAGGAGGTCCGACTCGGGGTCGGAGTGCTGGATCATAGGGCAGCCGACCCGGGGTCGGGCTGCGGAGCCGAGGAGGTCCGACTCGGGGTCGGAGTGCTGGATCATAGGGCAGCCGACCCGGGGTCGGGCTGCGGAGCCGAGGAGGTCCGACTCGGGGTCGGAGTGCTGGATCATAGGGCAGCCGACCCGGGGTCGGGCTGCGGAGCCGAGGAGGTCCGACTCGGGGTCGGAGTGCTGGATCATAGGGCAGCTGTAGCTTTCCTGGATACGCGTGCCGATCACGTGGGGCATGGCGGCTCAATTCCCCCATAACAGTAGCCCCCCACTTCCGAGCCTGGAACCAGAAGGGGAACAGGTGAAGGGAGTGATGTTTCGAGATTGCCGCCATCCTTCGGAGAGGCGCGCGCGCTTCAAGCTTCCCGCCTTCTTTATGGCGTATGGCGGTTGCTGCTGACCTGGCAACCTGAGGATTTCGGCGGACATCCTTCCTTAATGGTGTCGATTCGCCTTTGGGGTGCGAGCGACCCTTCGGCGGCCAGGCGTCTTCTGGCGTCATCGAGGTGTCACTTGCCCTTTCGCCTATTTAATCGGGGGCCCTCCCCCGTCCGTCTTCTTCTTTACGGACATTTTCGAGTTTCTCCTTTGCGCTACCATTGTTGCCGCCGAAACGTTCGCTTGCTTTTCCTTTGACGCTCTCGGAGCCGTTCTTCCTCCTCTTCAAGTGAGTTTCCCACTCTTCTACTTTGAGCTCTTCATACTTTTTCTTTTTGTACTAGTGCACCCCAGTCGTTCCGGCCGTTCCCTCCTTCTTGACCCCGTCCTGACCGTAGATTGGCCATTAGGGATGGGCGAAGTGGGAGCAGATAGCATCAAGTCAAAACTGGTCGCCGAGGACTTAGACGGATTTGTGGCTCGGTACCACCTTCCCGAGGCCTGCAATGTCACGCTCCCAGGGCCTGAGGAGAGGATGTCTCATCCTCCTCGAGGGAAGATCGCCATCAATGAGGGCATCCTCCAGGCCGGGTTCCGCTTTCCCCCTTCAGACCTAGTCTTACAGGTGCTCCGGGGTTTAGGAATGGCACCGACGCAACTGGTGCCGAACTCGTGGCGTGCTCTGACGGTCTTCCAGGTTCTCTGTCGCTTGCATGCGATTCCCGCCACCTTGAACGTTTTCTGGGAGCTCTACGGCCTGAGCGGCCACCCCCAGGACAAAGGGTGGTGGTGCTTCGCAGCGCGGCGAGGGTGCGGCCTTGTCAAGGAGGGTCCTACCTCCATTCACCACTGGAAGGAGCGCTTCTTTTTCGTTGATGCAGACCCCTCCTGGGAAATCAGGGCAATCTGGGGGACGCCGGTGAAGTCCCCAATTGGCCTGTCGAAGTTGTCGAGGGAGGAATCCGAGGGCGTCGCCGCCTTGAAGGGGTTGGTCGCCGAGGGCCAGCTTCCCCCGGTGGGCCGCCTTATTTCTGAGGATACCTTGGTGAACGTCGGTTTGAGCTCGGTCCCCACCGACCGTGAGTCCGCCATCGTTTCTTTAGCTCTTTTCTTCTCTTTCGTTCCTACTTCCTTTCGGTTCCTCAGTCCCTGACCATCCCGTCCTTCTTGCAGAGGTCGACGACGTCATGCGGTCGGTGAAGTCGAAGGCTGTTGGTAGGGCGTCCCTGCTGGAAGCAGTCCGGAGGAGGAAACGAGCTCTTCCGAGCGGGGCCCCACCGGCGAAGAAGTCCCGTAAGGAGATACCTCCGATGCCGACCGACGAGTCCGGGCCCACCGGTCAGGGAGATGTCGTGGGCACCGACCGGCAGCTGACGCTGTATCAGCCCTCTGGTGGTAAGGTTGCCGCTACTCCGGAGGTGCCACCTGAGCCTGCTCAAGACGGACGGGTCGGACGTGATCGGTCCCTGACCCGGCCTTCGACTCGGTCGGCTCCTGATGACTCGAGGAGGGACGCGCCGAGGCCCCGGCCGAGCGGGACCCTATCAATTCCTGGGGCGACCCCCGCCCCGAGCGCGATCAGCCGGACTCTTCCCCAGGCGATGGATAAGGGTAAGGCTGCAGAACCACCATCCGGCTCCGGGGAGAAATCGGGGTCTGCCTTCACTACCGATGGCGCCCGAAATCTCATCGAAACAGTGTTGCTGGAGAAGGACCGTCGGCGGGTCCGGGAGTTGGATGTCTCTGACGTTGGGGCCGCCAGCTGCGTCTGTCTCATGTCGGTGAGTGTTCTTCTGGCCGTCTTTCACCATTTATTGGCTCTGTTGTTCTCCGCCTGACTCCCTTATTTTTCCTATTTCTTAGCTCGCCCAGTACATGATCCGTCTGGAGGAGTGCTACAAGGAACAGGCGGGGCTTTTGGCGAAGGCCGAGGACCGGCTGAAAGCAATGGAAGAGGGAGGCCGGGCTGCGGCAGGCAGGACGACCGGGGACCTCGAGGCGAGGCTCCGGGAGGCCGAAGAGCGGGCACTCGGCTTCGCCGCCCTGGAGGAGCAACTGTCAGAGGCTCGGGAGCAACTCAAAGCCGCCTCGGGCCTCGAAAGCAGGGTCAAGAAGGCGGAGGAACGGGCTGAAAAGCAGTCCCGGAAGATCGCGGACTATCGAGAGCGGTGGGAGAAGGCCCAGCGGTCTGCCGACAACGCCTGCGACCGAATCCGCTCTTTTGAAGCCAAACTAGGCGAACTGGAGTCGGCCCTGGAGAAGTCATGCACGGACGTCCAAGAGCTCCGTTCGCGCCTGAAGGAAGCCGAGGCCGCTCGGGTTGCTACCGAGGCGAAGCATAAAGAGGCTCAGGCTGATCTGCTGAGGGTCTCCTCTGAGGCCGAAGGCCGGATTGTGGCGAAGGTCTTGGAGGCCAAGGCTCAGATTATGGAGTGAGCTGAGGCGGAGCTGGCCGAGAAGAGGGCGGAAATCGGGCGTCAGGCGGTAGAGGCTTATCGCCAGTCCGCCGAGTTCGCCCATGATATGTCGGAGGCAGTGCGGACCTATCGCCAGTCTGACGAGTTTGTCCATGACGCGTCGGACGCGGGGGCCGAAGCCTTCACCTTGGGCTTCGAGGAGGGCCTGGCAAGGGTGTCGGCTAAGTATCCCGAAGTTGACCTGAGCGAGATCTCCCTCCTGGACTCCTCTCCGGCGCCATCGCCTGCTGGTTCTCCTGCTGCTTCCCTACCTCCCGCGGACGAGCCCGGCGTTCCCGACCCGGGAGTTCCTCCAAGCTGACCTCTTGTACCTTTCATTGTCTTTTTTATTTTTGTATGTCGGCGTTTTGCCCAATTGTATGGGCCTCGGCCCTGAAAATTAATGCACGTTGAATATTTCTTCATCTCGCCCTCGTCCTCTTTTTTTTTTTTTTTTTTTTTTTTTTTTTTTTTTAGCTCTTGGTTGCTTCTTGCTGACTTTTGATTCCCGAAGTTCTTCCGGCGCTAGGCCAGGCATCCGAGGGTTAAACCTCAGGAAACTCTTCCGGCGCTAAGCCAGGCATCCGAGGGTTAGGCCTCAGGAAATTCTTCCGGCGCTAAGCCAGGCATCCGAGGGTTAGGCCTCAGGAAATTCTTCCGGCGCTAAGCCAGGCATCCGAGGGTTAGGCCTCAGGAAACTCTTCCGGCGCTGAGCCAGGCATCCGAGGGTTAGGCCTCAGGAAACTCTTCCGGCGCTAGGCCAGGCATCCGAGGGTTAGGCCTCAGGAAACTCTTCCGGCGCTAAGCCAGGCATCCGAGGGTTAGGCCTCAGGAAATTCTTCCGGCGCTAAGCCAGGCATCCGAGGGTTAGGCCTCAGGAAACTCTTCCGGCGCTGAGCCAGGCATCCGAGGGTTAGGCCTCAGGAAACTCTTCCGGCGCTAGGCCAGGCATCCGAGGGTTAGTCCTCAGAAAATTCTTCCGGCGCTAAGCCAGGCATCCGAGGGTTAGGCCTCAGGAAATTCTTCCGGCGCTAGGCCAGGCATCCGAGGGTTAGGCCTCAGGAAATTCTTCCGGCGCTAGGCCAGGCATCCGAGGGTTAGGCCTCAGGAAATTCTTCCGGCGCTAAGCCAGGCATCCGAGGGTTAGGCCTCAGGAAATTCTTCCGGCGCTAAGCCAGGCATCCGAGGGTTAGGCCTCAGGAAATTCTTCCGCTCGCTGGTCGGCCAAGGCTGGCGCAAGCCGAAGCGACCGGTCGGGGCTTCCGGCTAGTCTGCTCCCGGGATGATCATCGGGTTAGCCAGGCATCTGAGGGTTGTCAAGCCTCAGGGAAATTCCGCTCGTTGGTCGGCCAAGGCTGGCGCAAGCCGAGGCGACCGGTCGGGGCTTCCGGCTAGTCTGCTCCCGGGATGATCATCGGGTTAGCCAGGCATCCGAGGGCCGAGCCTCGGGAGATTCCACTCGTTGGTCGGCCTAGGCTGGCGCAAGCCGAGGCGACCGGTCGGGGCTTCCGGCTAGTCTGCTCCCGGGATGATCATCGGGTTAGCCAGGCATCTGAGGGTTGTCAAGCCTCAGGGAAATTCCGCTCGTTGGTCGGCCAAGGCTGGCGCAAGCCGAGGCGACCGGTCGGGGCTTCCGGCTAGTCTGCTCCCGGGATGATCATCGGGTTAGCCAGGCATCTGAGGGTTGTCAAGCCTCAGGGAAATTCCGCTCGTTGGTCGGCCAAGGCTGGCGCAAGCCGAGGCGACCGGTCGGGGCTTCCGGCTAGTCTGCTCCCGGGATGATCATCGGGTTAGCCAGGCATCCGAGGGCCGAGCCTCGGGAGATTCCACTCGTTGGTCGGCCTAGGCTGGCGCAAGCCGAGGCGACCGGTCGGGGCTTCCGGCTAGTCTGCTCCCGGGATGATCATCGGGTTAGCCAGGCATCTGAGGGTTGTCAAGCCTCAGGGAAATTCCGCTCGTTGGTCGGCCAAGGCTGGCGCAAGCCAAGGCGACCGGTCGGGGCTTCCGGCTAGTCTGCTCCCGGGATGATCATCGGGTTAGCCAGGTATCCGAGGGCCGAGCCTCGGGACATTCCACTCGTTGGTCGGCCACTTGTCGCTCGCCGCCCATCGGGGTTTCTCTGTGCCCAGCCGCGACCGTGTTTCTCCTCTCCTCCAAGCGTTGCCTGGGGGGAACACGAGAAGGGTATTAAACGCTAATTAATGCGTTACCTGGGAAATCGGATCGCCAGTTGCTGCTGGTGAGGAGTGTTAGTTGAGCGGCCGCGATACGCGGGTTCTTCGAGGAGGATGCGGCCTGGGCGCGAGCGGAGACACGTGGACCTAGGGGTATACGTCACCCGGATCGTCCTGCACAAAGAATGCGATTTAAGGAGAATGACGCTTAGGAAATCGCGGGGAGATACGCCTCGGGAGCCGGAACGGCTCCGGATTCAGTGCGCCTGCATTTATTGGAGCCACCCGTATCGGAACTACCAGGGGGCCGCAGCTTGGCTATAAATACAGGTGCAGGTACGATGGAATTTGCCAAGCCGGAGCTGCAGGTTGCCATGGATCGCGGACCTCCTCCTTGGCATATGACTGAGAGACTCCTGTCGAAGGAAAGGGGAGGCGCTCCCCTTACAACTTCAGCCAACTAGCCGTTTCATCTGGGATCAACAAGGAGGGTCTCCCCGGCGGAACTCCACTCTAGGCGTTTCATCCGGGATCACATCTCCCCTCCTTTAAGTTCAGCCTCCCGGTTGAGCTCTGCGCCGGACGCTCAATCCGGGACCGCGCCTCCATATACTCTTCCCCCTTGAATCCCTTCTCTTCCCTACCACTGGGGAAGATGGGAATATCCTTTGGAGGCGGCGTTCCCCTGGGGGCAGCGGGAGCTTCTTCTGCGGCGGCTCCTCCTCTTTTTGGTGAGGTGCTGGATGGCGCCTCCGGTTAGAAGCACCCACTTCTGGTGGGACTGCAGCCGCCCTGGGTTGAGGGTTTGGGTCCCCACCTCTTCTTTACTTTCTTTACTCCCTAATTCCCCTCTGGGAATTCCTTGTAATCACACGAGCACGCCACTGTAACCAGAAATTATTGAAATGAAAAGTATTGCACCTTTTTAAATTGTCTTTCTGGCCTTGTTGTTCTACTGGTAATACATCCGCAGGTTAGCGGAATTCCAGCCCCTTGGAATTTCTCGGCCATCTAGGGCTTCCAACTGGTAGGAGCCAGGTCGGTTTACCCAACGAACTTTATACGGGCCTTCCCAATTTGGCGCTAGCTTCCCACCTTCCGTAGGTTGAGATGCCTTAGCTCGCCTCAGCACCAGATCTCCAATTCTGAAAAGCTTCGGTCGGACTTTGGAGTTGTAATATCGGGCCACCCTCTGCTGATACATTGCCATCCGTACCTGAGCCATTTCCCTTGCCTCTTCCAAGAGATCCAAGTTCCCTCGGAGTTGCTCTGAATTGGCCTCGGGTCGGTGCGCGGCCACCCGAGGCGAGGGGAGTCCGAGCTCCACGGGGGCAACGGCTTCCATGCCATAGGTTAGGCTGAAAGGCGTCTCTCCAGTAGGAGTCCGTTGTGTGGTCCGATACGCCCAAAGGACATTCTCGAGTTCCTCGACCCAAGCTTGCCCCGTCCGGCCGATCCGCACTTTGATACCTTGGAGGATTGTCCGATTTGTGACCTCGGCCTCGCCGTTGGTTTGGGGATGCGACACGGATGTGAACCGATGCTCGATCCCGAATTCCTCGCAGAAGTCCCGGAAGTGCTTGTTTTCAAACTGTCGACCGTTATCCGAGATGAGGACCCGAGGTACTCCAAATCGGACAATGATGTTCTTCTTCACGAACTTCCGGACTTGTGCCTCCGTGATGGTGGCCAGTGGCTCTGCCTCCACCCACTTGGTGAAGTAGTCGATGGCGACAATCAAAAATTTTCGCTGGGCCGAAGCGACGGGGAATGGTCCGAGGATATCCATTCCCCACTGTGCGAAGGGCCAGGGCGCGGTGATTGGCGCCAAGGGGACAGAGGGGACTCTCTGGACGTTGGCGTGGCGCTGGCAGGCGTCGCATTTCCGCACGTGGTCCTTCGAGTCCTCCAACAAGGTCGGCCAATAGTAGCCTTGCCTCATGATCTTATGCGCCAAGGACCTAGCCCCCAAGTGCGATCCGCAGATGCCTTCGTGGACTTCGCCGAGGGCGTAGGCCGCTTCCGCGGGGCGGAGGCACCTTAAGAGGGGGGCGGTAAACGAGGTCCGATACAGCCTCCCTTCATAAAGTACGTAGTGGGCGGACTTCTTTACAAGCCGCCGGGCCTGATCTTCGTCTTCAGGGAGGATTCCTTCGGCGAGGTAGGCGACGAGCGGGTCCATCCAAGACGGCTCCGGATCAATTGCCATCACCGCTCCAGCCCCGTCAATGCTCGGGGCATCCAGGGTCTCCAGGTAGATTGCCCTCGACAAGTTGTGCGCGTCTGCGTCCACTAGGCGGGACAACCTGTCGGCCCTGGCATTTTCGCTCCTCGGGACCTGCTGAATGTCAACACTGCCGAGGTCGGGAATGAGTGTTTGCACCTTCCGGACGTAGCTCTGCATGGTCGGGCTCCGCGCATCGAACTCCCCTCGAACCTGCCCGACCACCAGCTGGGAGTCGGTGAAGACTTTCAGACGCCGGATGCCGAGCTCCTTGGCGAGTTTGAGTCCCGCGACTAGGGCCTCGTACTCCGCCTCATTGTTGGTCACTGGAAATCCGAACCTCAAGGCATACTCGGCTATCACTCCATCGGGATTGGTGAGGACCAGCCCAGCCCCTCCACCTTCAGGGTTCGACGACCCGTCAATGTGGAGCGTCCAGATCGGGAGATCGAGGCTGGGTGTCTCCGGCGGCTTAGGTTCCGCCTCCTGCACAGTGCACTCAGCGAGAAAGTCCGCGAGCACCTGGGCCTTGATGGCTGGTCGGGGCTGGTAGCGGATGTCGAACTCACCAAGTTCTACTGCCCACTTCACCAGCCGTCCCGCATTCTCTGGATTGCTGAGAATCTGCCGCAGTGGTTGATCGGTCAAAAGGGTGACAGAATGAGCCTGGAAATAGGGGCGAAGCCTCCTGGTCGCAGTCAGCAGCGCGAAGGCGATCTTCTCAGCCTTCGTGTACCGCGTCTCGGCATCCCGGAGGACTCGGCTGATGTAGTATACAGGCTTCTGAAGTCTTGCCTCTTCCCGAACCAGTACTGCGCTGACTGCGGTTGGGGAGACCGCCAGGTAAAGGTAGAGCATCTCCCCCTCTTGCGGCTTGGACAGCAGGGGAGGAGACGCCATGTACTCCTTGAGCTGGTCGAACGCCGCATGACATTCGGCCGTCCAGAGGAAGTCTTTTGGGCGCTTCAACACCTTGAAGAATGGTTGGCAGCGTTCGGCCGACTTTGCCACAAATCGTCCGAGCGCGGCGACCCTTCCAGCGAGCTCCTGAACCTCCTTCACTTTGGTCGGAGGGGACATATCTTGGATGGCTTTGATCTTGTCCGGGTTGGCCTCGATCCCGCGCTGGTTGACAATGAAACCGAGGAACCTCCCGGGCGAAGCACCAAAAGCGCACTTCGCTGGGTTTAGCTTCATGCGAAACTTTCGCAAGGTGGTGAAAGTCTCCTCCAGATCTGCAATGTGCTGGTCTGCATGGCGGCTTTTTACCAGCATATCGTCCACGTACACCTCCATATTCCGGCCGATCTGCTCCTTGAAGATTTTATTGACGAGGCGCTGGTAAGTGGCGCCAGCGTTCTTCAGACCGAAGGGCATTACCTTGTAACAGTACAGCCCCCGGTCTGTTATGAAGGCAGTTTTCTCCTCGTCCTGTGGAGCCATCATTATTTGGTTGTAGCCGGAGAAGGCGTCCATAAAAGACAGTAGCTGATATCCGGAAGTCGCGTCGACCAGTTGGTCTATCCGTGGAAGCGGAAAGCTATCCTTGGGGCACGCCTTGTTCAGGTCGGTGTAGTCGACGCACATCCTCCACTTCCCGCTCGCCTTCCGGACAAGTACGACGTTTGCCAGCCACTCGGGGTAGCTCACCTCTCTTATGAAACCTGCCTCCAAGAGTTTGTCTACCTCCTGGTCGACCACCCGGATCCGATCCGGGGCACAGTGTCTCTTCTTTTGCTTTACTGGTCGGTGGGTCGGGTCGACGTTGAGGGCGTGAGAAACGACCTCCGGGTCGATCCCGGGTACATCGGCCGCCGACCAGGCAAACACATCTGCATTGGCTCGGAGGAATTCCACTAACCGGAGCCGAGCTTCCAAGTCGAGGTTGGCACCGACCCGGACCGTGCGGTCCGGGCGGCCTTCTTCGAGGGGAACTTCGATTACGCCCTCGGCCGGCTCCCCGTGCCGCAAGGCCACTTCGTCTCTGGCGTCAAGTGATTCGACGCTTAGGGCCTCCATGGGCTTCTTCCCTTTGAGAGTTGCTAGGAAACACTGCCGTGCGGTCGGCTGGTCACCTCGGACCTCTCCAATCCCGGCCGCTGTGGGGAACCGCATGAGCAAATGGTAGGTAGAAACCACCGCGCGAAGGGCGTTCAGTCCGGGTCGTCCGAGGATAGCGTTGTAGGCCGAGGGGACACGGACGACCAAGAACCCGAGCCGCACCGTGGCTTCTGCGGGTGCAATGCCCGCAGTCACAGGCAGCTCGATGACACCTTCGGCCGAGATAGCGTCTCCAGTGAATCCTATGAGGGGGGTGGATGTTTTGTGCAACAATTGTCGGGAAAAGCCCATCTTTTGGAAGGCCTCGTAATACAAAATATCAGCTGAGCTTCCACTATCCACAAGAACACGCCTTACATCATAGTCCGCCATAGTGAGAGAGATCACCATGGCGTCATCGTGGGGAGTCTGAACCCCCTTTACATCTTCATCACAAAAAGTGATTACATTTCCGACCCGCTGCCTCTTCGCGACGGCCACTCCTGATACTTCCGCCGAGCCCCCTGCGTTCCTCACGGGCCGAGAGCAGCCCCCAGTGATGGTGTGGATCACTCCCGCAACGGGTCGATTCTGCTCCCGAGGCTCCTGAGGGGCCGGGTCGGCTGGACGCGGGTCTGCGGGGGGACGTCGGTCGTTTACATATCGACCGAGACGCCCTCGGCGAATGAGAGCCTCGATCTCGTCCCGAAGCTGGAAGCAGTCTTCGGTATCGTGGCCGTGGTCTCGGTGGTACTCACAGTACGCCCGAGAAGGCTTCCTCCCAGGGATCTTCTTCATCTGCCTCGGGACCGGGAGGTCCTCCCGCCCCTTGACCTCCAGGAGGATCTGGGCCCGGGGGGCCAGGAGTGGGGTGTACCGGTTGAAGCGTCGGTGCGGAGAACGAGGGCGTGTGGCGCCGTGGTTCCTTGCTGGTGACGGGCTTCTGCGCCGGCGTTGAGGCGTCGGGCTCCTCCTCTGGGGTGCCTCTTTTCGCCTTTTCTTCCCGGGCTTTAGAGGGGCCTCGGCGGCCTCCTTGTTCCGGTGGGAGGCTGCCTCCTCGGCGTCTGCATACTGGTTTGCCCGAGACAACAGCTCCGGGAAGCTCCGCGGCAGGCGTTTGTCCAGGGAGAAGGTGAGTCTGCCCTTCCGGAAGCCTCGCTTCAGGGCTGAGAGAGCCACCTCCTGGCTCAAATTCCGGACCTCCAGTGTTGCCTTGTTGAAGCGGGTGAGATAATCCCGCAGGCTCTCTCCCTCGTTCTGCCGGACATCGAAGAGGGAGTCGGAGACCAGTCTTCGCCGGCTACTGACGGCGAAATGGCTGATGAAGAGACGGGTGAACTGGTGGAAGGACTGGATGGAATTAGCCTCCAGGCCGGCGAACCACGCCCTTGCCGGGCCGCGGAGGGTCGCCGGGAAGGCCTTGCAGAGGAGAGGATCCGATGCTCCATGGAGGAGCATAAGAGTCCTGAAACTCTCCACGTGGTCCCGTGGGTCCGCCGCCCCGTCGTAGGGTTCGATCGCCGGCATTTTGAACCCCGGCGGGTTTAGGGTTCGCAGGATCCTTGAGGCAAGCGCCGGCTGGGAGGAGATTTCCAAGTCGGCGAAGGGATCTTTGGAGTGGCCCTTCAGGACCTGGAGCTGTCTGTGGAGATCGTCCACCCGCCGGTCCAGGGAGCGCGACCGGTGGGTGGGAGACAAGGAGCGGCGCGAGGGGGACCGACTGGAGTGCGGGCCCCTCGAGGACTGGGGTGTCTGAGAACGCGCCCGGGTCCGCCTCTCGTACCCCGCGCAGCTCCGATGAGAAGGTCCTGGCAGAATGGACCGTACTCGAGAATCCTCCCCGCGCCGGCGCTCCTCTCCATGGGAGAGGAAGGAGCGCGGGTTGTGAGGAAGAGGCGAGTGCTCGGGGAGCAGCGGCTCCTGAGCCCGCTGCGGCACCCGAGAGATCACACCCTGCAGATTCTGCACTGCCTCCGCGAGGGTGCGAACCTGCTGGGCTAGCTGGTCGAACTGAGCAGGTTCGACCGTCTGAATGGGAGGAGAAGCGGTGGAATGCTGCTGAGAGTGTGTTGGGGACGCAGCAGCCTCCCGGCCAGAGGCGCGAGAGGCTCCGCGACCGGAAGCATTGGAAGCTCCGCGACCACCTCGCCGTGCCATTACGATCGTTCTGAGATTCGTGCCCTTCCTCTAGCGCCAACTGTTGCTGGTGGTCCAAACCGAGAACGATTGACACGACGGTGTGAACGGGGTTCCGCCTGAGTTGTCTTGGTTGGTGCTGGTCGCGCTCCACCTTCCGCCAAGGAACCTGCAAACAAGCCTTGCACCACCACCAGGGTGGTGATGGCCCTCCGACGGTCAAGTCAGAGGAGATTGGAGGAGGAGAGATGATAATCACAAGTGGGAGAGAGTGCTCTGGGAGGTATTGCTTACCCCCCCCTTCTCCCCCCAGCCGCATATATACCTGGCTGGGAGGTCTCTCAGGGGGGTTTGTCGTCGTGGGGCACGATAGAATGGCCACTGACATGGCCGTTACGGGGCGTCGTGGAGCAGCGCTGGGTACGGTCATGGCAGGGCGTAGTGGAGCTCCGCTTTGTACGGTTGATACAGGAGATCGTGGGCAGCATCGGGTACAGCCGTTGCAGGGAGTAGTGGAGCAGGAGGCCGCGGCGTGCCTCTGGAGAATAGCATGTCGTTATCAAAAGATCTCCGACTCGGGGTCGGAATGCTGGATCATAGGGCAGCCGACCCGGGGTCGGGCTGCGAAGCCGAGGAGGTCCGACTCGGGGTCGGAGTGCTGGATCATAGGGCAGCCGACCCGGGGTCGGGCTGCGGAGCCGAGGAGGTCCGACTCGGGGTCGGAGTGCTGGATCATAGGGCAGCCGACCCGGGGTCGGGCTGCGGAGCCGAGGAGGTCCGACTCGGGGTCGGAGTGCTGGATCATAGGGCAGCCGACCCGGGGTCGGGCTGCGGAGCCGAGGAGGTCCGACTCGGGGTCGGAGTGCTGGATCATAGGGCAGCCGACCCGGGGTCGGGCTGCGGAGCCGAGGAGGTCCGACTCGGGGTCGGAGTGCTGGATCATAGGGCAGCTGTAGCTTTCCTGGATACGCGTGCCGATCACGTGGGGCATGGCGGCTCAATTCCCCCATAACAGTTTTATTCTTGGCACTTAAATTGAAATATTTTCTGCCTTGGCACAAACTTACAAAAGGTTTCAAATGAAAAAGGTTTGCAAACTGTGAAAATTCATGGCACAGCTTTGAAAACCAATTTGTTGATAAAATGGTATTGAATACAATTGTGCTTGCACCAAGAATACTATTGCATATAGGGGTTATAAAAAAAAAAAAAAAAAAAAATAGAACCTTTGTTGTGTAAGGACAATGCTTTGTGATAGCAGTTGATTAATACTATCATCACAGCTTGTCATATTATAAGATTTCTATTAAATCTATTTTTAAAGAAAACCCCATATGAACTCATGAAAAATAGAAAATCAAATGTTGCATACCTTCATGTTTTTCAGTTATACATATTATATTCTCAAGAATGAAATATATGCCAAATCTGATAAAATAAGTATTTCTTTGGATATTACTCTTTAAGCAATGCATATAGAATATTCAATGAAAAGATACTAGTTGTAGAAAGATCAATTTATATTATTCTTATTAAAACTAGATCTTTTATTGAGAATATAGTTTATCACTTTGATTCTATGTAACAATCTGAATTTTGATAGAAACAATTGTTTAAGATAATTTGATTAAAACTCAACTTGTATATCTTATTGATAATTATCTTAAGCAAATAGAATCTAAGCTAAATTAATTCTGAAAATAAAAAAAAAATTGATTTGACCTTGATGAATCCTTCTATTGCCTCACATGCTTGTCCTTGAACCATTTTACTTAATGAAGTTATCTCTTTAGTTCAAGTGACTTGTGCTTGCTTATATTTAGACAATCTCTTGAGTAAAGTGACTTAATATTGAATTATTGTCATATCTTATGTTGAGTCATCTAGCTAAGAAATATATTGTATGAATGTTTTGTATCTTGAAGAAACTAATGACTTTCCTTCAAGAAAGAAAAAGATTTTGTTAATGATACAGGATTTATGAGCAAGAAATTTCAACTTGAAGGACACCTCGATGAAAGATACAATAAACATTCCCTTGCAAACAAAAAAAAGAGACTTTCTTCAGCCAAGGGTGTAAAGAAGCTAAAAGGTATTTGGCTTGAAGAATGCTAAATGCACTGGTAATCTAAACCCTTCTCCTGTGAGTTAGTTGAGCAACATCAATAGTCTGAAATTATATGGTAGCATGATTAAACCTTTAATTGCTGATCATCTTGATATCATGCTTCATTCTCAAGCTAATGATAATTGTTTCATGGTTTGCTCAAACTAAAATATTTCTTTGCCTATATAATAACCATGAAATATACAAGTTTATGCTTAAAATTTTGATTTAAAATAACTTGTGAGAAGATATGAATCCTTGAGCATATTGAAAATGTTGTTTGCATGATATACATCTATATGATATACAAGATCATTTCTTTATTCTGCTCTTTCATGTAAATTACTTGAGAATAACAAAAAGAGAGAGAGATAAAGAAAAGAAAATGGATCTTATTCAAGAGAAGTAAAATCTAAGTAAAGGCAAATACTTCAATCTTAAGGAAAAGAAAAATAAGCATAATACATTTGGCACATTTGTAAGACTAATATGAACATTCCTTTGGAAGAGATAAAATCCGTAATTAATTACAAGAAAAGTTTGAAGTAAACATTTTAACCCTTCTATATTGCTCATCATAGGGATGGTGTCAATGGGGAGGCTAGTGGTAGTACCCGACACTATTTGACCCAACTATTCGGTGTAGGGCATATTAGGGACGGCACAAGAGGGAGGCTAGTGGTAGTACCTCGTGCCCCTTCCAACTCCACCGGATAGGGAGCAAATAGAATATAGAGCATAGAAAAGTAAAACCGAAAAATAAATGAAGATAATCAAAATGTTCATTGAATGGTTAAAGAAAGAAATTAAAAAATTAGGTAAAATGAATTGATTATAATTTATCTTTCAACTTGCCTAACATTAGTACATAATGTCCTCCAATTTGTACCAAAATTCAATATGAATTACAAAGATTCTGGATGTGCTCTAATGTTTTTGAAATATGTGTTTTCAATCTTAATAGTTTAAGATGAGCAACAAATGAGAAGATACATATCTCAAATTACAACCTTGAAAGCCTCCTTGAGAATCTTTATGAAATTCAGAATCTGATTTTGTATAAAAGCTTAAACTCAATATGAATTTCTAGATAAAACTACAGCTTAAGAAAAATAGAATAATTCTGATGCCTTGATTGCTTGCCCCGATACGCATCTGAAACATATCATTTCTTATCTTCAAAGTGTACTAATATTGGTCTGAATGATGTGTCTTTCGATGATCTTGATTGCAAACAAATATTTTTAAATATGTGATTTTATTTTTGATATTGAAAAGATTTATTGTGCTTCATATATACATTGCTGAAAAACTTTGATTAAGAAATTGAGTTCTATAAATATATATACTTCAATGATCATCTATATTTTTTTTTTCTCTCCTACATTATTAAAGACTTCTATCAAAATATATATGTATATATATATATTATTAAAAGAGTGAATGATCTTAAGTTTAGAAATATTTCAGCTCACTCAAATGATTCTTAAAAGAAAGAAAATGTAAATGCTTTTGAAAGAATTTGAGCTTCAAATGAATTATTTTCTGATTAATATTTCAGTACATCTTCTCAAAGATTAAGAGGAAGCATAACTTGTTCTTAAAAGATTAAAAAGAGTGATTGCTATAAATTTTGAATAATTCTAGATCACTCTACATTCTTGATATCATAAAGTTTCAGTTTTATTCACGTTTATCATTAAAATCTGAAATTCAACAAAAGATAAGAATAATTAAAGAAGAATGCATCTTTTAAGGGGGAGCTTTAGATATTCAGTATCTTATCCTAAAGTTACTTTAATTTGATGCATACCTTGAATTTTATGGATTGATTTTGATGAACCTCCTTATATTGCAAGACTTGCTTTAATTATATAATAAGTTTATACCTTGAGATGAGTTCTATAAAGGTTGTCTTATCTCAAACCTTGAGTCTTATGAAAATATATTTTCGAGATTGACAATTTTATTGAACAAATTCTAAAACTCTCAAATGGAATGATTAATTAAGGAGGAGAAAGAAAATTTCAGAGGGAGAGATCATATAGAACTTAATCATGTAAATTCACAACTAAAGATGAGAGAAAGAATACTAAATGTAAAGTGGTATTGAACTTTGTGCCTCATTGAATATCTTTTGAAAGTTGGATTTTCATCTGTACTTAATCGGTAAATCACTTGTTTTGAAAACTAAGTGAAAAGGATTCCATTTGTCTTAGTATTGAAAATTTACTTTGGAATCTACTAATGAGCTCTTATTGGCTTGCACTTTAGTGTTTCAATCATGAGCCAATTCATTTTAATTGATTTTGATGATATGATCTTTAAAGGAGTAAAAGAAAGTCTTTGAGAGAGCTTTCAAAGAACTTTCAAAGCCCTGAATTTTATGTATCCTACATTGCATAAATTCATACTTTGGTACCTATGCTCCAATACTTTTATATCATGAAAGAATTTTGAAGTCATTAAGAATTAAGGATTCAACATAATCTTATGTTTTTTGAGTATATAAGTTTTGATCTTTATTTGCTCTTATACTATACTCTGAAAATTAATTAGATTGCTCTCATCTTGTTATATACTTAATATATATATATAAAGATGTTGAGTTTTCATTCGTGCCTTCTTTGAATATTATTCTTGATACTCCTTGAAATAACTTGAAAAAGATTCCATCTACACTTGATTTCAAAACTATCTTTGGAATCTACATTTAGAGATCACTTCTGGCTTATATCCTAAATATCTCATTCCTAAAGCCAAACACATAGAAATAAGATATGATTTTATTAGGGATCATGTGCAAAATGGAAACATATGTATTGAGCATATATGCACTGAAAAACAATTAGCCGACATATTCACAAAATCCTTGAGTGAAGATAGATTCTGCACGCTAAGGAGAGAATTAGGTATATGTGATCCTTTTTATTGAAGAAATATAAAAGGGAGCAAGTAGTCTCATGATACATTCCTCCAATTTCTAAAAATCCATGAAATATGAGTCAAATTTGTTATCTATAGATTCCTTACTCATGTATCATTGTCCCAGAAAGAATTTATAAGGATTGGAAGCAAGGAAAATTTTTAGAAGCAAAAAGGAAGAGAAAAGAAAAATTCTGCACTTGGGTCAACCCAACCCAGAATAGGGTCGACCCAACGTTGAGTCGACCCAAGAAGTTTCTTGAGTCGACCCAACGTCGGGATCCCACTGTTAAAAGGGGGACCCGTGAGCTATCTAGGGCACTGTTTACCCTTTGTCCTCTTCCGAAAACCTTATTTTCCACTCTCAAATCTTCTCCAATCATCTCCAAACAGTAGATTACTTCAAGATCTTGGAGAAATGGGACCCGAGAGAGCCGTAGCCAAGCCATCCGGGAGAGTCTCACGATCTTGTTTAGAGACTAGGATATTTATCTAGTTCTCATATGTATTTGGTGGTTATCATGCATCTTTAAACTTTGATTGAGGAATATTGTATTTGCTTTTGCTTTTGATATACTAAAATGTTCCTATTTTTGATCAATGAAGTTTGAAGTTTGGTATTTATTGCATCTTTTCCCATGTACCTATTTGATGATAACAAAAAGGGGGAGAAGTAAAGAAAGAGTAATAGGGGAGAAGTAAAGATATCTTTAGAGTAAATAGAGTAACAAAAAGGGGGAGAAGTAAAGAAAGAGTAATAAGAGGAGAAGTAAAGAAAGAAAGAGAAATAATTTGTAAAACAAATTGAAAATCATATAGGAAAGCATATACATCCAAGGGGGAGCAATTTGCAACAATGAAAATGATCAACTCAAAAATTTATATCAAATTTCAGAATTTGGCACACATAAATTCAGAATTTGGCACGCACCTCTCGCACCCCGATACATAACCTGAAACTCAGAGTTTATCTCCAATTTTTGAAGTTTCATTGCTAATGAATTATAAATGAAAGGGGGAGCAATTCAAAAAGTCAAATTGGCAACATTTGAATGATATAGGGGGAGATTTCACAAGTATATATGAAAAGCTGAAATTCAGCAATTTAATCCCTTTTATAAACTGATTTTAAAGACAAGTATCAATAGGCTTATACTCTTTATTTTGTAATCATCAAAAAGGGGGAGATTGAGGATGATAGTGTTATTTTGATGATTAACAAGTAATTATCTAGAGCATGCTATAAGTTAAATTGATACTTCATTTATAAGTTCATTACTCTCAGTACATTTGTTTAATTGAAAATTATATATGGTCTTGTTTATTTGGATGAATCTAACCTTGAGAATGCAGCAAAGTGTGGATTGAGTCGACCCATAGGTTAATTGGGTCGACCCCGGCACATCAAGAAGTCATCTGGCACACTCCTGCAAAAATGGCACAAATGAACAGTGAGTTGGGTCGACCCAAGGTAAGCATGAGTCGACCCAACCTCGAAAGAACCTCAAAACACAACAGAAGAATGCTCTCTGGATTTACTGAGAGGGTCGACCCATACAGTGGTTGAGTCGACCCAAGCTTGAGTCGACCCAAACTCTGAGAGGGTCGACCCAAAGGGCAAGACAGAAAGACAGACAGAAAACGGTTCTCTGGAATTACTGAGAGGGTCGACCCAAGAAGAATTTGAGTCGACCCAAGTGAACTTTGAGTCGACCCAAAGAATGGTTGGGTCGACCATGGGAAGGAAGGCTGAAATTGAGGTTTCTGTGGTTTCTGAGAGGGTCGACCCAAGGAACGTTTGAGTCGACCCAAGTGAAGGTTGGGTCGACCCAAGGACAGGTTGAGCCGACCCAAACACGGGCTGAACATAACGGCTAGTTGTGCAGAAATGCTTTTTGGACTCCCAACGGCTATAAACGGCTAGTTTCTTCAATCCAACGGTCAGAAAGGACTATTTGGAGGTTGGAGAAGTATTTAAGAGGGAATATTCATCAGAGGAAGCAAGCTTTTGGGACAAGACATCAAGTGCATTCAAGAGAGAACCCTAGCAAGGCAAGCTTCATCCAAGTGCTTCATTCAAGAGTCAAAAGAAAGGGGTTGAGCAGATTCAAAGAGTCATCAAGAGCTCCATCCTCCCTTGAAGAGTGAAGCATCCTTGACAAAGAAGAGCAAAGCGACTTCAAAGCGATAAATACTTTCTAACTCTTCTTTGTAGTTCATATTGTTTTATATGCTCATTTAGGAGTTTGAATCTTTCCTTTTGTTATTAAACACTTTGTAAAGGTTCGTTGGTGAGCCCGCAAAACCAACAAAGATTTTTGGTGAACCCGGAAAACCAAAGTGTATAGGTTCGTTGGTGAGCCCGCAAAACCAACAAAGGTTTTTGGTGAACCCGAAAAACCAAGTGTATAGGTTCGTTGGTGAGCCCGCAAAACCAACAAAGGTTTTTTGTGAGCCCGGAAAACCAAGTGTATAGGTTCGTTGGTGAGCCCATAAAACCAACAAAGGTTTTTGGATTGTGAGCCCGGAAAACAATCCAACTGTAATCCGCGGGATTATAGTGAATTCCCAAGGGGACGCTTGGGGAGTGGACGTAGGTGCTAAGGAGAGCACCGAACCACTATATATTGTTGTGTTTGTGTTGTGCTTGTGCTTACGTTTATTCTTGCATCATCTTCTATCTTTGCACTAGTTTAAATCATTCAAATAGTTTAAGGAAGCATCCACCGCACTTAATTAAGAAAACGTTTAAAGCACCAAAATTTAGAAGAAACCAATTCACCCCCCCTCTTGGCTTGTCACCTTGGGCAACAACATCGGCATTGGCTCGGAGGAATTCCACCAACCGGGCCCGAGCTCCCGGGTCGAGATTGGCGCCGACCCGGACCGCCCGGTCCCGGCGGCCTTCCTCGAGGGGAACTTCGATCACTCCCTCGGCCGGCTCCCCCTGCCGCAAGGCCACCTCGTCTCTGGCATCAAGGGACTCGACGCTTAGGGCTTCTGCGGGCTTCTTCCCTTTGAAGGTCGCTAGGAAACATTGCCGTGCGGTCGGTTGGTCACCTCGGACCTCCCCGATCCCGACCGTCGTGGGGAACCGCATGAGCAAGTGGTACGTGGAGACCACCGCGCGAAGGGCGTTCAGCCCGGGTCGTCCGAGGATAGCGTTGTAGGCCGAGGGAACACGGACGACCAAGAACCCGAGTCGCACCGTGGCTTCTGCGGGTGCGACGCCCGCAGTCACAGGCAGCTCAACGACACCTTCCACCGGGACAGCGTCGCCGGTGAATCCTATGAGGGGGGTGGAT
This sequence comes from Phoenix dactylifera, assembly GCF_051530095.1. Taxonomy (NCBI): domain Eukaryota; kingdom Viridiplantae; phylum Streptophyta; class Magnoliopsida; order Arecales; family Arecaceae; genus Phoenix; species Phoenix dactylifera. Next base: position 18,965,552 of record NC_143192.1, on the reverse strand, counting down.
ATTTTGCGCAACGATTGTCTGGACAAGCCCAGCATGGCGTCATCGTGGGGGGTCTGAACCCCCTTTACATCCTCATCACAAAAGGTGATTACATTGCCGACCCTCTGCCTCTTTGCGACGGCCGCACCTGACGCCTCCGTCGAGCCCTCTGCGTTCCTCACGGGCCGGGGGCAGCCCCCAGTGATAGTGTGGATCACGCCCGCAACGGGTCGATTCTGCTCCCGAGGCTCCGGAGGAGCCGGGTCGGCCGGACGCGGGTCAGCGGGGGGACGTCGGTCGCTCACATATCGACCGAGACGCCCCCGGCGGATGAGAGCCTCGATCTCGTCCCGAAGCTGGAAGCAGTCTTCTGTGTCGTGGCCGTGGTCTCGGTGGTACTCACAGTACGCTCGGGAGGGCCTCTTCCCAGGGATCTTCCGCATCTGTCTCGGGGCCGGGAGGTCCTCCCGCCCCTTGATCTCCATAAGGATCTGGGCCCGGGGAGTCAGGAGAGGGGTGTACCGGTTGAAACGTCGGGGCGGAGAACGAGGGCGTGGGGCGCCGTGGTTCTTCGCCGGCGACGGGCTTCTGCGCCGACGCTGGGGCGTCGGGCTCCTCCTCTGGCGTGCCTCTTTCCGCCTTTTCTTCCCAAGCTTTGGAGGGATCTCGGCGGCCTCCTTGCTCCGGTGGGCGGCCGCCTCCTCGGCGTCCGCATACTGGTTCGCCCGGGACAACAGCTCTGGGAAGCTCCGCGGCAGGCGTTTGTCCAGGGAGAAGGTGAGTCTGCCCTTCTGGAAGCCACGCTTCAGGGCTGAAAGAGCTACTTCCTGACTCAGGTTCCGGACCTCCAGCGTAGCCCTGTTGAAGCGGGTAAGATAATCCCGCAGGCTTTCTCCCTCGTTTTGCCGGACATCGAAGAGGGAGTCGGAGACCAGTCGCTGCCGGCTACTGACGGCGAAATGAGTGACGAAGAGGCGAGTGAACTGGTCGAGGGACCGGATTGAGTCAGCCTCCAGCCCGGCGAACCACGCCCTCGCCGGGCCACGGAGGGTTGCCGGGAAAGCCTTGCAGAGAAGGGGATCTGATGCTCCGTGGAGGAGCATAAGGGTCCTGAAACTCTCGACGTGATCCCGCGGGTCCGCCGCCCCGTCATAGGGCTCGATCGCCGGCATTTTGAACCTCGGCGGATTCGGGGTCCGCAGGATCCTCGAGGCGAGCGCCAGCTGGGAGGAGATCTTTAAGTCGGCGAAGGGATCTTTGGAATGGCCCTTCAGGACCTGGAGTTGTCGGTGGAGATCGTCCACCCGCCGGTCCAGGGAGCGCGTCCGGTGGGTGGGAGACAAGGAGCGGCGAGAGGGGGACCGACTGGAGCGTGGGTTCCTCGAGGACTGGGGGGTCTGGGAACGCGCCCGGGCCCGCCTCTCGGACCCCGCGCAGCTCCGGTGGGAAGGTCCCGGCAGAATGGAGCGTGCGAGAGAATCCTCCTCGCGCCGGCGCTCCTCCCCATGGGAGAGGAAGGAGCGCGGGTTGAGGAGGACAGGCGAACGCTCAGGCAGCGGCGGCTCCTGAACCCGCTGCGGCACCCGGGACATCGCACCCTGCGGATTCTGCACCGCCTCCGCGAGGGTGCGAACCTGCTGGGTTAGCTGGTCGAACTGGGCGGCTTCGACCGTCTGAGCGGGCGGTGGGGAGGTGGAGTGTTGCTGAGAGTGTGTTGGAGATGCAGCGGCCCTCCGGCCAGAGGCGCGAGAGGCCCCGCGACCGGAAGCATTGGAAGCTCCACGACCACCTCGCCGTGCCATTACGATCGCTCTGAGATCCGGGCCCTTCCTCTAGCGCCAACTGTTGCTGGGGGTCCAAACCGAGAACGATTGGCACAGCGGTATGAACGGGGTTCCCTTGGAATTACTTCGGTTGCGCTCCACCTTCCGCCGGGAAACCTGCAAGCAAGCCTTGCACCACCACCGAGGTGGTGGGGGCCCTCCGACGATCAAGTTAGGGGAGATCGAAGGAGAAGAAGAGGTAGCAGGTAAGATAATACTCTGGAAAATCTTGCTTACGCTCCCCTTCCCCCCCCAGCCGCATATATATCAGGCTGGGGGGTTTTTCTGGGGATTGGTCATCGTGTGGCACGATGGGGTTGCCACTGACATGGTCGTTACAGGGCGTCGTGGGGCAGCGCCGGATACGGCCGTTGTAGGGAGTAGTGGAGCAGGGGGCCGCGGCGTGCCCCAGGGGAACAGTCTGCTGTTGTCAAGAGTTTGCCGACTCGGGGTCGGATCGCTGGATCAAGGGGCAGCCGATTCGAGGTCGGGCTGCGGAGCCGAAGATATCCGACCCGAGGTCGGATTGCTGGATCAAGGGGCAGCCGACTCGGGGTCGAGCTGCGGAACCGAAGATATCCGACACGAGGTCGGATTGCTGGATCAAGGGGCAGCCGTAGTCTTCCTGGGCGCACGTGCCGGTCACGTGGGGCATGGTGGCTAAGTTCCCCCGTAACAGGGATGATCCCTGAATCCAAATCATATGCACCCCGCAAATCAAGACCCTCTGATTCAGTCACCCAACTCTTTTTCCACATGATCTGATTTTAATAAAATCTCTTCAATTATTTGTTTCTTATATCTCAAAGTATATCATCTAATTGCACGGATCTCAAAGCCTCAACCCATCCTTATTCCATCTCTAAACACAACCCCCAGCTCCTCTCCGTTGACAAAACAACTTAACTTCTCATATCCCCTTCATTACCGTTCAGTATTTATCAACAAATCCCAAGCCTTATCCAAAGATCCCCTGCTCCCCAGCTTCCTCAGCTTCATCCTCCCGTGACCCACGATAAGATCCAGCTCCTCCCAGCCAAGTCCCAGCGTCCAAACCAACCGTTTCCAGCCATCGTCCAAGCTTCTCCTTCGCATTGAACAGATCAGGCCATATCCCATGATCTTCGCATCCAGCATCTAAGCCTATCTCGTCGACTTCCTCCATGCTTCGGTCATCCAAGATCTTCATTCCTTCCGCAACCCCTGCTTCGGAACAGAGTTCGAGTCTTCATCGATCCAACCACCCACGGATCTGTCTACCCTCCACGGATAGCTCCAAATCTCAGCAAAACCAGCCAACCGTGGGTGATCTCCCACTTCCAACGAACAGGGCTCTGTTAAACTAAATCCAAACCAGCAGCATCCATCCATGAATCCGATTCCAACCACTGCCAGCAGTTCCCCTGTTACGAGTATCCCATTTGCATCTTCCCGAATGAATCCCAACCATTTCCTTCCGTGAACTAACTCATATCTTTCCCAACGGCATCTTAATCTTATCATGATCCCATGCTTTCGTGATCCCTTCCCTTCATCCACGTCAAAAGGAATCCCAAGTAAATCAGCTTCCCATGTCTTCCGAAGCTCCTGCATCCCAAACCGATCAGTTCTTCATCTAACTGGATCACTTCAAATCTACCTCCCGAGATGATTGTATCCCAAACAACTTCATCCCTTGGATTAACAGCTTTGAACTTCATCATGTTCTCCTCATCTTCCCGAATCCTTTGCGATTGAGCTTCATCTCCCAGCCGTGAACATTATCCGAACATTATCATCCCCTGTTTCGGAAATGGAACAGAGGATCATCCTGATCCTCTTCTTCAAAACAAAGCTTCACCGTTCTAGCTCCTTCCGCATCCGAGATCTTCTCCGCAGCAGTTGCAGCTCATATCTTCTTCATCACGGATCAGGATAACAGCTTCATCACGGATTATCTCCCAACGATTAACCACTCGTGAGCCTTATCCTACTTCCTGTCATCTTTATCTTCCCACGACGTGATGAGATAACAGCGGCTGTGAAGGCTATAAAAGGGAGTCGATGATGAAGGCTAGAGGCATTCTCTTCCATTCCTCCTCTTCCCCACCAGGGGAGGGGGCTGATCCCATTCCTTCTTCCCCCACCGGGGGGGGGAGGCTTCTCCCATCTCCTCAGAGGCCAAATTCACGACGGGGAGAAGAAGAGCTCGGGTTCACAGGCAAGTTCCCACGAAAGAATAAAAAAATAAGAGGAGAGAGAAGAGTTTTGTTATTTTGGGAATATTTCAAAGAAAGAAATCATGAAGGAAGAGATGGGAGCCTGCTGCTGTGCTGCTGCTGCCGTCTCCAACTCCATGCAGGGCTGATCTCTTCTCCAGGGCCGGATGTAGCCCTAACAAAGGGCCAAGGGTTTTTATATTTTTAATTTCTATTCTTGGAGTTGTATAAACCTTATTCTGCTTCTAATGAATATTTTATTTCATCTCATATTTAATTTCTGTGATTTTAAATATGAAGTTTATACAACTGCTCTTCATGATCATTGAAGTAAAAATAAGATAGTTCATGCTTAAGGAAGATGCGATGTGCTACCACCTTAGATTAGGGTAGACATTTCATGCTAAACTAAAGATGGATTATGCCTAAATTACTTCTGTGAAATTTTATTCGAATGCTTATTAGGCTTGTAGCCAATTTGCATGTTAATCCAAGAACGAAATAAATTATAAATAACCCTTGTTCTGATGTTAGTGGTGAATTCCTCGCCCTAGGTTCCTCCAAACTGATCATTTTAATTGCATTTCTTATTAAATTACTTAGTTTAATAGTCTTCACAAATTCTCTTTTTCAAATATTTTTATTTTTAAAGAAAAACAACTGTACCCCAATCCCTGTGGATCGATACCCGTAATCACTATCCTACTAGATACGTGCTATTGCGTGGTCTTTAAAGTTTATCAATTTTTGGCGCCGTTGCCGGGGATTGTTAGCATAGTTATTTTTCTTTTCATAAAAAAAAAACTTTCAAAAAAAAAACTTTCAAAAAAATATATATCTAAAATAAAATAAAAATATTTTCTATTTTTTTGTTACTTTCCTTATCTCCTTCTTCTCTCTTACTAATTTTTGATTTTGGTATTATTTAATCAGGAATCGAAGAAGACATCTAGGACGATCAAAAAGGAAATTGCTGGAAAAGGAATGCTGTAGAGGTTTGCCTAAAAAATATTAAAAAAAAATTGCTGGGGAAATTCTCTTTGGTAACCTCTAAACCTTTCTTATTTAAATTGATTCCCAGTTTGCCTGAAATTTTGTGGTGATTGTTTGATTTTAATTTCAGCGAAAGTGTGAATGCATGCTTGATACACATACACCAATTAATCCGCACATAGTAAGGGCAATCACCCCAACAAGATAAGAACTGGATTTCATCACCAGATTCTTGCCCAAATTAAGTGAATCAATTCTCACATAGTTACCACTCTAATTAAAATCAATTAGACGTTGGCCTCTAGGGACATTCGAGCTCAATAGGATGAAGATCACCGAAAGTTGCACCAATTTCGCTCTGTGGCTCAGTTAATGTCTAGACAAGCTTTGTCCCTTTAAGAGAGACAGTTCATCTGTTCGAGGCAAGTGGTTTTTAAGTGGGACCTTTGCAACGCATCGTGACCCCCCCACTTACCTGGGAGCTTACCTGGTCAACTTAGTTCATTAGACCGGATTGGAGGCTTAGGTGCCCTCTTCAAACCAGTTAGGAGCTGTCTAGTGATTTTAGGATAAATATAAGGAATCGATGTGTTTTTCTTTTAATGCATTCTTGGCCCATTTTGACTTTGATATCGACAAGACCATAGAGGCAGTCAACTCCGTGCTCGATAATCAGTCTCCCACAAATTTTCTTCTTTGGAAAACTCGGCATGAACCCGACATGATATAATTAAGGATGCACTGCGTCTGGCTGAAGACGTTAAACTTAGCGCTTGTTGGGAGGCAACCCAATTTTCATAGATTATTTTTGCACATTTTCTTGTCATATTTTTTTCAGGAGTCCTCATATTACTGATGCAACTAAGGTACAATGTTTCTATCCTCCATATGCATCATATTTTCGTCCAAAATAAAAAAATATATAAAACAATAAAAATAATAATATAATATTCAAAAAAAAATTCATCAAAAAAAAATATTGAGGACAATGTCTGATCTAGGTTGGGGGGTATAGGATTCGAATTTGAAGAAAGTTTTCGTATTTTTAAATAAGTTTTATCTCAAAAAAAAAATAAATAAGTTTTATCTCAAAAAAAAAAAAAACCTAATTTCTATGCCTTAGTGCTGAAATGATGAATACACAAAGTATATAAAATCTAAAAAAAAGCCCAATAACTAGTCAGGAGTAAGTCAATTTGAGTTCTTTTTATTAAAAGTTCTTTTAAGCGAGTTGTAAGATAATTTTTACTTTGGAATTTCACAACACACATGGCCTGCACTTCTAAGGGTTAGGTTCAACATTATGTTGTTAAGTCTGGTAGCAACCTTGAGTCCTGATGAATCATTCCTATCTAATTCACTATTATCCCATATTTATATATAAAAAAAAAGAGAAAAAAAAAGTGAATTTAGTCAGGTACATCGAAAAGGGCTACCTATTGTCAAAGGTCAGCGGGCTTGTGATGATGAACCCGAGCATAGGTCCGTAGGGGAGTCTTGATGCCCAACACCTTATGCCATCTGGCATGGGAGTTGTTGACTGAATGCTCGCTACACGGAGGAAGCATTACAAGAGTAAAAGTGCATTATTTATTTATAAATATAAAATAAAAAAAAAAGAAAAGAAAAAAGAAAAAATAATATTGACCTTGAAAAAGACGATAGTGTGAAAGCCGTCGTTGTAAAAATTCGAGTAAACTGGAATATTACAGATAAAGCCTATGAGGTATTAAAGTAAACATCCACAACTCTCGAAATCCTGCAAGATAGAATGATTTTGAATCAGTGATTAGGCCTTATCTGACCAATTCTTGGAAACTACTAGCTTTAGCAGTATTTTGGGGATCTAAAGCCTTAGCTTGTGTATGGTCCATACATCACCGAGCACCCAAGTATAAATTAGCCTTACAACTCTCTAACAGAAACTTAATGACTTCAACTTAAATTGCATACTGATTTAGAATTTGGGCTGACTTAGTAATTAAAACTTTGTGTGCTTTTGAAATTTTTAGCACCTATGCATTTGAAATTAGATTTTATAAAACAATAAAATAAATTTTTTCGACACAGTTTGTGGGTATCTGAGCCGGAAACCCTCACGAGACAAAACTCGTCCACTAGGGCCACCTAGGGGTTTAAAGCCTTATTGCATACGGTAAATGCAATCGCGATTCCTGCGAAAGTGAGTTAGCTTTTATTTTGCTTGAGGACTAGCAAAATGTAGGTTGGGGGGTGTGATAAGTGCTAAATAATGCATAAATTAACCTTTTATTCATAGCACTTATCATTATTTTAATTCACATATTTCGTAAAGTTAACCATAAAATATGTTACCATCATCATTGCATTTTAATAATTATCAGAGGTAATTCGAGTTGATTTAATTATTTAATAATTAAGCCTAATGAATGCAGGTCAAGTCAAACTTATTTGGGATGATCCCTGAATCCAAATCATATGCACCCCGCAAATCAAGACCCTCTGATTCAGTCACCCAACTCTTTTTCCACATGATCCAATTTTAATAAAATCTCTTCAATTATTTGTTTCTTATATCTCAAAGTATATCATCTAATTGCACGGATCTCAAAGCCTCAACCCATCCTTATTCCATCTCTAAACACAACCCCCAGCTCCTCTCCGTTGACAAAACAACTTAACTTCTCATATCCCCTTCATTACCGTTCAGTATTTATCAACAAATCCCAAGCCTTATCCAAAGATCCCCTGCTCCCCAGCTTCCTCAGCTTCATCCTTCCGTGACCCACGATAAGATCCAGCTCCTCCCAGCCAAGTCCCAGTGTCCAAACCAACCGTTTCCAGCCATCGTCCAAGCTTCTCCTTCGCATTGAACAGATCAGGCCATATCCCATGATCTTCGCATCCAGCATCTAAGCCTATCTCGTCGACTTCCTCCATGCTTCGGTCATCCAAGATCTTCATTCCTTCCGCAACCCCTGCTTCGGAACAGAGTCCGAGTCTTCATCGATCCAACCACCCACGGATCTGTCTACCCTCCATGGATAGCTCCAAATCTCAGCAAAACCAGCCAACCGTGGGTGATCTCCCGCTTCCAACGAACAGGGCTCTGTTAAACTAAATCCAAACCAGCAGCATCCATCCATGAATCCGATTCCAACCACTGCCAGCAGTTCCCCTGTTACGAGTATCCCATTTGCATCTTCCCGAATGAATCCCAACCATTTCCTTCCGTGAACTAACTCATATCTTTCCCAACGGCATCTTAATCTTATCATGATCCCATGCTTTCGTGATCCCTTCCCTTCATCCACGTCAAAAGGAATCCCAAGTAAATCAGCTTCCCATGTCTTCCGAAGCTCCTGCATCCCAAACCGATCAGTTCTTCATCTAACTGGATCACTTCAAATCTACCTCCCGAGATGATTGTATCCCAAACAACTTCATCCCTTGGATTAACAGCTTTGAACTTCATCATGTTCTCCTCATCTTCCCGAATCCTTTGCGATTGAGCTTCATCTCCCAGCCGTGAACATTATCCGAACATTATCATCCCCTGTTTCGGAAACGGAACAGAGGATCATCCTGATCCTCTTCTTCAAAACAAAGCTTCACCGTTCTAGCTCCTTCCGCATCCGAGATCTTCTCCGCAGCAGTTGCAGCTCATATCTTCTTCATCACGGATCAGGATAACAGCTTCATCACGGATTATCTCCCAACGATTAACCACTCGTGAGCCTTATCCTACTTCCTGTCATCTTTATCTTCCCACGACGTGATGAGATAACAGCGGCTGTGAAGGCTATAAAAGGGAGTCGATGATGAAGGCTAGAGGCATTCTCTTCCATTCCTCCTCTTCCCCACCAGGGGAGGGGGCTGATCCCATTCCTTCTTCCCCCACCGGGGGGGGGGGAGGCTTCTCCCATCTCCTCAGAGGCCAAATTCACGACGGGGAGAAGAAGAGCTCGGGTTCACAGGCAAGTTCCCACGGAAGAATAAAAAAATAAGAGGAGAGAGAAGAGTTTTGTTATTTTGGAAATATTTCAAAGAAAGAAATCATGAAGGAAGAGATGGGAGCCTGCTGCTGTGCTGCTGCTGCCGTCTCCAACTCCATGCAGGGCTGATCTCTTCTCCAGGGCCGGATGTAGCCCTAACAAAGGGCCAAGGGTTTTTATATTTTTAATTTCTATTCTTGGAGTTGTATAAACCTTATTCTGCTTCTAATGAATATTTTATTTCATCTCATATTTAATTTCTGTGATTTTAAATATGAAGTTTATACAACTGCTCTTCATGATCATTGAAGTAAAAATAAGATAGTTCATGCTTAAGGAAGATGCGATGTGCTACCACCTTAGATTAGGGTAGACATTTCATGCTAAACTAAAGATGGATTATACCTAAATTACTTCCGTGAAATTTTATTCGAATGCTTATTAGGCTTGTAGCCAATTTGCATGTTAATCCAAGAACGAAATAAATTATAAATAACCCTTGTTCTGATGTTAGTGGTGAATTCCTCGCCCTAGGTTCCTCCAAACTGATCATTTTAATTGCATTTCTTATTAAATTACTTAGTTTAATAGTCTTCACAAATTCTCTTTTTCAAATATTTTTATTTTTAAAGAAAAACAACTGTACCCCAATCCCTGTGGATCGATACCCGTAATCACTATCCTACTAGATACGTGCTATTGCGTGGTCTTTAAAGTTTATCAGCCATCTCAAGAGGTGGGGATTATTCTAATGTTCTGATCTCAGCTCGAATATTCCTAAGGGTCCGTTCTATTTCAGGGTCAAAAGGTAATAGGTCACGTACTCTAGAACGACTCCCTTGCATACAATAGTACTTGATCAGTCAAGCATGCAATAAAAGATAAACACATCAATCCTTGTATTTGTCCTAAAATCACTAGATCCTAACTGGTTTGAAGAGGGCACCTAAGCCTCCAATCCGGTCTAATGAACCGAGTTGACCAGGTAAGCTCCCAGGTAAGTGGAGGGGTCACGATGCGTTCGCAAAGGTCCCACTTAAAACCCACTTGCCTCGAACAGATGAACTGTCTCCCTTATAGGGACCAAGCTTGCCTAGACATCAACTAAGCCACAGAGCGAAATTGGTGCAACTTTCGGTGATCTTCGTTCTATTGAGCTCGAATGTCCCTAGGAGCCAACGTCTAATTGATTTTAATTAAAGTGACACTATGTGAGATTGAGTTCACCTAAGTTGGGCAAGAATCCGGTGATGAAATCCGGCTCTTATCTTGTTGGGGTGATTGCCCTTACTATGTGCGGATTAATTTGTGTATGTGTATCAAGCATGCATTCACACTTTTGCTGAAATTAAAATCAAACAATCACCACAAAATTTCAAGCTAATAATTAATTTAAATAAGAAAGGTTTAGAGATTACTAAAGGGAATTTCCCTAGCAATTTAAATTTTTTTTTTTAGGCAAACCTCTACAGCATTCCTTTTCCAGCAGTTCTCTTTTTGATCATCCTAGATTTTTTTGTCGATTCCTGAACAAATAGTATAGAAAGAAAAATTAAAAATTAGTGAGGGAGAAAGAGGAGATAAGAAAAGTAACAATAATAGAAAATAATTTTTATTTTATTTTAGATATATATATATTTTTTTGAAAGTTTTTTTAATTATTATTATTTTTTTTAATGATAGAAAAAATAACTCTGCTAGCAATCCCCAGCAATGACGCCAAAAATTGATCGGTTCTTTCAATTTCAAAAGTAAACCACGCAATAACACGTATCCTGTAGGATAGTGATTACGGATGTCGGTCCACAAGGATTGGAGACTAGTTATTTTTTTAATAATAAATCAAAAAGAAGAATTTGCTAACTTGATTTAACTAAATTAATCTATGAGTACGAATTGAAATTTATCAAAGTAGATGGATCTAGGGTTTGGAATCCACCGCGTAGCATTGCATTAGGGACTGTGTTCTTAATGTTTATCTTTTGGAGAGGCATGCAAATTGGCTACAAGCCTTTTAAAATAAAAACATAAAGAGGTTTAGGAAGATCCATCTTAGGTATAGCATGAAGTGTCTACCTAATTATGCTAACCTAGGGTGCAGCACACCTCATCTTCCTAGGCATAGATCATCTTAGACTACTTTAGCAAATATGAATAGTAAATGGCATACTCAAGATTTAAATATCATAAAAGAAATATTTCATTGAAGATAAGAATTTAAACAAGCTCCAAAATAAAAAAAAAAATAAGAACTACAATGCCCTGATACATTGATATCTTCAAATAAAATTGATCACCTCCCATTATTCCCAAAATATTCAAAACTATTCTCTTTTCCCCTCCTTTCTCTCTTTTTTTATTTCTTTTTTTTTTCTTCTTCCCTCTCGGCTCCCTTCTTCTTTTCACCAAAACAGAGGGTCTCTCCTGTTTTTCTCCCAACCGAGCTCCCCTTTTTCCTTGCCATCGAACGCCCCCTCCCCTCTTATAGCCGTCCGGCGCACGCGGAGAGAAGGAAGAAGGGATCACGGCGGCTGATTCCGGGGCGTGGTGCCAGGAGGCAGATTGCGGACGAAGAGGATGAAGGGCTGGATCTCGGGAGCTGGTTGCGAAAGAGGTGATCCGTGGAATATGGATACGGATGGGAGAAGGGGCTGAATACATATCCCAACTTGGATGCGTGATCCTTGGCATGATGCGGGAGGGCTGAATCACAGGCTGGGGATTCCGGAATGGAGTTGACACGTGAAGCTTGGAATTGAATCACGGACGCAAAAGATCTCAAATTCGAAAGGGGGCTGGGATCATGCTTGCAGTCGGACGGAAGGAGTTGGATTACTGGCTGCTAGGAAGGAGACTACTCCGGAAAAAAGCTGGCTGGGATTCCGAATCCGGAAGAGGGAGACAGCCGGTGATCGTGGAGGATTTGGTCCTCTACTCGCTCGGATTGCTGGCAGCACGCGGCTGATGGCGGGGTACCCGGGGATGAAGACGATGCCGCTTGGATGCGGAAGACGCCCGGCAGGATGCATCGCAGGAGAAGAGGAATGGAAGACTGGTGGGAGTCGATCACGGTTTGGAGCTGGGAATCGATCGCGGAGGATTTGGGAGCATTGCTTTGAAGCGATGATTTGGGAGGCTTTGGTGTGCTGGGGAGGATTTGCTATCAACGGCACAAAGGTCTCCCCTGTTTCAGCTGAGAAAGAGAAAAATAAAAAAAGAAAAAAATCATTTCTTGCTCTATTTTGACGTGAAAATGGGCATATGTGGATTTAAAACAAAAGCCTCCCCTGTTTCGCTTAGTGATGCAGAGATGAAAATTTCTGAACCCTTGGATTGCTTGGGGGAGCCACGGACAGTGGTCGGTGCTTGATCTCAATCCAATTGGCTGAAGTTGGGTGCACGTATGGCAGCTGGGCATTGGGCTCGAACCCACTGTTATTGAGCTGAGACGTGCCGGCCGGTACGCTCAGAAGGCAGAAACATGTGAATTATTTACTTCTTACCATATTTTAAATTTATTTCAGAGATTGTTCAATTTTATGGTAAAATAAGTAGTTGTCCTTTTAAGAACATTGGTAAATGCTGGAAAAAAATTATTAAATTATAGCTTAATCAGTACTTATCAATCCTACTTCAAGTAGGAATCCCAGTCCTACTCCAAGTAGGACTCCCAGTCCTAATCCAATTAGGACTCTAGGAATCCTACTCTAAGTAGGATTTGTATTTAAGTCCAATTAATTAATCCCATTGTTCCTTCTTCAACTGATTATCAATCGAATTGATTACTTGTGATTCCAAATCACTTTTCAACCATCGGATCGGTCAATACTTCTAGTGTGTGTGACTCCATAGGTTCTATTCTGACTGGTAGTGAGATATATTGCGATCTTTATCTCAATATCATTGAAAATTCCTTTCAATGAGTTGGAACGATTCCAACTCAACTCATTAGGGTTTATCGATCATCGAGATATTTTCTGTGTAGAGTGATTGATTATAACCCTATTTGATTTTGATGAGCTCAAAGCATTTGAGTATATCTTATGTTTACTAATGAATTCAATCTAGTGTTTCAGTGAAATGCTTGTAAATTTATGGTTAAGTATCTCTAGATTTGGTTCAAGACATTTTGGATAAGTTAAGAAGTCAATTTGAACCAAAGTCCGAGACTCGAGTCGACTCCGGGAGATTACGAGTCGACTCCAAGCGTATCAGAAGCACTGGCACGGGCTCGAGTCGACTCCTGTACATTACGAGTCGACTCCGACTGAGAACAGACAGACGAACAGAAAGATCCAACTCAAAACCTGTCAACGAGTCGACTCCTGAAGAACGCGAGTCGACTCCGATACTGCCGAGTCGACTCCAGGGTAGTACGAGTCGACTCCAGGGAGTTACAGACAGAAAGACAGAGAAGTTATTTTGGACCCTGAGAGCCGACTCGACTCCTGAGGAACTCGAGTCGACTCCGATGGTTGGTAGGTCGACTCCAAAGGAAGCGAGAGTCGACTCCCAGTGTGATACAAGGCAAAAGTCAGAGAGCAACTTTCAGACACTGAGAGCCGAGTCGACTCCCGCAAAGTTCGAGTCGACTCCAAGACAGCACGACCCCAAAAAGACAGAAGACAGTATTTTCGTCTCTGAGAGGCGAGTCGACTCCAAGACAGTTCGAGTCGACTTCAAGACAGCGCTACCCCAAAAAGACAGAAGACTGTTTTTCGGATACTGAGAGCCGAGTCGACTCCGAAACAGTTCGAGTCGACTCCAGGACGGCACGAGTCAAAAGACAGAAGATCGGAAGTTCGGACTCTGAGCGCCGAGTCGACTCCCAGAATTTTCGAGTCGACTCGAGTGAGCAAACTTGAAAAACGCATCCCTGGGTTCCTTACGTCGAGTCGTCTCCAAAAGTCCCAGGTCAGCTCCAGACTTTGGGAGTCGACTCTGGGTTAAGTCGAGTCGACTCCCAGTCGAGAAGAGCACTTTAATTCAAATCCAGAACAGTTGCCGAGCCGACTCCAGAAAAGCATGAGTCGACTCCTGCTGCAGCCGAGTCGACTCCAGATCGCGCGAGTCGACTCCGATCCCAACGGAAACATTGTCAGGATGTGCAGAATGTGCAGAACGGCTAGGAGATTGTGTCTAACGGCTAGTTTCCGTGGGGAATGGCTTAAATAGCCACAGAGAACTGTAGCAGGGTAGAGAAGTGACATTCCATTCAAAGAAAACAAAGAATCTTCACCTACCGAAGGATTTAAAAAGAAAAGAAGGAAGTGGGGCATTAAACTCCATCCAACCAACTCTTCCCAGCATTAAAGAAGTCTCCTTCAGTCATCAAGTCTTTGAGACACTCAAGAGGAGACCCCGAGTTCGAGAAGCCCTCCTCTACATCTTCATAAATTTGTTTGAGGGCTCTTAACTTCTCTCTTATTTATATCACTGAATATCTGCTTGTTAAGAAGCTTTATTTTTTCTGTTAGCTTTTGTTCAAACCATTTGTTCCTTACTTGATTCAATCAGGGGATTGAATCAAGGGTGTAAAGGTTTGTTGGTGAGCCTAGGTTGAAACCAACGGTGTAAGGGTTTGATTGTGATCTCGGGAAAACAATCGGGTGGTTCTAGTCGGTGAGCCTGGGAAAACCGACCGAGTTCGTTGTGATCTCGTAAAACAACAAGTTAGGTTGTGAGCTTGTAAAACAACCGGCTGTAATCCAAGGGGTTATAGTGAATTCTCAAGTGAGGCTTGGAAAGTGGACGTAGGAGCAAGGGATAGCTCCGAACCACTATAAATTTCCTTGTGTTTGTGATTGCTTTGTTGTCTCTTATTTTCATTTCATTCACTGCACATAGCATCTAATTAATCCACTTACAAAAAGTATTAATTAGTTATTCACAAACCTTTTAATTGCAATAATTATTTTAAAACCCAATTCACCCCCCTTCTTGGGTTGTCTATCTGGGCAACCAGTGGTATCAGAGCCGGAACTCTTTTACCAAAAGAGTAAAAGATCAAAATGACAACCCCATTTGGATCTTCTCATATTGAGGGCCAGTCCACCCATAGACCTCCATTCTTTAATGGATCCGACTACTCATATTGGAAGCTAGGATGAGAATATTTATCCAAGCACAAGACTATGAGATATGGACCACCATACTTAATGGACCATACATCCCATCAATTTTTGTAGAGGGTGTTACTATACCCAAACTTGAAAAGGATTGGGATGACAATGATATAAGGAAAGCACAACTAAATGCCAAAGCAATGAATGTGCTTTATTGTGCTTTAGATAGAAATGAATTCAATAGAGTCTCTACTTGCAATTCTGCAAAAGAGATTTGGGATAGACTTGAAGTGACCCACGAGGGCACAAATCAAGTAAAAGAGTCTAAAATAAATATATTAGTTCATAAGTATGAATTATTTAAGATGGATTCCAATGAAACAATCACTTGCATGTTTACTAGATTTACTGACATTGTCAATGGCCTAAAAAGCCTTGCCAAAAATTATACTAACAGTGACCTTATCAGGAAGATTCTTCATTGTTTGCCAAGGTCATGGGAAGCTAAGGTAACGGCAATCCAAGAAGCCAAGGACTTAAACAAGCTGCCACTCGAGGAGCTACTTGGATCCCTCATGACGCATGAGCTAACAATGAAACAACACATTGAAGAAGAGTCCTCTCACAAGAAAAAGGTAATAGCCCTCAAATCTGTTTCTACTAACAAAGATTTATCTTGCAGCAGCAGCAGTGAAGAGGAAGACAATGAGGGTGAGAATGATGAGGCTTTTCTTGTAAGAAAATTCTGTAGATTCATCAACCGGAAGAAGTCCTTTCATCAAAGGAGAGGCCCCTCAAGTTCCTATCACAAGGATAAAGGTAAGGAAAGGGAAAGTGAGGGAATCGGATGCTACGAATGTAAAAAGCCGGGACACTTCCGAGCAGAATGTCCTTTACTCAAGAAGGCCAGCAAGTACAAGAAAAAGAAGGTCCTCGTCTCCACCCTATCGGACTCCGATACATCATCATCATCATCGGATGAGGAACAAGAAGAAAAGGCCAACCTATGTTTTATGGCAAACGAAAATGAGGTAATATCTGAAACACATTTAGATTTTACCTTTGATGAATTATATGATGCGTTTAATGAATTAATGGATGAATATAAGTTAATAAGCCTTAAGAATAAAGAGCTAAAACTAACCAATCAATCTCACCTCCATAAATACGATAAATTAGTTAAGGATAAAGATTTTATCACTAAAAAAAATTTAGAACTTAAAACAAGCAAGCAAATGTTAATTCAAAAAACTAATACCTTAACTAAAGATAACGAAAAACTAACCAAGGAAATTTCTGAACTTAAAAAGGATAAACAAATTTTTAGAGATAATTTCACAAAAGACTTAAATGCACTAAAAATAGAAAAACAAAAATTGGCACTAGAACTTGAAAAGTACAAACCTTTTGTAGAAAAGTTTACATATAGCTCTGAAAAATTGGAAATGATACTTAATAGTCAACGAGCTGTGTTCAATAGAGCTGGTTTAGGGTATAAACCTAAAAATAAGCAAAAGCTCCTTAGTAATTTCTTTGTAAAAGCAGGAGAAAGCAAAACTAAGAAAAAACCTATTTTTGCTGTGGAACAACAGGACATAAAGCTAATGTGTGTGATTATAGAAAAGAAAAATCTAAAAGAAAAATTAAAAGGGTTTGGATTCCAAAAGGAACCAACATTACTAACCATGAAGGACCCAAGAAAATTTGGGTACCTAAAATTGTATGATTTGCTTGTGTAGGAGTGTCTTGCAGCCAAGGTCGACAAAAACTGTTGGTACTTGGATAGTGGCTGCTCAAGACACATGACGGGTGACAAAGATCAATTCTTCACTCTTGAGCTTAAGAAGGGAGGTGCTGTGACATTTGGAGACAATAACCAAAGTCACATCATTGGTATAGGTAAAGTACAAATCACCCCTTCAACCTTTATTGATAATGTTCGATATGTTGATTGTCTTAAGCATAACCTACTTAGCATTAGTCATTTGTGTGATAGAGGTTTTGATGTCTTGTTCAAACCATCTTTATGCATCATAACCAACTCAATTGACAACAGTTTAGTTTTTAAAGGAATAAGACGTGGCAATGTGTATGTAGTAGACCTTGAGGATCTTGCCAAACATAACCCCTGTTTAGTTGTTAATGAAACTAAGGATAATGAGGCAAGTTGGTTATGGCACCGTAAGTTAGGTCATGCAAGTATGGAAACAATATCAAAACTAGTGAAAAGAGATTCCGTGATAGGTTTGCCAAAACTAAAATTTGAGAAAAATAAAATCTGTGAAGCTTGTCAATATGGCAAACAATCAAGGAACTCCTTTAAATCCATAAATTGTGTCTCTACCTCTAGACCTCTAGAACTACTACACATGGATCTATTTGGACCAACTAGAACCACAAGTCTAGGTGGAAACAAATATGGTCTTGTTATTGTAGATGATTTTTCTAGATATACTTGGGTCATGTTTTTAGCTCATAAAGATCAAGCATTTTTAGTATTTAAGAAATTTCATAAGGAAGTAACTAATGCTAGAGATGCTTCAATCATAGCTATTAGAAGTGACCATGGAACGGAATTTGAAAATCATCTATTTGATGAATTTTGTGGTATAAAGGGGATAACTCATAATTTTTCTGCACCTAGGACACCACAACAAAATGGAGTTGTGGAAAGAAAGAATAGAACCTTAGAGAAAATGGCTAGGACCATGTTATGTGAAAGTAACCCCCCTAAGTATTTTTGGGGAGAAGCTATTAATACCTCATGTTATATATTAAATAGAGTTTTATTGAGACCTATTATAAAGAAAACACCTTATGAACTTTGGAAAAATAGAAAGCCCAAAGTAAACTATTTTCATGTTTTTGGATGTAGGTGTTTCGTTCATAATAATGGAAAGTGTTACGGGGGAAATAAGCCGCCATGCCCCACGTGACCGGCACGCGCGCCCAGGAAGACTACGGCTGCCCTTTGATCCAGCAATCCGACCCCGAGTCGGACATCCTCGGCTCCGCAGCCCGACCCCGAGTCGGCTGCCCTTTGATCCAGCGCTCCGACCCCGAGTCGGACGTCCTCGGCTCCGCAGCCCGACCCCGAGTCGGCTGCCCTTTGATCCAGCAATCCGACCCCGAGTCGGATATCCTCGGCTCCGCAGCCCGACCCCGAGTCGGCTGCCCCTTGATCCAGCGCTCCGACCCCGAGTCGGAGATCTCTTGATAACGACAGGCTATTCCCCAGAGGCACGCCGCGGCCTCCTGCTCCACTACTCCCTGCAACGGCTGTATCCGATGCTGCTCCACGATCTCCTGCATCAGCCGTACAAAGCGGAGCCCCACTATGCCCTGACGTGGCCGTACCCGGTGCTGCTCCACGACGCCCTGTAACGGCCATGTCAGTGGCCACACCATCGTGCCCCACGATAACGAACCCCCCTGAGAGACCCCCCAGCCAGGTATATATGCGGCTGGGGGGAGAAAGGGGGGGGTGAGCAATATCTCCCAGAGCACTCTCTTACTTGCGATTATCACCTCTCCTCCTCCTCCAATCTCCTCTGACTTGACCGTCGGAGGGCCATCACCACCCTGGTGGTGGTGCAAGGCTTGTTTGCAGGTTTCTTGGCGGAAGGTGGAGCGCAACCAACACCAACCAAGACAACTCAGACGGAACCCCGTTCACACCGCAGTGCCAATCGTTCTCGGTTTGGACCACCAGCAACAGTTGGCGCTAGAGGAAGGGACGAATCTTAGAATGATCGTAATGGCACGGCGAGGTGGTCGTGGAGCTTCCAATGCTTCCGGTCGCGGAGCCTCTCGCGCCTCCGGCCGAGAGGCTGCTGCGTCCCCAACGCACTCTCAGCAGCACTCCACCGCCCCTTCTCCCATTCAGACGGTCGAAGCTGCTCAGTTCGACCAGCTAGCCCAGCAGGTTCGCACCCTCGCGGAGGCAGTGCAGAATCTGCAGGGTGTGATCTCTCGGGTGCCGCAACGGGCTCAGGAGCCGCTGCCCCCCGAGCACTCGCCTCTTCCTCACAACCCGCGCTCCTTCCTCTCCCATGGAGAGGAGCGCCGGCGCGAGGAGGATTCTCGAGTGCGGTCCATTCTGCCAGGACCTTCTCATCGGAGCTGTGCGGGGTACGAGAGGCGGACCCGGGCGCGTTCTCAGACACCCCAGTCCTCGAGGGGCCCGCACTCCAGTCGGTCCCCCTCGCGCCGCTCCTTGTCCCCCACCCACCGGTCGCGCTCCCTGGACCGGCGGGTGGACGATCTCCACAGACAACTCCAGGTCCTGAAGGGCCACTCCAAAGATCCCTTCGCTGACTTGGAGATCTCCTCCCAGCCGGCGCTTGCCTCGAGGATCCTGCGGACCCCGAACCCGCCGGGGTTCAAAATGCCGGCGATCGAACCCTACGACGGGGCGGCGGACCCGCGGGACCACGTGGAGAGTTTCAGGACTCTTATGCTCCTCCATGGAGCATCGAATCCGCTCCTCTGCAAGGCCTTCCCGGCGACCCTCCGTGGCCCGGCAAGGGCATGGTTCGCCGGCCTGGAGGCTAACTCCATCCAGTCCTTCGACCAGTTCACCCGCTTCTTCATCAGCCATTTCGCCGTCAGTAGCAGGCGGCGACTGGTCTCCGACTCCCTCTTTGATGTCCGGCAAAACGAGGGAGAAAGCCTGCGGGATTATCTCACCCGCTTCAACAAGGCTACACTGGAGGTCCGGAACCTGAGCCAGGAAGTGGCTCTCTCAGCCCTGAAGCGTGGCTTCCGGAAGGGCAGACTCATCTTCTCCCTGGACAAACGCCTGCCGCGGAGCTTCCCGGAGCTGTTATCTCGGGCAAACCAGTATGCAGACGCCGAGGAGGCAGCCTCCCACCGGAACAAGGAGGCCGCCGAGGCCCCTCTAAAGCCCGGGAAGAAAAGGCGAAAAGAGGCACCCCAGAGGAGGAGCCCGACGCCTCAACGCCGGCGCAGAAGCCCGTCACCAGCAAGGAACCACGGCGCCACACGCCCTCGTTCTCCGCACCGACGCTTCAACCGGTACACCCCACTCCTGGCCCCCCGGGCCCAGATCCTCATGGAGGTCAAGGGGCGGGAGGACCTCCCGGTCCCGAGGCAGATGAAGAAGATCCCTGGGAGGAGGCCTTCTCGGGCGTACTGTGAGTACCACCGAGACCACGGCCACGATACCGAAGACTGCTTCTAGCTTCGGGACGAGATCGAGGCTCTCATTCGCCGAGGGCGTCTCGGTCGATATGTAAACGACCGACGTCCCCCGGCAGACCCGCGTCCGGCCGACCCGGCCCCTCAGGAGCCTCGGGAGCAGAATCGACCCGTTGCGGGAGTGATCCACACCATCACTGGGGGCTGCTCTCGGCCCGTGAGGAACGCAGGGGGCTCGGCGGAAGCATCAGGAGTGGCCGTCGCGAAGAGGCAGTGGGTCGGAAATGTAATCGCTTTTTGTGATGAAGATGTAAAGGGGGTTCAGACTCCCCACGATGACGCCATGGTGATCTCTCTCACTATGGCGAACTATGATGTAAGGCGTGTTCTTGTGGATAGTGGAAGCTCAGCTGATATTTTGTATTACGAGGCCTTCCAAAAGATGAGCTTGTCCCGACAATTGTTGCACAAAACATCCACCCCCCTCGTAGGATTCACTGGAGACGCTATCTCGGCCGAAGGTGTCATTGAGCTGCCTGTGACTGCGGGCGTTGCATCCGCAGAAGCCACGGTGCGACTCGGGTTCTTGGTCGTCCGTGTCCCCTCGGCCTACAACGCTATCCTCGGACGACCCGGACTGAACGCCCTTCGCGCGGTGGTTTCTACCTACCATTTGCTCATGCGGTTCCCCACGGCGGCCGGGATTGGAGAGGTCCGAGGTGACCAACCAACCGCACGGCAGTGTTTCCTAGCAACTCTCAAAGGGAAGAAGCCCATGGAGGCCCTAAGCGTCGAGTCCCTTGACGCCAGAGACGAAGTGGCCTTGCGGCACGGGGAGCCGGCCGAGGGCGTAATCGAAGTTCCCCTCGAAGAAGGCCGCCCGGACCGCACGGTCCGGGTCGGTGCCAACCTCGACTTGGAAGCTCGGCTCCGGTTAGTGGAATTCCTCCGAGCCAATGCTGATGTGTTTGCCTGGTCGGCGGCCGATGTACCTGGGATCGACCCGGAGGTCATTTCTCACGCCCTCAACGTCGACCCGACCCACCGACCAGTAAAGCAAAAGAAGAGACACTGTGCCCCGGATCGGATCCGGGTGGTCGACCAGGAGGTAGACAAACTCTTGGAGGCAGGTTTCATAAGGGAAGTGAGCTACCCCGAGTGGCTGGCAAACGTCGTACTTGTCCGGAAGGCGAGCGGGAAGTGGAGGATGTGCGTCGACTACACCGACCTGAACAAGGCGTGCCCCAAGGATAGCTTTCCGCTTCCGCGAATAGACCAACTGGTCGACGCGACTTCCGGATATCAGCTGCTGTCTTTCATGGACGCCTTCTCCGGCTACAACCAAATAATGATGGCTCCACAGGACGAGGAGAAAACGGCCTTCATAACAGACAGGGGGCTGTACTGTTACAAGGTAATGCCCTTCGGTCTGAAGAACGCTGGCGCTACTTACCAGCGCCTCGTCAATAAAATCTTCAAGGAGCAGATCGGCCGGAACATGGAGGTGTACGTGGACGATATGCTGGTAAAGAGCCGCCATGCGGATCAGCACATTGCGGATCTGGAGGAGACCTTCGCCACCTTGCGGAAGTTTCGTATGAAGCTAAACCCAGCGAAGTGCGCCTTTGGTGCTTCGGCCGGGAGGTTCCTCGGCTTCATTGTTAACCAGCGGGGGATCGAGGCCAATCCGGACAAAATCAAGGCCATCCAAGATATGTCCCCTCCGACCAAAGTGAAGGAGGTTCAGGAGCTCGCTGGGAGGGTCGCCGCGCTCGGACGATTTGTGGCAAAATCGGCCGAACGCTGCCAACCGTTCTTCAAGGTGTTGAAGCGCCCGAAAGACTTCCTCTGGACGGCTGAATGTCAAGTGGCGTTCGACCAGCTCAAGGAGTACATGGCGTCTCCTCCCCTGCTGTCCAAGCCGCAAGAGGGGGAGATGCTCTACCTTTACCTGGCGGTCTCCCCAACCGCAGTCAGCGCAGTACTGGTTCGGGAAGAGGCAAAACTTCAGAAGCCCGTGTACTACTCCAGCCGAGTCCTCCGGGATGCCGAGACGCGGTACACGAAGGCTGAAAAGATCGCCTTCGCGCTACTGACTGCGACCAGGAGGCTTCGCCCCTATTTCCAGGCTCATTCTGTCACCCTTTTGACCGATCAACCACTGCGGCAGATCCTCAGCAATCCTGAGAATGCGGGACGGCTGGTGAAGTGGGCAGTAGAACTTGGTGAGTTCGACATCCGCTACCAGCCCCGGCCCGCCATCAAGGCCCAGGTGCTCGCGGACTTTCTCGCTGAGTGCACTGTGCAGGAGGCGGAACCTAGGCCGCCGGAAACACCCAGCCTCGATCTCCCGATCTGGACGCTCCACATTGACGGGTCGTCGAACCCTGAAGGTGGAGGGGCTGGGCTGGTCCTTACCAATCCCGATGGAGTGATAGCCGAGTATGCCTTGAGGTTCGGATTTCCAGTGACCAACAATGAGGCGGAGTACGAGGCCCTAGTCACGGGACTCAAACTCGCCAAGGAGCTCGGCATCCGGCGTCTGAAGGTCTTCACCGACTCCCAGCTGGTGGTCGGGCAGGTTCGAGGGGAGTTCGAGGCACGGAGCCCGACCATGCAGAGCTACGTCCGGAAGGTGCAAGCACTCATTCCCGACCTCGGCAGTATTGACATTCAGCAGGTCCCAAGGAGCGAAAATGCTAGGGCCGACAGGTTGTCCCGCTTGGTGGGCGCTGAGGCACACAACTTGTCAAGGGCGATATACCTGGAGACCCTAGATGCCCCGAGCATCGGCGAGGCTGAAGCGGTAATGGCAATTGATCCGGAACCATCTTGGATAGACCCGCTTGTAGCTTACCTCGCCGAAGGGATCCTCCCCGAAGATGAAGATCAAGCTCGGCGACTTGTTATGAAGTCCGCCCACTACGTACTCTACGAAGGGAGGCTGTATCGGACCTCGTTCACCGCCCCCCTCTTAAGGTGCCTCCGCCCTTCGGAAGCGGCTTACGCCCTCAGCGAAGTCCACGAAGGCATCTGCGGATCGCACCTGGGGGCTAGGTCCCTGGCACATAAGATCATGAGGCAAGGCTACTATTGGCCGACCTTATTGGAAGACTCAAAGGATCACGTATGGAAATGCGACGCCTGCCAGCGCCACGCCAACATCCAGAGAGTCCCCTCTGTTCCCTTGGCGCCAATCACCGCCCCCTGGCCCTTTGCACAGTGGGGAATGGATATCCTCGGACCATTCCCCATCGCTTCGGCCCAGCGGAAATTTTTGATTGTCGCCATCGACTACTTCACCAAGTGGGTGGAGGCAGAGCCACTGGCCACCATCACGGAGGCGCAAGTCCGGAAGTTCGTAAAGAAGAACATCATTGTCCGATTTGGGGTACCTCGGGTCCTCATCTCGGATAACGGTCGACAGTTTGATAACAAGCATTTCCGAGACTTCTGCGAGGAGTTCGGGATCGAACATCAGTTCACGTCCGTGTCGCATCCCCAAACCAACGGCGAGGCCGAGGTCACAAATCGGACAATCCTCCAAGGTATCAAAGCGCGGATCGGACGGACGGGGCAAGCTTGGGTCGAGGAACTCGAGAATGTCCTTTGGGCGTATCGGACCACGCATCGGACTCCTACCGGGGAGACGCCTTTCAGCCTAACCTATGGCACGGAAGCCGTTGTCCCCGTAGAGCTCGGACTTCCCTCACCTCGGGTAGCCGCACACCGACCCGAGGCCAACTCGGAGCAACTCCGAGGGAACCTGGATCTCTTGGAAGAAGCGAGGGAAATGGCGCAGGTTCGGATGGCAATGTATCAGCGGAGGGTGGCCCGATATTACAACTCCAAAGTCCGACCGAAGCTTTTCAGAATTGGAGATCTGGTGCTGAGGCGAGCTAAGGCATCTCAACCTACGGAAGGTGGGAAGCTAGCGCCGAATTGGGAAGGCCCGTATAAAGTTCGTTGGGTAAACCGACCTGGCTCCTACCAGTTGGAAGCCCTAGATGGCCGAGAAATTCCAAGGGGCTGGAATTCCGCTAACCTGCGGATGTATTACCAGTAGAACAACAAGGCCAGAAAGACAATTTGAAAAGGTGCAACACTTTTCATTTCAATAATTTCTGGTTACAATGGCGTGCTCGTGTGATTACAAGGAATTCCCAGAGGAGAATTAGGGAGTAAAGAAAGCAAAGAAGAGGTGGAGAATCCGTGGAGCTGAGGACCGAGGATCCCAAACCCTCAACCCAAAGCAGCTGCAATCCCACCGGAAGTGGGTGCTTCTAACCGGAGGCGCCATCCAGCACCTCACCAAAAAGACGAGGAGCCGCCGCAGAAGAAGCTCCCGCTGCCCCCAGGGGAACGCCGCCTCCAAAGGATATTCCCATCCTCCCCAGTGGTAGGAAAGAGAAGGAATTCGAGGGGGAAGAGCATATGGAGGCGCGGTCCCGGACTGAGCGTCTGGTGCAGAGCTCAATCGGGAGGCTGAACTTCAAGGAGGGGAGATGTGATCCCGGATGAAACGCCTAGAGCGGAGTTCCGCCGGGAAGACCCTCCTTGTTGATCCCAGATGAAACGGCTAGTTGGCTGAAGTCGCAAGGGGAGCGCCTCCCCTTTCCTTCAACAGGAGTCTCTCAGTCATATGCCAAGGAGGAGGTCCGCGATCCATGACAACCTGAACAGCTCCGGCTTGGCAAACTCCATCGTACCTGCACCTGTATTTATAGCCAAACTGCGGCTCCCTGGTCGTTTCGATGCGGGTGGCTCCAATAAATGCAGGCGCATTGAAACCGGAGCCGTTCCGGCTCCCGAGGCGTATCTCCCCGCGATTTCCTAAGCGTCATTCTCCTTAAACCGCATTCTTTGTGCAGGACAATCCGGGTGTCATGTACCCCTAGGTCCACATATCTCCGCTCGCGCCCAGGCCGTATCCTCCTCGAAGAACCCGCGTATCGCGGCCGCTCAACTAACACTCCTCGCAAGCAGCAGCTGGCGATCCGATTTCCCAGGTAACGCATTAATTAGCGTTTAATGCCCTTCTCGTGTTCCCCCAGGCAACGCTTAGAGAAAAGGAGAAACATGATCGCGGCTGGCCACGGAGAAACCCCGTCGGGCAGCGAGCGACAAGCGCACGACCAGCGAGCGGAATTTCCCGAGGCTCGGCCCTCGGATGCCTGGCTAGCCCGATGATCATCCCGGGAGCAGACTAGCCGGAAGCCCCGACCGGTCGCCTCGGCTTGCGCCAGCCTTGGTCGACCAACGAGTGGAATGTCCCGAGGCTCGACCCTCGGATGCCAGGCTAACCCGACGATCATCCCGGGAGCAGACTAGCCTGAAGCCCCGACCGGTCGCCTCGGCTTGCGCCAGCCTTGGCCGACCAACGAGCGGAATTTCCTGAGGCTTGACGGCCCTCGGATGCCAGGCTAACCCGACGATCATCCCGGGAGCAGACTAGCCTGAAGCCCCGACCGGTCGCCTCGGCTTGCGCCAGCCTTGGCCGACCAACGAGCGGAATGTCCCGAGGCTCGGCCCTCGGATGCCAGGCTAACCCGACGATCATCCCGGGAGCAGACTAGCCTGAAGCCCCGACCGGTCGCCTCGGCTCGCGCCAGCCTTGGCCGACCAACGAGTGGAATTTCCTGAGGCTTGACAACCCTCGGATGCCAGGCTAACCCGACGATCATCCCGGGAGCAGACTAGCCTGAAGCCCCGACCGGTCGCCTCGGCTTGCGCCAGCCTTGGCCGACCAACGAGCGGAATTTCCTGAGGCTTGACAACCCTCGGATGCCAGGCTAACCCGACGATCATCCCGGGAGCAGACTAGCCTGAAGCCCCGACCGGTCGCCTCGGCTTGCGCCAGCCTTGGCCGACCAACGAGCGGAATTTTCTGAGGCTTGACGGCCCTCGGATGCCTGGCTAGCCCGATGATCATCCCGGGAGCAGACTAGCCGGAAGCCCCGACCGGTCGCCTCGGCTTGCGCCAGCCTTGGCCGACCAACGAGTGGAAGGTCCCGAGGCTCGGCCCTCGGATGCCAGGCTAACCCGATGACCATCCCGGGAGCAGACTAGCCTGAAGCCCCGACCAGTTGCCTCGGCATGCGCCAGCCTTGGTCGACCAACGAGTGGAATTTCCTGAGGCCTAACCCTCGGATGCCCGGCTTAGCGCCGGAAGAATTTCCTGAGGCCTAACCCTCGGATGCCTGGCTTAGCGCCGGAAGAATTTCCTGAGGCCTAACCCTCGGATGCCTGGCTTAGCGCCGGAAGAATTTCCTGAGGCCTAACCCTCGGATGCCTGGCTTAGCGCCGGAAGAATTTCCTGAGGCCTAACCCTCGGATGCCTGGCTTAGCGCCGGAAGAATTTCCTGAGGCCTAACCCTCGGATGCCTGGCTTAGCGCCGGAAGAATTTCCTGAGGCCTAACCCTCGGATGCGCCGGAAGAATTTCGGGAGCCAGGAGTCAGCAAGACGCTACCGAGAGTTAAAAGAAAAAGAAGGACGAAGGCGAGATGAAGAAACATTCAACTTGCATTAATTTTCATTGTTTCAGGGCCGAGGCCCATACAATTTGGCAAAACGCCGGTATACAAAAAAAAAAGAAGACAACGAAAGGTACAAGAGGTTAGCTTGGAGGAACTCCCGGGTCGGGAACGTCGGGCTCGTCCGCAGGAGGTAGGGAAGCAGCAGGAGAACCAACAGGCAATGGCGCCGGAGAGGAGTCGAGAAGGGAGATCTCGCTCAGGTCAACTTCGGGGTACTTAGCCGACACCCTTGCCAGGCCCTCCTCGAAGCCTAAGACAAAGGCTTCGGCCCCCGCGTCCGACGCGTCACGGACAAACTCGTCGGACTGACGATAGGTCTGTACTGCCTCCGACATATCATGAGCGAACTCGGCGGACTGGCGATAAGCCTCTACCGCCTGACGCCCGATTTCCGCACTCCTCTCGGCCAGCGCCGCCTCTGCCCGCTCCATAATCTGGGCTTTCGCCTCCAAGACCTTCGCCACAATCCGGCCTTCCGCCTCGGTGGAGACCCTCAGCAGCTCAGCCCGAGCCTCCTTGTGCTTCGCTTCGGCAGCAATGCGAGCAGCCTCAGCCTCCGTCAGGCGCGAATGAAGCTCCTGATCGCTCGCACGGGACTTCTCCAAGGCCGACTCCAATTCGCCCAGCTTAGCTTCAAGAGACCGGGTTCGGTTGCGGGCGTTGTCGGCTGACCGCTGGGCCTTCTCCCACCTCTCCCGGTAGTCGGCAGCCTTCCGGGACTGCTTCTCGGCCCGCTCATCCGCCTTCTTGACCTCGCCCTCGAGACCCGAGGCAACCTTGAGCTACTCCTGAGCCTCCAACAGTTGCTTCTCGAGGGCAGCAAAGCCGAGTGCCCGCTCTTCGGCCTCCCGGAGCCTCGCCTCGAAGTCCCCGGTCGTCCTGCCTGCCACAGCCTGGCCTCCCTTTTCCACTGCTTTCAGCCGGTCCTCGGCCTTCGCCAGAAGCCCCACCTGTTCCTTGTAGCACTCCTCCAGACGGATCATGTACTGGGCGAGCTAAGAAATAGGAAAAATAAGGGAGTCAGGCGGAGAACAACAGAGCCAATAAATGGTGAAAAGCGGCCAGAAGAACACTCACCGACATGAGACAGACACAGCTGGCAGCCCCAACGTCAGAGACCTCCAACTCCCGGACCCGCCGACGGTCCTTCTCCAGCAGCACTGTTTCGATGAGATTTCGGGCGCCATCGGTAGTGAAGGCAGACCCCGATTTCTCCCCAGAGCCGGACGGTGGTTCTGCAGCCTTACCCCTATCCATCGCCTGGGGAAGAGTCCGGCCGATCGCGCTCGGGGCGGGGGTCACCCCAGGAATTGATAGGGTCCCGCTCGGTCGGGGCCTCGGCGCGTCCCTCCTCGAGTCATCAGGAGCCGACCGAGTCGAAGGCCAGGTCGGGGACCGATCACGTCCGACCCGTCCGTCTCGGGCAGGCTCGGATGATACCTCCGGAGTAGCGGCAATCTTACCACCGGAGGGCTGATACAGCGTCAGCTGCCGGTCCGTGCCCACGACGTCTCCCTGATCGGTGGGCCCGGACTCGTCGGTCGGCGTCGGAGGCACCTCCTTACGGGACTTCTTCGCCGGTGGGGCCCCGCTCGGAAGAGCTCGTTTCCTCCTCTGGGCTGCTTCCAGCAGGGACGCCCTACCAACAGCCTTTGTCTTCACCGACCGCATGACGTCGTCGATCTCTGCAAAAAGGACGGGATAGTCGGAGACGGAGAAACCAAAGGAAAGAACGGGACGAAAGAAGGGAAAAAGTCAAGAAAGAATCGGTGGCGGACTCACGGTCGGTGGGGACCGAGCTCAGACCGACATTCACCAAAGTATCCTCGGAAATAAGGCGGGCCACCGGGGGGAGCTGGCCCTCGGCAACCAACCCCTTCAAGGCGGCCAAGCCATCGGACTCCTCCCTTGACAGTCTCGATAGGCCGATCGGAGACTTCTTCGGGGTCTCCCAGGTCGCCCTGATTTCCTAAGAGGGATCTGCATCAACAAAAAAGAAGCGCTCCTTCCATTTGTGAATGGAGGTAGGAGCCTCCTTGACAAGGCCGCATCCTCGCCGCGCTGCGAAGCACCACCACCCTTTGTCCTGGGGGTGGCCGCTCAGGCTGTAGAACTCCCAAAAAACATTCAGGGTGGCGGGGATCTCGTGCATACGGCAGAGAACCTGGAAGACCGTCAGGGCCCGCCACGAGTTCGGCACCAGTTGCGTCGGTGCCACTCTTAAACCCCGTAGCACCTGCATGACCAAGTCCGAAGGGGGAAAGCGGAACCCGGCCTGGAGAATGCCCTCATTGATGGCGATCTTCCCTGGAGGAGGATGGGACATCCTCTCCTCAGGCCCCGGGAGCGTGGCGTTGCAGGCCTCGGGAAGGTGGTACCGAGCCACGAGTCTGTCTAAGTCTGTGGTGACCAGCTCCGACTTAATTTGGTCTGCTCTCACTTCGCCCATTCCTAATGGCCAATAAACCTACGGTCAGGACGGGGACAGGAAGGGGGGAAAGACCGGAGCGACTGGAGTACACTAGTATAAGAGGGGAAAGTATGGAGAGCCCTAAGTAGAAGAATGGGGAAAACTCACCGGAAAAGAGGTAAGAACGGCTCCGAGAGCGCCAAAGGAGAAACAAGTGAACAGTCCGACGGCAGCAACAGCTGCGCAAAGGGGAAACTTGAAAATATCTGTAAAGAAGAAGACGGACGGGGAAAGGCCCCCGATTAAATAGGCGGAAAGGCAAGTGACGCCTCGATGACGCCAGAGGACGCCTGGCTGCCGAAGGGTCGCTCGCGCCCCAAAGGCGAATCGACACCATTAAGGAAGGATGTCCGCCGAAATCCTCAGACTGCCAGGTCAGCAATAACCGCCATACGCCATAAAAAGGGCGGGGAGCTCGAAGCGCGCGCGCCTCTCCGAGGAACGGCGGCAATCCCGAAACATCACTCCCTTCACCTGTTCCCCTTCTGGTTCCAGGCTCGGAAGTGAGGGGCTACTGTTACGGGGGAAATAAGCCGCCATGCCCCACGTGACCGGCACGCGCGCCCAGGAAGACTACGGCTGCCCTTTGATCCAGCAATCCGACCCCGAGTCGGACATCCTCGGCTCCGCAGCCCGACCCCGAGTCGGCTGCCCTTTGATCCAGCGCTCCGACCCCGAGTCGGACGTCCTCGGCTCCGCAGCCCGACCCCGAGTCGGCTGCCCTTTGATCCAGCAATCCGACCCCGAGTCGGATATCCTCGGCTCCGCAGCCCGACCCCGAGTCGGCTGCCCCTTGATCCAGCGCTCCGACCCCGAGTCGGAGATCTCTTGATAACGACAGGCTATTCCCCAGAGGCACGCCGCGGCCTCCTGCTCCACTACTCCCTGCAACGGCTGTATCCGATGCTGCTCCACGATCTCCTGCATCAGCCGTACAAAGCGGAGCCCCACTATGCCCTGACGTGGCCGTACCCGGTGCTGCTCCACGACGCCCTGTAACGGCCATGTCAGTGGCCACACCATCGTGCCCCACGATAACGAACCCCCCTGAGAGACCCCCCAGCCAGGTATATATGCGGCTGGGGGGAGAAAGGGGGGGGTGAGCAATATCTCCCAGAGCACTCTCTTACTTGCGATTATCACCTCTCCTCCTCCTCCAATCTCCTCTGACTTGACCGTCGGAGGGCCATCACCACCCTGGTGGTGGTGCAAGGCTTGTTTGCAGGTTTCTTGGCGGAAGGTGGAGCGCAACCAACACCAACCAAGACAACTCAGACGGAACCCCGTTCACACCGCAGTGCCAATCGTTCTCGGTTTGGACCACCAGCAACAGAAAGGATAACCTAGGTAAATTTGATTCTAAATCTGATGAGGGTATATTTTTGGGGTATTCTACAACAAGTAAAGCCTATAGAGTTTTTAATAGAAGAACCCTTGTTATTGAAGAGTCTATACATGTTGTTTTTGATGATACTAGTGATATCTCTTCTAGCAAGAGAGTTGATCTTGATGATGATGCTGAAATTCTTGAAGAAAAGATTGATGAGATGACATTACAAGAAGATGAACAAAAACTAATTGGAAATGCATCATCAAGCCAAGAGGCAATTGTGGATCATTGGCTGACTAAGGCTTGTAGGTATGCTCATGGGCATCTTAAGGAATTAATTTTAGATGATCCATCTCAACCTGTTAGGACTAGAGCATCTCTTAGAAACTTGAATAATCATCTAGCTTTTGTCTCACATTTTGAACCTAAACACATAGAAGAAGCTGAAAAGGATGTAAATTGGATAAATGCAATGCAAGAAGAATTAAACCAATTTACTAGAAACAAGGTATGGAACCTTGTTGAACGACCCTCTGAATATTCAATAATAGGTACCAAATGGATATATAAAAATAAACTTGATGAAAATGGAATTGTAATAAGGAACAAGGCTAGACTAGTAGCAAAGGGCTATAATCAAGAAGAAGGTATAAACTTTGATGAAACATTTGCTCCTGTAGCTAGGCTTGAGGCAATTAGATTGTTACTAGCATTTGCATGCTCTAAAGATTTCAAATTATTTCAAATGGATGTAAAAAGTGCATTTTTGAATGGGTACATTAATGAGGAGGTGTATGTAGAACAACCTCCTAGTTTTGAAAATCATCAATACCCCAATCATGTGTATAAATTAAACAAAGACTTTATGGTTTGAAACAAGCACCTAGAGCATGGTATGAAAGACTTAGCAAATTTCTACTAGATCATGAGTTCTCTAGGGGAAATGTAGATACAACACTGTTTCTAAAGAAGAAAAACAAAGATATGTTAGTAGTGCAGATTTATGTTGATATTATTTTCGGTGCTACTAACAATCGCCTCTGTGAAGAATTTGCTGACTTGATGCAAAGTGAGTTTGATATGAGCATGATGGGAGAGCTGAACTATTTCTTCGGGCTTCAAATCAAACAATCTGAAGAAGGGATCTTCATCAATCAAGCTAAATACATCAAGGAGATGCTTAAGAAGTTTGATATGGAGGGAAACAAGTCAATTAGCACACCCATGAGCTCATCATGCAAACTAGACCAAGATGAATCAGGTAAATCTGTAGATCAAAAGATGTATAGAGGTATGATAGGATCTTTATTATATCTCACTGCAAGTAGACCTGATATCATGTTTAGTGTATGCATGTGTGCTAGATATCAGTCTAATCCTAAGGAATCTCATCTAATTGCAGTCAAGAGAATCTTTAAATACCTAATAGGAACAAAAAATATAGGTTTATGGTATTCTAAAGAATCTAGGCTGAACTTAATAGGATACACAGATTCAGACTTTGCTGGTTGTAAACTTGATAGAAAAAGCACCAGCGGGTCATGTCAATTCTTAGGAGAAAATTTAATCTCATGGTTTAGCAAGAAACAAAACTCGGTTGCATTATCTACTGCTGAAGCTGAATATGTTGCTGCCGGGAGTTGTTGTGCTCAAATCATGTGGATCAAACAACAACTGGAAGATTATGGAATTAAACAAGATAAAATTTTCATTAATTGTGACAACACAAGTGCTATTAACTTAACTAAGAATCCAATTCAGCACTCAAGAACCAAACACATTGAAATAAGACATCACTTCATAAGAGATCATGTACTGAATGGTGATGTTACACTTCAATTTATTTATACTAATGATCAACTAGCTGACATCTTCACAAAATCCTTGAGTGAAGAGCGATTTAGTGTGCTTAGGAGAGGATTAGGAGTGATTGATCCATCCTAGTGATGTTCTCCTCTAGTTCATTGATTTTGATGATTAGCTTGTGTTAAAGATAGAGTTTATCATCTATGATCATCAAATCAGATCATAAACTTAGTGATTATCCCTTGTTTGGCACGACAATAACATGATTTTTAGGTGAATGCCAGAGTTCGAGTCGACTTGGATAAGTTTCAGAGTCGGCTCATGAGGGGGAGTCGACTCGCACACAGATGGGAGTCGACTCGAGGTCGATGGCAACATAGGGGGAGTCGACTCGAGGTTGAGTCGACTCGCGACTTACTGGAGTCGACTCGCGGTCGGGAATTCGATGTTTTAACCCTAATCGAAGCGTTTAATCAATACTTCTATTCACCGCCTCCACTGTTCACAAACCCTAGAGCCGTCTCCGACCTCCATTAGGGTTTTTCCGTCGAGCTTCTTCGGACCATTAGGGTTTTTCCCCATCTCTAGGTCAAGCATGCCTCGTAAGATGGTTGTCCCAAGCCGGAAGAGGCCCCAATCCGCGAGCGGCGCCGAGCGACGGTCCAAGGCTCGGAATGATTCCGTGAGGCCACAACCTTCGGTTCGTTCCCCGCCGAGGCCGGTTTCCTCGCGTCCGTGCGCCGGAAAGGCAGTCTCCACCGGGAGATATGTCAACTTCGACTATCTCTCCCGGGAAGGCTTCACTATAGGGCATAGGTTGAAGGCCCAAGGACTAGAGTTCTTTTGCTCCCTAGATCTCCCCACTTACCCAGGGCTAGTTAGGGAGTTTTATGAGACAGTGTCTAGGGGTAATGGTGGAATACAGGGAACTGTAGCGGGTGTCCCTTTATTCATTTCAGAG
This sequence comes from Phoenix dactylifera, assembly GCF_051530095.1. Classification (NCBI taxonomy): domain Eukaryota; kingdom Viridiplantae; phylum Streptophyta; class Magnoliopsida; order Arecales; family Arecaceae; genus Phoenix; species Phoenix dactylifera. Next base: position 18,932,255 of record NC_143192.1, on the reverse strand, counting down.
GATTTTATAGCACAAATCCTACATCTTCCCCAAGTAGGGGTATTTCCTACTCACCCGGCCGATAGGACTGAGGCCCTTATGGCCATATTAGGGAGTCCACCCCAGTCCCCACTAAATGAGGTGTCCGCTAGTTCACTATCAGTTGAAATGCGGCTCCTCTTGAGTATTATTTCTAGGACCCTGTTTCCTAAGACCGGCCGCTTTGACTTTGTATCCGAGAGGGACATAGCCCTCATGTATTACATTCTTCAAGATACCCCAATTAACTTCCCTAAGCTGATCTACAAATACCTATGTGAGCCACTAGACAAACCTAGGCTCACCCTTCCATATGGGATGATGTATACCCTGATTTTTAGGGAGTCCGAGATCCCCATTCCTGAGGGGGAACCCTCTCGCGCACTGCGATACACAGATCGCATGGGTGAGGGAACCCTTCACAGGATGGGATTTGATAAGGTAGAGGAAGTCTGGGTCAGGAAATCATCCTCTTCCACACCTACCACTCGACACTCCCCCAGTCCTGATCATATTTCTGACCTTCCCACCTATCCCTCCACCTCAGCACCATCCACCTCAGCCGGACCCTCCTCTTCAGCACCACCCACTCAGCCGATAGAGGTCCGGATCTCTCCTGAGCAGCTCCGGGAGTTGCGGCAGGAGATCGTACGGGATCTTCGGGACGACCTACTGAGGGAGCTCCGAGGTCCAGCCACTGCCCCCTCTTCTGCATTAGTTCCCTCATTATCAGCCGTGACCGAGATGACGGCTCATCTGAGGGAGGAGATCTACAATGTCAGAAGCCTTATACAAGCCCAATTCTCAAACATGAGTGATGTCACAAGCAACACACGAAAGATGCGAGATGACATCCGACACGACATGGGCAGCCAGAGTCAGGGGGCCGAGCGTCTGGCGAATGTGTTGATCGCCAAGTTGGACACACTCCAGGCGAGTCTGACTGAGCTCTCCTCGATCCACAGTAGGGCCACCTCGGCGATCATCACGCAGCTAGGGAACGTCACAGATGGGGTCAGTCTACTTATGGAACAAGCAAGACTGAGCAAGGAAGCCACATCCTCCTCGAAGAAACCCTAGCCTGCTTTTTCATTTTGACATGTATTTATTGCTTTACTCTTTGTACCTACATCTACATCAATACAATGAGTAGACAATTTTCTTCAATATTGTGCACATTTAATCTCTAATTGCTTGTGTGATGTGCTTTCTTCCTTTTTGCTATGATGACAAAAAGGGGAAGAAAATATATTGAATAGACATGTAAAGGGAATCAATGAAAATCAATAAAAAGCAAAGCTTTTAAAACACACAATAATTTGCTCTTAGTGGATTCGATACCTCTAATGGAGTAATCTCCAGAATCTATTCAAGGGATATTCGGAGATTAGTTGAATCATACTCAAGAACAAATTGGCAGATTTTTCCTCTAAAAACCGAAAATTTAAGTTCAAAAGCTTCAATACACTAAAAGAAATTTCAGAGAATCAAAACAAAGTTGAATGCATGTGTTGAGGGGGAGAATCTGAATCTTTAAGTAAGCAAACTCATTAAATCTATATAAGCCAAACAATTGATTGCATGACATGAAGGCTTATATAATTCCAAATGAAAGGAGGAGCTTTAACTTCAAAATTTACTGTTTCACACCTTTCAGTTTTGGATAAATTAAAATAACTAAACATTTGAATTCATTTTAAAATTTTACTATAAATCTCCTTGTTTGTTGAGCAATTCAATTTACATATACTCAATGTTTTGTTATCATCAAAAAGGGGGAGATTGTGGAGTGATTGATTATAACCCTATTTGATTTTGATGAGCTCAAAGCATTTGAGTATATCTTATGTTTACTAATGAATTCAATCTAGTGTTTCAGTGAAATGCTTATAAATTTATGGTTAAATGTCTCTAGATTTGGTTCAAGACATTTTGGATAAGTTAAGAAGTCAATTTGAACCAAAGTCTGAGACTCGAGTCGACTCCGAAAGATTACGAGTCGACTCCAAGCGTATCAGAAGCACTGGCACGGGCTCGAGTCGACTCCTGTACATTACGAGTCGACTCCGACTGAGAACAGACAGACGAACAGAAAGATCCAACTCAAAACCTGTCAACGAGTCGACTCCTGAAGAACGCGAGTCGACTCCGATACTGCCGAGTCGACTCCAGGGTAGTACGAGTCGACTCCAAGGAGTTACAGACAGAAAGACAGAGAAGTTATTTTGGACCCTGAGAGCCGAGTCGACTCCTGAGGAACTCGAGTCGACTCCGATGGTTGGCAGGTCGACTCCAAAGGAAGCGAGAGTCGACTCCCAGTGTGATACAAGGCAAAAGTCAGAGAGCAACTTTCAGACACTGAGAGCCGAGTCGACTCCTGCAAAGTTCGAGTCGACTCCAAGACAGCGCGACCCCAAAAAGACAGAAGACAGTATTTTCGTCTCTGAGAGGCGAGTCGACTCCAAGACAGCGCGACCCCAAAAAGACAGAAGACTGTTTTTCGGATACTGAGAGCCGAGTCGACTCCGAAACAGTTCGAGTCGACTCCAGGACGGCACGAGTCAAAAGACAGAAGATCGGGAGTTTAGACTCTGAGCGCCGAGTCGACTCCCAGAATTTCCGTGTCGACTCGAGTGAGCAAACTTGAAAAACGCATCCCTGGGTTCCTTACGTCGATTCGTCTCCAAAAGTGCCAGGTCAGCTCCAGACTTTGGGAGTCGACTCCGGGTTAAGTCGAGTCGACTCCCAGTCGAGAAGAGCACTTTAATTCAAATCCAGAACAGTTGCCAAGCCGACTTCAGAAAAGCATGAGTCGACTCCTGCTGCAGCCGAGTCGACTCCAGATCGCGCGAGTCGACTCCGATCCCAACGGAAACATTGTCAGGATGTGCAGAATGTGCAGAACGGCTAGGAGATTGTGTCTAACGGCTAGTTTCCGTGGGGAATGGCTTAAATAGCCACAAAGAACTGTAGCAGGGTAGAGAAGTGACATTCCATTCAAAGAAAACAAAAAATCTTTACCTACCAAAGAATTTAAAAGGAAAAGAAGGAAGAGGGGCATTAAACTCCATCCAACCAACTCTTCCCAGCATTAAAGAAGTCTCCTTCAGTCATCAAGTCTTCGAGACACTCAAGAGGAGACCCCGAGTTCGAGAAGCCCTCCTCTACATCTTCATAAATTTGTTTGAGGGCTCTTAACTTCTCTCTTATTTATATCACTGAATATCTGCTTGTTAAGAAGCTTTATTTTTTCTGTTAGCTTTTGTTCAAACCATTTGTTCCTTACTTAATTCAATCAGGGGATTGAATCAAGGGTGTAAATATTTGTTGGTGAGCCTAGGTTGAAACCAACGGTGTAAGGGTTTGATTGTGATCCCGGGAAAACAATCGGGTGGTTCTAGTCGGTGAGCCTGGAAAAACCGACCGAGTTCGTTGTGATCTCGTAAAACAACAAGTTAGGTTGTGAGCTTGTAAAACAACCGGCTGTAATCCAAGGGGTTATAGTGAATTCCCAAGTGAGGCTTGGGAAGTGGACGTAGGAGCAAGGGATAGCTCCGAACCACTATAAATTTCCTTGTGTTTGTGATTGCTTTGTTGTCTCTTACTTTCATTTCATTCACTGCACATAGCATCTAATTAATCCACTTACAAAAAGTATTAATTAGTTATTCACAAACCTTTTAAATGCAATAATTATTTTAAAATCCAATTCACCCCCCCTCTTGGGTTGTCTATCTGTGCAACATTCTGTGAGTCTCACCATCCACCAGTGACACCTAGCAGCATATAATGGCTACCCAGTAGAATAGAATAATGAACCTCTAGGTGCAGTTAATGTGTGATACAGTCCTACTATCGTGGATTCCTACAAGACGGAGGTCATGGACAACTCGTCAAACCCCATCGTCTGTCATATGTCAAGATTTATTCGACTTAAGCTCGAGAGTGGAAAACTCTTTCTCTACTATACAATCTGCCCCGGCCGAGGTTTTACGAACTCAGTCTTATAAATCACATAGGATCTCTCCTTATCTATCAAGGTCGATAGATTCCTTATAGGTGCATACCCTACTCCTACAATGAACCTACTGCAGCCAATCTACACTGCATGGACCCATATGGCTAGAGACCATGTATATGTGCAGTCAAACTACAATAACCTCACTGTGAGTAGCCGAAGCATCGTAGGTCAAAGGACCAGTCACACTACTGCAACATCAAGCAAGTCACTGACGAGTGGATAGACATCCAAGTGACTTCTTGTCTTGGTCACGCTCAGTACCCTTGTTCTTAACAAGCACCTGCACTATTACTTCAGTGTCGCCACACTGTGGACTCGAGTCTCGTCCATCCATAAGGAAAGTAATGTGTGCACTGATCGGATCGATCACCATCCTCGTGATGATCCATTGATCAGGAGCATTCAGAAATTAATCACCAATGATGCATGGCTCAAATTCTTAACTCTTAAAGATATGCATCATCATCTTATTAATTCTTGGACGATTCATAGACACATAAACAATATGAATGAAAAAGATGCCTTTTATTTATTCAATAATAAATAGTCAAGTATAAAATTATGTCCCTAGAATTAACAATGTGTCAGCCAGATTGGCTTCTAGGGCATACATCTAACAGGAAGGTCATTGGGTGCGGTCAAGTACTTGCGTACTCAGTTGTGAGTCGAGATGGAATTGATCCCTCTTAGAAACAGGAGGTAATGTCTTGTGATTGATTTAACAAAACCTTGGCCAGGGTAATTCCAGTGAGGAGTCATGGAATATCTAAAGTTAATCACATAATGGATGTACTAATTATAGGGTTGACAGTAAGCTCTAAGTCATCCTGGCATTAGGACTCAAAGGGATTGAATTATACAGTAACCATAGTCCAAGGTTCCAGAATATTTGCTTCGCATATATTCAGCCTATCCGGACGTCGGGTACCATTGCTAGATGGTCACATCGATTAGTATAGAAAGATGTTCCTATTCTACCGGCTTAGGTTCGAACCTATGAGGTCACACGCATAGAAGTTTCTAGGTTGATCAAATGGCTGATTGATGATTAAGAATTATTCAGGGATAATTTGGTCAATTCGATTGATAAATTATCCTAAGCAAAAGTTGCATTAAAATAATTATTGAATTATTGGAGGATTAATTAGCAATTAGATTGCTAATGAACTCAATTTGATTGAGTAATTGGGCTCAGGTTGAGCCAAATTGAATAGGATTCAATTTGGGCTGCATCAAGGTTTGACCTAATTGGATTGTGTTCAACCCAAGTAGATTGAGCTTGACCAAATTGATGGGACTTGACCCAATTAGATTGGGCTTGATCCAAATCAATTAGAAGACCTTATTTGATGAGGATTATAAGTCCAAATAATCAGAATTGGATAGGGAGAAGAATCACTAAATTTTAGGAACCTATCCTTATCTTCTTGAAGAAGAATGACACCTTGATTTATCCCCAATATTTTTCACATCTATCCTCCTTATTTTTGGCCAAAAATTGGCATGAGAAGAGAGGAGGCGTGGTGCTATATTTTCTATAAAAATGGCACCTTAAATCTTCCTAGAAAGATTTAAATGAATTTTCTAATTTGTAGGGATTGCATGCTGCATGAAATAGGGTGGTCTATGGCTGAATTTTGGATGCATGAATTTCCATCTTTTAGGGATCCAAAATGTTTATCTCCTCTTAGCTGCCAATCCACCAGAATTTTTTGGAGATTTTATCAGCTAAATTAGTTGGCTAAATTAGGTATGAGGCGTGGGGTGGTCTTTTGGCTATAAAAGACCCCCATGCCTTGGGTTCAAGATATACCATATTTAGAGGTTTCAAAAAATTCTGAAAAAATTTCCTAAGGGCCTCCATCCCTTCTTCTCCTTCTTCCTCATGTCCATACTCCATCTTCTTGAAGAACAATCAAAGGTTGAGTGTTTAGAAGGAGACAGCTTCAGCCATTGCAACGTTCCTGCGCGAGCTAGCACTCCCGCGGAAGACGATCTACCTAGGGCTTTGCATGTACTTCTCATAGAGGCCATTCGAGTGCGTGGCTGCAAAGTCAAAGATCAGATCCACAAGTTTCTTATATCATAAAAGATATTAATCCCACATCAATATTTTATTTTGGAGTCTGGGTCTAGGTCTGATTCCTCGAGGTTTTACCCTCCTTTGGGGCTCCTCACGGAGTTATCTCCAGAATCCATTCGATGGATATTTGGAGATTAATAGGAATAAAGTGTTTACCTTTCAGATCTGATAGTTAATCATGCATGAAAGTTTTAGCATAATTGTTTAAACGATTCCGGCATAATTCTATGTGTTCTTAAGGTGCTGATTTCTAGATTTGATCTTGTAAGCATGCATGAATTAAATTATTTGATTCGGTTTTTCCGCTGCATTTTAAAACTTAAAAAGAACTGTGTATGGCTTGATCCCCCTTATGAAGGGGTACGTATGCAACCCGATCAGGTTCAGCCATGGTTTTTTTTTAAAAAAAAAATTCAGCATGCTTAATACCGAAGAACCTAGGATTCACTTTCACACCTCACCTAACAGTTATTGGTGACATATAAATGGATGAGTGTACAACTCTTGTACAATGCTTCTCAAGCAAATTGCAGTGGTACTTGGTCTCTAAGTCATGAAGACCTCACCTAACAGTTATTGGCCCCATTACTTAGTTAAGTTAGACCCACCGTATAACCGCAGAAATAAAGTCGTCACTGGGTCCTTACCTAACAATTATTGGTGCCCAACCCCACCTTTATCCCACAACATCTCATGTCTAATAGAGAGTTCCAGTCCCCCGATGCAACTTGCCTACTGTGTCTAGCCGAGACAAATCAACACCGAAAAGACCTTAGCAGCTCTACTACGGTGGAAGACCTATGGACTTAATATTGTGAAATCATGTCTTAGTGTTTGCAACTTGAGTTCTTCATAAGAGGTAATCGAACAATTGGCCAAGTAAGTAGGTGGGAGGCTCCCCTTACTCGGAGAGTAAGGTTCTAATTAAGTAACCACCTTTTAGGCTTGCCTAGACACCAATTAGATCAATTAATGTAATATGACTAGCACATGTTGGTTCACTCTCGACTAATTGAGGAGGTTTGTATTTAGGTCTCTCTCGATCGATTATTCACATCTCATGCAAATATATATCTACCCGCATAGACATAAGCATTAAACATCTAGGCATTTATCAACAAATAAATTTAAATGGTGATGATCATGGATCCAGGATGGGGTCATTTTACAAGCACATGCACGTCAATTGGTTTGATCGTCTTCAACTCTTGACATGATCTTGATCCCTAGGTCCAATTGTGATCAACTCCTTGATCCATCTTCAATCAACCCTTGATCTCGATCCGCGCATGTTGAGCTTGTTGATGTTCATATCGATCAACCATCGACGTGCAACATACATCATATATTACATCCCAAATTGCTTTAAAAATTAAATAAAATAAAATAATAAATTACAACCTCTTTTTATGAGACACGCAGGTCTCTAATACATGAATTTAATGAAAAATTAAAAATTACATAGCATCACAGAACATTGCAGAACATTTCAGCACATGTAAAGGGTCCATCCATGATCATCACCATACGCATCTCATGCATAAATATTATTTCGGATCCGTAATTTAACTGATTATTTCATCTCATGACTTGCTGATTATGCAAGATATGATTCTAAACATTTGTAATCACATTATCAAAGCATTAGAATCATTAATCTAGGCATCTAAAAATCAGCATGCAGAAAAATCAGCAAGCTGAAAATTCTGCATGCAGTAAATTTCAGATCTAAAATACCTTTAAAAATTTAATTCTAATCTTAATCTACATAACCTGGCTCTGATACCACTGTTAGGATCTGATGCATGCCGCAGAAAAATTTCAAAAATTTTCAGATCTGCAGCAGAAGGCATGCAAGATCCCGTTCATCGTACAAACATATTTTAAAATATTTCGTTTGTAGATAGATTAGGATTAAATCTTTTAAAATATTTTATATCATTAAGAAGATCAGATCTTCACCTAGTGCGGGTAGATGGTCTCCACAAATCTGATTTACGTGGATTTGTTCAAGGTTTGATGGAAGCCTGATATGTGCTTAATAATTTATAATTTAGCTATCTTTCCATAGCACTTATCAATGTTCTTAAACTGATAAATACATATTTTATCATGAAATTGAATAAACATTAAAATAAATTTAAAATATGGTAAGAAGTAAATAATTCTCTTCTTAAAACAGACTCTGAACTTGTCTCTCTCCTGGTTGCGATCTTTCATGAAAACATATAAGGAGGAGATTGTGTTGACCCGGTTTAGTAACCTGATGGAGTTGTAATCAAGCTAAGGCTATGATTAAACAGATTTTGGTCCTGATTAGATAATTATTTTTGTATGAGGAAAAAGGTTTGATTAACCTATTTTATTAAGTCACGATCCTATTTTTAGTCTTGTCGAGTCCGGTCTGAAGCAGTTTAGCAAGAATTAAATTTAAATGATATTGGGCTCGAGAACAAGTTCAAGCAAATCAACGATCATGACCCACCTCAAATCCAAAGCCAATTCCCAATCAATTTCTTACTTGCATTCATATAAAATTTATAATTTTAAAACAAAAAATAATTAAATATCCATAGTAATTTTGGGAAAAATTACTGGATTCATTGTTCATATGAACAGTGTTATAAAAAAAATTATAATAAAATAAATAAACACTCCACTGTTCATCTTCTTCCCCCCCAGTGCATCACGGTCGAGATTTCCGTCGATTCCCCCGTTCCAGCCACGAGATGGCGTCGTCTGAGAGATCCTCCACGCAATCCTCCACGCGGTGCAGCCATCAATCGGCTCCTCCGCGATCATCGCGCGTGCAGCCAGCATCCCAACCGCGTCCTTGCCATCCTCTTCATTCGGATCGATTCCCAGCTCCAATCCCTGAGATTCAGCCTTCTCCGCGATCATCGTCCTCCCAGCATCCAAGCATCTGCGACATCTCCCCTTTCGGATTGATTCCTAGCACCAAGTCGTGATCGGCTCCCAGCAGCCGGTAACCCAGCTCGGCATCCATCTCCAGCTCTGTCCCCGTCTTCTCCGAGATCTAGACATTCCGCATCAGCCTCCCAATGATCCTGCGGCCATCTCGTCTTCTTCCGTCCACCTCCCGTCGATCCAGCTGCCAGCTCCATTTCCAGCCATCTACAATCAATCCGGCGCTCCACAGATCACGTATTCCTCCCAAGATCCAACCATTCTTCCACGGATTGACGCCCTTCATCCTCTTCGTCCGCGATCTGCCCTCCGGCATCACGCCCCGAAATCAGCCGCCCGTGATCTCTTCTCCCTTCCCAAATGAGCACTCCGGACAGCTATAAAAGGAGGAGGGTGGCCATCGGCAACGGGGGAGCTCGGTTGGAGGAAAGCAGGGGAGCCCCTGTTTCGGTAAGAGAAGGCCGAATCAGTGAAAGAAGAAAAAAGAAATAAAAAAAAAGAGAAAGGAAGGGAGGGGAAAGAGAAAATTTTGGGATATTTTGGAAATAATGGGAGCTGAAGTTTTTAATATGAAGATGGGAGGTCGTCCGGAAGCCATGCGCGGCTAAACATCCAATCTAGGGCTGGATGAAGCCCTAGCAATGTAACAGGGCATTGTAGTTCTTACTCTTTTAATCTTTTTGGAGTTTGTTTAAATTCTCTTTCTCAATGAAAAATTATTTTATGATGTTTAAACCTTGAGCATGCCATTTACTATTCATGTTTGCTAAAGTAGTCTAAGATGATCCATGCCTAGGAAGATGAGGTGTGCTACACCCTAGATTAGCATACTTAGGTAGACACTTCATGCTATACCGAAGATGGATCTTCCTAAAACTCTTTATGTTTTTATTTTAAAAGGCTTGTAGCCAATTTGCATGCCTCTCCAAAAGATAAAAATTAAGAACACAGTCCCTAATGCAATGCTACGAGGTGGATTTCAAACCCTAGATCCATCTCTACTCTGATAAATTTCAATTCGTACTCATAGATTAATTTAGTATAATTAAGTTAGCAAACTCTTCTTTTTGATTTATTATTAAAGAAAAATAACTAGTCTCCAATCCCTGTGGACCGACACCCGTAATCACTATCCTACAGGATACGTGCTATTGCGTGGTTTAATTTTAAAATTGCAAGAACCGATCAATTTTTGGCGTCGTTGCCGGAGATTGCTAGCATAGTTGTTTTTCTTTTCATTTAAAAAAAAAACTTTCAAATATATATATATATCTAAAATAAAATAAAAATATTTTCTCTTTTTGTTACTTTTCTCTTTTTTTTCTCCCTTACTAATTTTTTATTTCCCTTTTGGTATTATTTGATCAGGAATCGAAGAGGAGATCTGGGCTATCAAAAAGGAATGCTTTAGAGGTTTGCTTAAAAAAAAAATTTTGCTAGGAAAATTTCCTTTGGTAACCTCTAAACTTTTTTTTTTGTTTAAATTGATTATTGGCTTGAAATTTTGTGGTGATTGTTTGATTTTAATTTCAGTAAAAGTGTGAATGCATGCTTGATACACATACACAAATTAATCCGCACATAGTAAGGGCAATCACCCCAACAAGATAAGAGCCGGATTTCATCACCGGACTCTTGCCCAACTTAGGTGAACTCAATCTCACATAGTATCAGCTTAATTAAAATCAATTAGACGTTGGCTCTTAGGGACATTCGAGCTCAATAGGACGAAGATCACCAAAAGTTGCACCAATTTCACTCTGTGGCTTAGTTGATGTCTAGGCAAGCTTTATCCCTATAAGGGAGACAGTTCATCTGTTCGAGGCAAGTGGTTTTTAAGTGGGACCTTTGCGAACGCTTCGTGACCCCTCCACTTACCTGGGAGCTTACCTTGTCAACTCGGTTCATTAGACCGGATTGGAGGCTTAGGTGCCCTCTTCAAACCAGTTAGGAGCTGTCTAGTGATTTTAGGGCAAATACAAGGATTGATGTATTTTTTTTCTTTTATTTGCATGCTTGACTGATCAAGTACTAGTGTATGCAAGGGAGTCGTTCTAGAGTACGTGACCTATTACCTTTTGACCCTGAGATAGAACGAACCCTTAGGCATATTCGAGTTGAGATCAGAACATTACAATCATCCCCACCTCCTGAGATGGCTAAAGAACAACCTAAACTCCTGAGAGAGTACTTTACTCCCACCATTTGCACTTTTCCATCTTGCATTCGATTACCTGAAGTAGCAGCGGTACAATATGAAATAAAGTCTAGTGTGATCCAAATGCTCCCATCTTTTTATGGGCTCACCAACGAAGATCCATATAAACACTTAGATGAATTTCTTGAGATTTGCACCACTGTCAAGATTCAGAACTTCACTGATGATGCTCTGAAACATAGATTATTCCCCTTCTCCCTTAAAGACAGAGCCAAGCAATGGCTGAATTCTTTAGAAGCCAATTTGATTCATTCCTGGGATCAAATGTAACAAGAATTCCTAAAAAAATACTTTCCCATAGGAAGAACGAACTAGTTTAGACGTGCCATTACGAGCTTCTCCCAAACTGAGGGAGAGGAATTTCATGAAACTTGGAAGAGATTTCGGAACCTAATCCGTAAATGCCCACATCATCAAATACCTAAATGGCAGTTAGGGCAATGTTTCTATGACGGATTGACAGAACGAAACCGTCAGATGATTGATGCTGCATGCCGGGGGACTTTCATGCTTCAAAATGAGCATGAAGCATGGCAATTATTTGAAAATCTTAATGAAAACTCCCTCCACCATGCTTCTTGTTCTCGTCAAGCACCCCCGAATTCTCAAAGAAAAGGGACCATTTGTGAAATAAGTCATTCTATGGACCTGTCTAGCAAGGCAGATGCATTGTCCCATAAGATTGACCAACTGATGATAGGGGGACATGTCACTAGCTCTTCCCAAGCACAAATGTGTGCTATCTGTTCTAGCCCATCGCATCCTATTCATGAGTGCCCCTCAGCACCTCAATTTTTCGAACTCGTGCAAGAACACATCAATGCTGCTCAAACACAGCCCAGACCGGGTAATGACCCATTTTCCAATACATATAACCCGGGATGGCGGAATCATCCAAATTTTTCTTAGAAGCAGCAAGCTTCGAATACTGCCCAACCCTATTCCTAGAATTTTCAAACCCCACAAAATATTCATCCCTACTGTCCCACGACTCAATTTCAACATACTCCTCCTCCACCCCAAAGAAACACAGCCTTTGAGGAGAAAGTGTTGAACGCCCTTCAAGGTTTGGAAACCATTACACAATTGGTGCACTCTCACACGCAATCCATCGCTAAGTTAGAATTCCAAATGGGACAACTAGCTAATGCACTGAACAAGCGAGAGGAAGGAAAGCTTCCAAGCCAACCACTAAGTAATCCTAGGGGACAATACATGGCTCAAGAAAATCAACTAAATGCAATTCATCATGAACAAGCCAATGCTTTGACTACCTTAAGGAATGGACGTGTAGTAGACAATAAGATTGGAAAGAATAACAATAAGGAAGGTGAAGAAGAGGATAAACATGTGTCAAATGAAAATCTAAAACCTTCTTCTTCTTCAGCTAGTCCACCTTCTGCCAAAACTCACATCCCAAAGGCCCCATTTCCTGAAGCTCTTAATTCACCCTCTCCTTTTGATAAAAAAGGAACTTCACTAGAGGAGATGATGGAGATTTTCAAATAAGTGAAAATCAACATTCTGCTTCTTGATGCTATTAGACAAGTTCCCTCCTATGCCAAATTTCTCAAAGACCTTTGTACCCAAAAGCGAAAATCTAGGACACATGTGCCTAGAAAGGTCTTCCTAACTGAGCAAGTGAGTTCTATTCTCCAACACAACACCCCTCCAAAATTCAAAGATCCTGGTGCTCCCACCATCTCCTGTGTCTTAGGAAATAATTTCATTGATCGAGCACTCTTAGATCTAGGGGCAAGTGTCAACCTTTTACCTTATTCAGTTTATGAGAAACTTGGGTTAGATGAGTTAAAACCAACCTCGGTATCCCTTTAATTGGCTGATCGATCTGTAAAAATACCACGTGGGATAATTAAAGATGTTCTTGTCAAGGTAGATAAATTCTATTTTTCAGTAGATTTCATCGTCCTTGATATGGAACATGAACCTAATCCTAAGAAACAAATTCCCGTGATCCTTGGGCGCCCCTTTTTAGCAACAGCCAATGCGTGCATCAATTGTAGAACAGGGGTAATGAACATATCATTTGGAAATATGAAGGTAAAATTAAATGTGTTCAATGCGGCCGACCAACCCGCGAGGAAAGTTGAGTGTTTTATGATAGACAAAATAGATGACCTCGTAGAAGGAGATGCAAAAACTACCTCACTGTGTCTGGCTGAAGACAATAAACTTAGCGCTTGTTGGGAGGCAACCCAATTCTCCTAGATTTCTTTAACATTGAGGACAATGTTAGGTTTAGGTTTGGGGGTATTTTTAAGCATTTTTGATTTTGTTTGAATCTCTTGCATTCGTTTTCACTTCACAATGTCAAGTTTAGGTTTGGAGGTCTTCATCTTGATTTTCATCCCAACAAAAAATAAATAAATAAATAAATAAATAAATAAAAATAAAAAAATTCATCTTTTAAAAATAAAAAATGTGTTCAAAAAAAATATAAAATAAAAGAAAAGAAAAAATAATAATAAATAATAATAAAAAAAATTAAATTAAAAAAAGGTTGGTTTTTAAAAAAAACCCAATTTCTATGCATTAATGCGAGAATGATAAAATACAAGGTATATAAAATCAAAAAAAGCCCAATGACTAGTCAAAAGTAATGCAAAATTGAGTTCTTTTTATTAAGTCTCTCTTAGTGAGTTGTAAGCTAATTAATTGAAATTTCACTACATACTGGCCGACACTTCTAAGGTCTAGACTCGACATTATGTTGATAGTATAGTAGCAACCTTGGACCCTGATGAATTATACTTATCTAATCCAAAAAAAAAAATCATCAATAAAAATGGATTTAGTTAGGAACATCGAAAAGGGTTACCCATTGTCAAATGTCAAGTGGGCTTGTGATGAAGACTCCGAGCATAAGTCTGTAGGGGAGTCTTGATGCCCGATACCTTATGCCAACTGGTATGAGAGCTGTCGACTGATTGCTCGTTACACGGAGAAATCACCATAAGAGTAAAAGTGCACAATTTATACATCTTTTCATTTAAAAAAAAAAATTCTGTATTGACCTTGAAAAAGACAATAGTGTGAAAGCCGTCGTTATAAAAATTCGAGTAAACTGGAATATTACAGATAAAGCCCGTGAGGTACTAAAGTAAACATCCACAACTCTCGAAATCCTGCAGATAAGATGATTTTGAATCAGTGAGTAGGTCCCTTTCGACCAATCCTTGGAAACTACTAGTATTAGCAATATTTTGGAGATCCGAACTCTTAGCTTGTGTACGGTCCAGATTTCACCGAGCACTCCAGTATAAATAAGTCTTACAACTCCCTAACGGAAACTTAATGACCTCAACTTGAATTGCATTTTGACCTAGGAGTTGGGCTGACTTAGTAAATAAAACCGTGTGTGCTTTGAAATTCTTATCATTTATGTATCTTAAAATTAGATTTTAATAATAATAATAATAAAAAGAGAGTTTTTGAAATTCTTAGCTAGTATGCATTTGGAATTTGATTTTCACTTCATAGATCAATTGATCTAAAAATTAAAAAAATAATAATAATAATAAATAATAATAATAATAATAATAATAATGATAATAACAATAATAATAAATAATTTATTTTAAGATTGAAGTTTGTGGGTATCTTCACTGAAAATCCTCACGAGACTATAACTCGTCCACTAGGGTAACCTAGGGGTTTAAAGCCTTGTTGCATATGGTAAATGCAATCTCGATTCCTGCGAAAGTGAGTTAATTTCTTTTCTATTTTGCTCGAGGACTAGCAAAATGTAGGTTTGGGGGTGTGATAAGTGCTTAATAATTTATAATTTAGCTATCTTTCCATAGCACTTATCAATGTTCTTAAACTGATAAATACATATTTTACCATGAAATTGAATAAACATTAAAATAAATTTAAAATATGGTAAGAAGTAAATAATTCTCTTCTTAAAACAGACTCTGAACTTGTCCCTCTTCTGGTTGCGATCTTTCATGAAAATATATAAGGAGGATATTGTGTTGACCCGGTTTAGTAACCTGATGGAGTTGTAATCAAGCTAAGACTATGATTAAACAGGTTTTGGTCCTGATTAGATAATTATTTTTGTATGAGGAAAAAGGTTTGATTAACCCTTTTTATTAAATCACGGTCCTATTTTTAGTCTTGTCGAGTCCGGTCTGAAGCAATTTAGCAAGAATTAAATTTAAATGACATTGGGCTCGAGAACAAGTTCAAGCAAATCAACGATCATTATCCACCTCAAATCCAAAGCCAATTCCCAACCAATTCCTTACCTGCCTTCATATAAAATTTATAATTTTAAAACAAAAAAAAAAATTAAATATCCACAGTAATTTTGAAAAAAATTACTGGATTCACTGTTCATATGAACAGTGTTCCGTGAAAACACTATTCATATGAACAGTGTTGCAAAAAAAAATTATAATAAAATAAATAAACACTCCACTGTTCATCTTCTTCCCCCCTGCAGTGCATTACGGCCGAGATTTCCGTCGATTCTCCCATTCCAGCCACGAGATGGCGTCGCCTGAGAGATCCTCCATGCAATCCTCCATGCGGTGCAGCCAGCGACCGGCTCCTCCGCGATCATCGCGCGTGCAGCCAGCATCCCAACCGCGTCCTTGCCATCCTCTTCATCTGGATCGATTCCCAGCTCCAATCCCTGAGATTCAGCCTTCTCCGCGATCATCGTCCGCCCAGCATCCAAGCATCTGCGACGTCTCCCCTTCTGGATTGATTCCTAGCACCAAGCCATGATCGGCTCCCAGCAGCCGGTAACCCAGCTCGGCATCCATCTCCAGCTCTGTCCCCGTCTTCTCCGAGATCCAGACATTCCGCATCAGCCTTCCAATGATCCCGCGGCCATCTCGTCTTCTTCCGTCCACCTCCCGTCGATCCAGCGGCCAGCTCCATTTCCGGCCATCTACAATCAATTCTGTGCTCCACAGATCACGTATTCCTCCCAAGATCCAGCCATTCTTCCACGGATTGACGCCCTTCATCCTCTTCATCCGCGATCTGCCCTCCGGCATCATGCCCCGGAATCAGCCGCCCGTGATCTCTTCTCCCTTCCCAAATGAGCACTCCGGACAGCTATAAAAGGAGGAGGGTGGCCATCGGCAACGGGGGATCTCGGTTGGAGGAAAATAGGGGAGCCCCTGTTTCGGTAAGAGAAGGCCGAATCAGTGAAAGAAGAAAAAAGAAATAAAAAAAAAGAGAAAGGAAGGGAGGGGAAAGAGAATATTTTGGGATATTTTGGGAATAATGGGAGCTGAAGTTTTTAATATGAAGATGGGAGGTCGTCTGGAAGCCATGCGCGGCTAAACATCCAATCTAGGGCTGGATGAAGCCCTAGCAATGTAACAGGGCATTGTAGTTTTTACTCTTTTAATCTTTTTGGAGTTTGTTTAAATTCTCTTTCTCAATGAAAAATTATTTTATGATGTTTAAACCTTGAGCATGCCATTTACTATTCATGTTTGCTAAAGTAGTCTAAGATGATCCATGCCTAGGAAGATGAGGTGTGCTACACCCTAGATTAGCATACTTAGGTAGACACTTCATGCTATACCGAAGATGGATCTTCCTAAAACTCTTTATGTTTTTATATTAAAAGACTTGTAGCCAATTTGCATGCCTCTCCAAAAGATAAAAATTAAGAACACAGTCCCTAATGCAATGCTACGCGGTGGATTCCAAACCCTAGATCCATCTCTACTCTGATAAATTTCAATTCGTACTCATAGATTAATTCAGTATAATTAAGTTAGCAAACTCTTCTTTTTGATTTATTATTAAAGAAAAATAACTAGTCTCCAATCCCTGTGGACCGACACCCGTAATCACTATCCTACAGGATACGTGCTATGGCGTGGTTTAATTTTGAAATTGAAAGAACCGATCAAAGCCGCACACGTGTCCGGCCTCTACGGGTATCCATACGAGATATAGCACCGATCGAAGCTTTTGGATCTCCCCGGGGTGCTAGCTCCCTTGCAGAGATGGCTTTTGATGGCTGATATCCTCTCCTTTGAATCAACTTTTGATTGCCTTGAGAGGAGGAAGAAGAAGGAGGGATGTAGGAAGAAGAATGTAAAGCCCGCAGCCTTTCCTTTTCCCTTCGCATTGGAACCAAAGAATGGAAGGAAGAAGGGCCACGCCACAAGCCTTTTTTTCTTGCTTTCTTGTGGCTGAAAGGAGGGATGGAAGGAGGTTCCTTGCTGCCAAAAATTCCAAGGAAAAATCATGAAAAATTCGTAGCCCCTTCGAACCCCTCTTTTATGGTGTGTGGATAGAGATGAGCTCCTAAATTTTAGGAGCTCATCTTTATCCCTTTGTGAATTCAAAATAGGAGGGGCATGGCCCCTCCTTTTTCCTTCACGCCACCAGCCAAGGGAGGGGTGTAGGCCCCTCCCTCTTCTCCCATTTGGTTAGCCCCCACTCAATCTAATTAAGTGGGGAGGGTTGGGTCCAAGTGCTAGGATTCAATCCTATTCAAAATAGGATTTGCACCCATTTCAATTTCCTCTAAATCCTAATCTATTTAGGATTTAATTGAACCATGACTCAATTGAACTCTTCAATCCTAATCCATTTAGGAGTCTTTTAATTAATTAAAATTAATTAGGACTTAAGAAAATCCTAATCTAATTAGGACTTATTAAATTTCAGCCCTAAGGCAATTAGGACTTTAGAAATCATACTCCAAGTAGGACTCTAATTTAATTTAAAATCCTAATCCAATTAGGACTCCAAGGATCCTACTCCAAGTAGGACTCATGATCAAGTCCAATTAATTAAATCCAATTAATTAAATTAAATTGCAATCCGATTGCAATTATTCCTTCTTCAACTCACTAACTCTTAGCGGGTTAACCAATTATCAATCAAATTGATTATTTGTGATTCCTAATCACAATTCAACCATCGAATCGGTCAATACCTCTAATGTGTGTGACCACATAGGTTCTATTCTGACTGGTAGTGAGATATATTGTGATCTCTATCACAATATCATTGAATACTCCTTTCAATGGGTTGAAACAATTCCAACTCAACTCACCAGGGATCATCGACCATCAAGATGGTCCTTATGAGTCTCACCATCCACCAGTGACACCTAGCAGCATGTAGTAGCAACCCAGTAGAATGGAATGATGAACCTCTAGGTGCAGTTATCGTATGATATAGTCCTTCTATCGTGGATCCCTACAGATCGGAGGTCATGGATAACTCGTCAAACCCCGTTGTCTGACATATGTCTAGATTTATTCGACTTGAGTTCGAGAGTGGAAAACTCTTTCTCCACTATATATATTGCCCTGGCCAAGGTCCTAGAACTCAGTCTTATAAATCACATAGGATCTCTCCTCATCTATCAAGGTCGATAGATTTCATGTAGGTACATACCGTACTCCTACAGTGAACCTATTGCAGCCAATCTACACTACAAGGACCTATATGACTAGAGACCATGTATATGTGCAGTCAAACTACAATAACCTCACTGTGAGTAGCCGAAGTACTGCAGGTCAAAGGACCAGTCACACTGCTGCAACATCAAGCAAGTCACTGACGAGTGGATAGACATCCAAGTGACTTCTTGTCTTGGTCACGCTCAGTACCCTTGTTCTCTAACAAGCACCTGCACTTTCACTTTAGTGTCCCCTACACTGTGGACTCGAGTCTCGTCCATCCATAAGGAAAGCGATCTGTGCACTGATCGGATCGATCACCGTCCTAGTGATGATCCATTGATCAGGAGCATTTAGAAATTAGTCACCAATGATACATGACTCAAATTCTCAACTCTTGAGAATGTGTATCATCATCTTATTAATTTCTTGGACGATTCATAGACTGAGGATGATAGTGGTATTTTGATGATTAATACAATGATTAAGAGTATGTTACAAGTTAATTCGATACATCATTAATAAGTTCGTCACTCTCGATACATTAGTATAATGAGATTAAGATGTATTTCAATGATTATTAATGAGATAAAATTTGCGATAGGAAAGGGATAGTGAATTCTAAATTCTAATTCGGCAAAGTTTCAAGTGAAACATACTCTTAAGTGGACAATAGTAATTTTCATTGTTTGGAGTATGTAGCACTACCATGACATATATTCAAAATTATTTAAAGTTTATTTCATTGATTATATGGATGAATCTAACCTTAAGTTGCAGCAAAGTTTGGATTGAGTCGACCCCAAGATTGATTGAGTCGACCCCAAGATTGATTGAGTTGACCCCGTCACATCAAGAAACCATCTAGCACACTTCTGCAAAAATGGCACGGATGAACAGTACTTGGGTCGACCTAAGTAAAGGATGAGTCGACCCAATCCTCAAGCCTCAAGAAAACAGTTCTCTAGAAACCCTGAGAGGGTCGACCCAAACTTGAGTCGACCCCAAGTTAACATGAGTCGACCCAAAGGCAATGACATTCAAAAATAGGTTCTCTGGAAATCTTGAGAGGGTCGACCCAAGTGGAAGTTGAGTCGACCCAACTGAACCTTGAGTCGACCCAAAAAGTGTTGAGTCGACCCAAGTGAAGAAAGGCTGAAATACAAGGTTCTGTGGGTTCTGAGAGGGTCGACCCCAATGTTGCATGAGTCGACCCAAGTGAAAGTTGGGTCGACCCCAGTAAAAGTTGAGTCGACCCAAGCACGGGCAGAAGCATAACGGCTAGTTCTGCAGAAGTACTTTCAGACTTCCCAACAGTGAGTAACGGCTAGTTTTTGAATACTAACCATTGGGGCTTGTTCAATGGATGAAGGAAACTATTTAAAGTGACACTATTCATCAGAGGAAACATCCTTTTGCAAAATATCAAAGCTTACACAAGAAAGACAAGAGCCCTAATCTTCTTCATCCAAGTGCTTCATTCAAGAGTCAAAAGAAAGTGGTTGAGCAGACTCCAAGAGATATCAAAAGCTTCATCCACCCTTGAAGAGTGAAGTATTCTTAACAAAGAAGAGAGAAGTCTCATCAAGCGATAACTATTCTCTAAACTCTTCTTTGTAGCTTATAATTGTTATATTTGCTCATCTAGGAGCTTCAACTTTCTTCTTTCTTTTATTAATCACCTTGTAAAGGTTTGTTGGTAAGCCCGCAAAACCAACGGTGTAGGTTTATTGGTGAACCCATAAAACCAATTGTGAAGGTTCGTTGGTGAGCCCTTAAAACCAACAAAGATTATTGGTGATCCCCGAAAACCAAAGTGTAAAGGTTTTTGGATTGTGAGCCCGGAAAACAATCCAACTGTAATCCGAGGGATTATAGTGAATTCCCAATGGGTCGCTTGGGAAGTGGACGTAGGTGCTTAGGAGAGCACCGAACCACTATACTTCTTGTGTGTTTGTATTGTGCATTGTTCTAATTTCACTCACTCATCAATTGACTAGAGTAAGATAGCAATAATTTAGAAAACCAATTCACCCCCCCTCTTGGCTTGTCACCTTGGGCAACAAGTGGTATCAGAGCGAGGTGCTCATATAGTATTTGTTGATCTCACAATCAAGAGTCAAAGATCATGACAACCCAAATGGAATGTACTATGAGTGAGGGGCAATCCACAAATAGAACTCCTCTATTTAATGGCACTAATTACACATACTGGAAAGCTAGGATGAGGATATTCATTCAAGCTCTAGACTATGAATTATGGTATATTATAACTAGAGGACCTCACACACCCACAATTAGTATAGATGGCACTATCATACCCAAACCAGAAATGGATTAGAATGAAAGTGATAGAAGACTAGCACAACTAAATGCTAAAGCGATTAATGTACTTTACTGTTCACTAGATGTAAGTGAATTCAATAGAATATCTACATGCATCTCCGCAAAAGAAATTTGGGATAAACTTGAGGTCACACATGAAGGAACTAATCAAGTTAAGAAGTCAAAAATAAACATATTAGTACATAAGTATGAGTTGTTTAAAATGGAATCCACTGAGTCCATAACTGAAATGTTTACTCGTTTCACTGAAATCATAAATGAGCTAAAGAGTTTAGGAAAGTCTTATACTAACTCTGAATTGGTGCGAGAAATTCTCAGATCTCTACCAAGAGTTTGGGAGGCCAAGGTAACCGCAATTCAGGAAGCAAAGGACCTTAATACACTGCAATTGGAGGAACTGCTAGGATCACTCATGACCCATGAGTTGACCATAAGGCAAAATTCAGAAGATGAGGTCAAGAGAAGAAAGACCATTGCTTTAAAGTCAACCACTCCAAAACAAGAAACTGAGTCGGAAGAATCTGATGATGATGAGGAATTTGATGAAGAAGGAATAGCTATGCTTGGAAGAAAATTCAGAAAATTTATGAGAGGAAAGAAGAGATTTTATAAAAAGAAGCCCTTCTTCAAAGGTAGCTCAAGCAAAGAAAAGGGTAAGGACAAAGAAAAAGAAAAGAAAACACCAATTTGTTATGAGTGTAACAAGCCCGGGCATTATAAGATAGATTGTCCGGAATTAAAATGGATGGCAAGAAAACTTAAGAAGAAAAACTTCATGGCTGAATGGAGTGAAAGTGAGGAGTCAAGTTCGGAAGAGGAAGATCATCAAGAGAAGGCCCAAATCTGCCATATGGCCAATGACGATGAGGTAGATTCTAAACTTGAATGTGATTTTACTGTTGATGAATTACATGATGCATTTTTAGAACTCATGGAAGAACACAAAAAACTAATCAATAAAAATAAAGTTCTAAAAGATGAAAATCAATCTCTTATCAAAGATAAGCTGAAACTATCTAATAACTATGAAACATTAAGTAAGAGATTCACAAATGAAACCGAGAATCTAATTGCTGAAAATGTCAAGTTAAAAGAAGATGCTGAAAAATACAAATCCTTAGTAGACAAGTTTACACTTAGCTCAACCAAATTAAATATGATTCTTGATAGTCAAAAAGCCGTATATGATAAAGCTGGATTAGGATATAAAATAAATAAGAAACAAAAATACTTAAAGAACATATTTGTGAAAGCCAAAAATGAAAATATAACTTGTCATTGCTGCAATAAATTAGGACATAAAGCATATGAATGTAACTATAGAAAGTCTAGCAACAACAAATTGAGTAATAATCATAAGCTTAAATTCAAGAAAGTTTGGGTTCCAAAAGGAACATCAAGTACTAACCCTAAAGGACCCAACATAGTTTGGGTATCTAAAGCTTATTCTTGATCTTGATTGCAGGGGTGTCTTGCAGCTAATAAGGTGGATAAACGGTGGTATCTAGATAGTGGCTGTTCAAGACACATGACAGGTGACGTAGAACAATTTGTCACCTTGGAATCTAAGAAGGGTGGAGTAGTAACCTATGGAGACAATGGAAAAGGATATATCATTGGAAAGGGTAAAATTTTTATTACTCCATCTATCTTTATAGAAAATGTCTTATTAGTTAATGGTTTGAAACATAACTTACTTAGCATAAGTCAATTTTGTGATAAAGAGTTTAAAGTCACATTTGAAGCCTCAGTATGCATAATCGCAAATCCTAAAGATAATAGCATTGTAATTATAGGACAAAGGCAAAGAAATATTTATATGGTAGATCTTCATGAATTAGGCAAGAAAAATGGATTATGTTTAATTACTAATAAAGAAAAGAAAAATGAAACGAGTTGGCTTTGGCATCGTAGACTAGGACATGCTAGTATGGAATTAATATCAAAACTAGTCAAGAAGGAATTAATAAAAGATGTACCAAAATTGATCTTTGAAAAAGATAAAATTTGTGGACCATGCTCTTTAGGAAAGCAGACAAAATCATCCTTCAAATCAAAGAATATAGTATCAACCACTAGGCCTTTTGAACTCATACATATGGATCTATTTGGACCCACTAGAACCGCAAGTCTAGGAGGGAAGAAGTATGGACTAGTTATAGTAGATGATTTTTCAAGATATACATGAGTTTCATTTCTGACACATAAAAATGAAGCATTTTCAGCATTCTTGAAATATTATAAAAATATCATAAATGAAAAGAAGCTCACCTTAATAGCAATTCGAAGTGATCATGGAACTGAATTTGAAAATCAACACTTTGAAGAATTTTGTAATGAAAATGGTATCTCACATCAATTTTAAGCACCTAGAACGCCTCAACAAAATGGGATTGTTGAACGAAAAAATAGGACCTTTGCAGAAATGGCACGCACAATGTTGTGCGAGTCAAATCTTCCAAAGTACTTTTGGGCTGAAGCTATAAGCACTGCTTGCCATATTCTAAATCGAGTTTTAATACGACCAATAACCAAGAAAACTCCTTATAAACTTTGAAAGAATAAGAAACCAATTGCTAAGTATCTTAGAGTATTTGGATGTAGATGTTTCATTTTAAACAATGGCAAGGAGGATCTAAGTAAATTTGATATCAAGTCAGATGAAGGTATCTTCTTAGGATACTCTACATCTAGCAGGGCATACAGAGTATTCAATAAAAGAACTCTTGTAGTTGAAGAGTCAGTTAATATCATTTTTGATGAGTCTGATAGTGAGTCTCCTAGGAGAGAAAGTATTCTTGATGATGATGCAGGAATTATTGACTTTGAAAAATTGAATCTTAATGACGTGCCAAATCAAGAGATGGAAAATGATTGCATGCCACCACAATCTCAAGACTTAGCAAAGGAATGGAGGTATGCATATGGACACCCTAAAGACTTAATCATTGGTGATCCATCTCAAGGGGTAAGAACTCGATCCTCTCTTAGAAATTTAAATGATTATCTTGCTTTTGTTTCACAGTTAGAACCTAAGACTTATGAAGAAGCTGAAAAAGATACCAATTGGATAAATGCTATGCAAGAAAAATTAAATCAATTCAAAAGAAGTAATGTATGGACATTAACTGAGAGACCAAAGCATAACTCTATAATTGGAACAAAATGGGTCTTTAGAAATAAATTAGATGAAAATGGGGTAGTTATAAGAAATAAAGCTAGACTTGTAGCTAAGGGATACAATCAAGAAGAAGGGATAGATTTTGAGGAAATATTTGCTCCCGTGGCTAGATTAGAGGCTATTAGATTACTTCTAGCTTTTGCATGTTTCATGGATTTCAAATTGTATCAAATGGATGTAAAAAGTGCCTTCTTAAATGGTTTTATAGAGAAAGAGGTATATGTAGAGCAACCTCCTGGTTTTGAAAATCATGAATTGCCAAATCATGTGTTTAGATTACATAAGGCATTATATGGACTAAAACAAGCACCTAGGGCTTGGTATAATCGACTAAGCAAATTTCTACTGAATAATGATTTCAGTAGAAGAAATGTAGACAAAACACTTTTTCTTAAAAGAAAAGACAAAAATCTGCTAGTGGTACAAATATATGTAGATGACATAATTTTTGGTGCCACAAATGATAATCTTTGCAAGGAGTTTGCTAATTTAATGCAAGGAGAATTCGAGATGAGTTTAATGGAAGAACTAAATTTCTTTCTCGGATTACAAATCAAACAAACTAAAGAAGGTATCTTCATTCATCAAACTAAGTATACAAAGAAAATATTAAAGAAGTTTGGGAATGAAAATCACAAGGGAGTAGGCACCCCAATGAATCCCACTAGTAAGCTAGACAAAGATGAGAAAGGAAAAAGTATTGATATGAAGCTTTATAGAAGATTAATTGGATCCTTGCTCTACCTTACTGCTAGTAGACCAGACATAGTGTTCAGTGTGGGAATATGTGCTAGATACCAATCAGATCCTAAGGAGTCACATTTAAGTGCTGTTAAAAGAATCCTTAGATATTTGAGAGGGACTACAAACATAGGATTATGGTACTCAAGAGACTCCTGTCTAGATTTGCTTGCCTACTCTGATGTAGATTTTGCTGGATGCAAATTAGATAGGAAGAGCACTAGTGGAACATGTCAATTTTTAGAAAATAATTTAGTATCATAGTTTAGCAAAAAGCAGAATTCAGTAGCACTGTCAACGGCTGAAGCCGAATATATAGCCGCCGGCAGTTGCTATGCTCAAGTATTATGGCTTAAGCAACAACTAGAGGACTATGGAATTAAACTAGATAACATTCCTATAAAGTGTGGTAATACTAGTGCCATCAACCTTACTAAAAATCCGGTTCAGCACTCTAAAGCCAAACATATTGAAATAAGATATCACTTTATTAGAGATCATGTGCAAAATGGGAGCATATGTATTGAGCATGTATGTACTGACAAACAATTAGCTGACATATTCACAAAACCTTTGAGTGAAGATAGATTTTGCATGCTTAGGAGGGAATTAGGCATATGTGATCCTTTTGATTAAGGAGATATACAAAGGAGCAAGCCGTCTCATGATACTCTCCTCCCATTTCTAAAAATCCGTGAAACATTAGACAAACTAGTCATCTATAGATTCCTTACTAATGTCTCATTGTCCCAGTAAGAACTCGTAAGGATTGGAAGAAAGAAATTTTTTTTTTTTGGGAAAAGGAAGAGAAAGAAAAAGAAAAATTTTCTGAACCAGGGTCGACCCAACCCAGAATGGGGTCGACCCAACGTTGAGTCGACCCAAGAAAAATCTACGGTCGACCCAACGACGGGATCCCACTGTTAAAAGGGGGACCCGTGAGCAATCTAGGGCAATGTTTTCACTTTGTCCTCTTTCAAAAACCCTATTCCCCACTCTCAAATCTCCTCCAATCATCTCTAAACAGTAGAAGGAAGCTTCCCCAAGCCGTTAGATCAAGATCTTGAAGAAATGGGACCCAAGAGAGCTGTAGCCAAGCGATCCGGGAGGGTTTCACGGACCACCCGTGTTGAAAGAGATGCTACAGAGCCTTCTACAGTGTCTCCACAAGGTGAGACACGTGTAGAGCCTCCTCCTCCTCCCTCCCCTTCAGTCCAACTTGCGAAATTTGCGGGGAGACCGGTTACCACGGGAAGAAGGATCCACTCCGAGTTTTTGGATCAAGAAGGGTTTTGGTTGGGTGATTGGATCCGAAGGCAAGGATGGAAGTATCTTTGCTCCCTCGATGTGGTGATCTACCCAGGATTGGTTCGTGAGTTCTATGCCTTCTTGAAAACTGGAATGGGAGGGCTTATATCTGAAGTCTGAGGAGTAAGGGTTAGGGTTTCCGAAGAAAGTTTAAGTGAGTTGCTTCATCTCCCCTGCGAAGGAGCAACTCCAGAAAAGCCTGAAAATAAGTTGAGAGCTCTACAGTTGATTCTTGAGAATGATGATTTTGACTATTCCGAAAATGTAATAGCAAGTTCTCTTTCAGCTGAAATGAGGTTGTTGCACAACTTCATAGGTCGGATTTTGTTTTCGAAAAGCGGGAGATTTGATCTCATTTCTGAGCGAGACCTGGTCGTCATGGAGCACATTATTCAGGGCATTCCCCTGAACCTCCCAGCTATGATACTTATGTTGGAAATTGTATCCTAAATGTCAATCGTCAGCATATTGATGATTGAATTTTGTAAATAAATTGACAAATTAATAAAGTATTATTTGGCATTATTCATCATTTCATCTTCAAATGAACTCTTATATGATGAAGTCCTTAGAACTTATGTTATGATAAAGGAGGATTTATCTTTGAGTCCTTAAACTTGTTCGCGACCAAATAATATGTTGTTACTAGGATGACAACATTATCGAGATTAGGTCGTTGTGTGACATATACGTTGGTTGTCCTCTTAACCAAGGAGTGTGGAGACACTGGTATGCCATACAGGTGAAGTGTAGGAGTACATTTCACTGAACGTGACCAATTCCGGAACGCTCTACTGTCGAGAGATGTTCCGAGTGGATATGGGTATAAGTTTGGCCCTCTGACCTGAGACCGCAACCTGTGACTAGCAAGCAACTCATTGTACTTTGGTACCGGACTACCTGGATTTCTAATTCAGTGGCGGAAGGTCACTGGGTGCAGTCAAGTACTTGCGTAGTCAGTTGTGAATCGAGATGGAATTGACCCCTCCTGAAAACAGGAGATAATGTCTTGTGATTAATTTAGCAAAACTTTGGCCAGGGTAATCCCAGTGAGGAGTCACGGGATATCTAAAGTTAATCACATAATGGATGTACTAATTATAGGGTTGACAGTGAGCTCTAAATCATCCTGGCATTAGGAGTCAAAGGGATTGAATTATACAGTAACCATAGTTCAGGGTTCCAGAATATTTGCTTCGCATATATTCGGCCTATCCGGACGTCGGGTACCTTGCTAGATGGTCACATCGATTAGTGTAGGAAGTCGTTCCTATACTACCGGCTTAGGTTCGAACCTATGAGGTCACATGCATAGAAGATTCCTGATTGATCAAGAAGGCTGATGAATGATTAAGAATCATTCAGGAATAATTTGGTCAATTTGATTGGCAAATTATCTTATAAAATAATTAAAGTAATTATCAGAGGATTAATTAGTAATTAGATTGCTAATGAACTCATTTGAATTGAGTAATTAGACTAAGGATGAGCCAAATTGAATTAGATTCAATTCTGGGCTCAATAAGGATTTTTAACCTGATTGGATTAGGTCTGACTCAAGAGGACTTAGGTTGACCAAATTAAATTAGATTAAATTTGTGCTTAATTAGGGATTGACCTAATTGGATTAGGTTCAACCCATGGTAATTGGATTATTCTAATTGTTAGGATTTAATTAAATTAAATGGATTTGATCTGAAACTGTTCGGATCTTGAAATCCACTTGTCACATATCCATGCATGGCGCCATAAATTGATTTTTAATATGATTAAAAATTAATTTAATTTATTTAATGGTGCCATGGGACACTTGCAACATCAGAGACCTCTTTCATCATTAGATGGGTCGAAATGGAGAGATAAATTCATGAAAAGAATTGGATAAGATCAAATTCTCTCTCTTCATGGCATATGTCATCCTTATCTTTATCTCACTTCTAATTAAGGTTGAATTTCGAATTTAATCACCACAAAATCACCACGTGACCCTCTAATCTGATTGGGGGCATGGGAATTTCGAAATTGAAAGAGGGAAGTGGCAACATGATGAATGGTTTAGATTAGATCAAGCTTCATCATGTAATGGCACATGAACTTGAATTTTGAATTCAAAATTCAAAACCCCATAAAATCCTCCACAAATATGGGATGGTTGGCATGAAGTTAGGTAGGAGAGCAACATTAAAAGGACCTCCATCAGCTGGTGGTCGAATTCAAGGAAAAAAAAGAGAGAAAAAGAAGAAGAAAAAAGGGAAAAGAAAAGAGAGGAACCCTAGTTCATGCATGAAAAAATTCTGCATTCAATCTAGCTGACTTCTTCCTCCTCTAAGTCCATCGCGCCATTAGTGTTAGGGGTCCCTGATAAGAGTCTTTAGATCAGATCTAAGTCCTCTTCAATCCCTTTAAACCTTTCCTCCAAGTTCTTCCAAGAAGGCGGATAAAGTTGATAGCGTTTGGAAGATCAAATTTCAGCCTCAAGAAATTCTGCGCAAGCTAGCACTTCCGCAGGATTGGATCTCTTCAGGAACTTCGCGTGGATTTCTCGTAGAGGCCATTCGTGTGCGTGGCTGCGAAGTCGAGGATCAGATCCACAAGTTTCATCCATCATAAAAGGTATTAATCCTACATTAATCTTTTATTATGGTGTCAAGATCTAGGTCTGATTCTCCGAGGTTTTATCCTCTTTTGGGGCTCCTCACGGAGATATCTCCAGAATCCATTCAATAGATATTCGGAGATTAATCGGAATAGAGTTCTTAAGTTTCAGATCTGATAGTTAATCATGCATGAAAGTTTTAGCATAATTGTTTAAACGATTCCGGCATAATCCTATGTGTTCTTAAGGTGCTGATTTCTAGATTTGATCTTGTAAGCATGCATGAATTAAATTGTTTTATTCGATTTTTTCGCTGCATTTTAAAACTTAAAAAGAACTACGTATGGCTTGATCCCCCTTATGAAGGGGTACGTAGGCAACCCGATCAGGTTCATCCATGGTTTTTTTAAAAAAAAAAAATCAGCATGCTTAACACCGAAGAACCTAGGATTCCCTTTCAGTGGTATCAGAGCCAGGTTCATGTTTAAACTTTTATGTTTTAATTTTTACAATTAAATCTGAAATAATGAGCATGCTTAGATTAGATCTAAAGTATTTTTTTATGATTGATTTAATTGCTGATTATGCATGATTAACTAGATCTGAAATTTTGAATGCATATGATGCATGTTTGTGTTAAGATTTGTAACATAAATAAATCTGAAATCATAATATTATTTAGATTAGATCTAAAGAAAATTTATGATTCATATGATCTCTAATTTTAATGAACAAATCAGATCTGAAAATAAAATTGAAAAAACAAATACATAAGATGTATGTTGTTTGTATTAATTCATGTTGTTATGTATATGTGATGCATGAACATTAAATATAATGACTTAAACATGAATTAAATCTGATTACATGTGATTAATTATAGAAACTCAGATCTGAAAATATGTTTTAAGAACTGAAAGATTGTAATTAATATGTAATTAAAAAGAAATATGCAATGATCAAAACTTTCATAAGTCTAAACTTAATTGAGAATTAAGTGTTATGAAATAGAATTGTAACTCAATTAATTGACATTGCATAATTATTTGGGCATATGGGTTAGCTTGAATCAAGTTTCTAGGATTGGGTTAGACCTAAGGTTAGAATCATACATGGACAAATAGAATTAATTGATCAAATCTAATTAAGTAGTAATTAGATTAGGTCAAGAAAATTCTAGGTCAATTTACAATAATTGTAGATGGATCAAGTCCATGTCTTTGATTAGACCAAGATGGAACTTGATTTAGGCTCAGAGGTGTAGCCTGAGTCATTTGAGTAATCAAATCGAAATTGATTAACCAGTCGGTGTCTAAGGTAAGTTTGGCAGTTTTGACCGATGGTTTTTAATTGGGAGCTACTCGCACTGATTCGTCTTTGTCGAGTTAATGGCATATCCCTTCCACCGATCTCACTTATCTGGCCGACATGGTCAATCACATTTTGATTGGATCACTTAATGATTTGAGTTAGCCCATGCCTATAAAAAAAATCAGTTTGACTGATTTAGGTGCCTCCTTAACCGGTTTGAGTCTAATCTGATTTGGTGAAGTCAGTGGGAGAAATTAGACTAACCGGATCTTCTTATCTATCTTAATTAAGAAATCCTCTAAAATTATTAGGTCCTTAAAATGAAATGGTTATGGGGATAACTAGATCATAGCCTCCCATTAAGTTGGGTGATAATGGGTCCAATATTTTGATAATTATTGGAGGCGCGACACGCCTGGTACTTATCAAGCATTGGAATTGTCATTCAATATATGATGAGTTAAGTGTACCTTCAATAGGCGGTTAGGTGAGCCGAGCCACACTCGGGCTTGGTCATCTATTAGTTGATTAGACTTAACCTTATCATTTAATGGTTGGACCTGACTAGGATATTCGGTGGAGGTGCCACACACCTGCCGAAGAACCTAGGGCAAAATTATCACTAGAAGTTGCTTGGTGAAGCAACTGGTTTAGAACCTACCAATAGGTGCATATGGGTTAGCCGAGCCACACTCGGGCCTATATGCAATCTATTGGGTTCTAGTGCCCACTAAAGAATTAGGAGTAATTTTTCGAATTGGATGTAGAGGCTACCAATTTGTATAAAATAGTGGGAGTATCTTTAGACTAAAGTCCAAGTCTACTACTGTGTTTAGTCAATTCATATACTAATAGCCAAATTTTCTTTTATGTAGAAATGGCTACAATTTTGTCACTTCGCTCATTATTGGATAATGACAAGTTGACTGGTCCCAACTTCAATAATTGGTATAGAAAGCTGAAAACTTAGCATAGTCAGACCAAAAAGATTAAGGATGACCAAAGTCAGGCAGAATGCTTCTATTGTAAGAAGCAGGGGCATTGGAAGAGAAATTGTCCTCAGTACCTTACCTCACTTGACCCGAACAGGCTAAGCAAGAGAAAAGGGCAATCAGTTGCTGATCAAGATATTTATATGATAACACTTTGTAATTTCTCTATATGTGATAATTCGACTTGGGTATTAGATACTGGAAGTCCGTTTAATATATGCAATTCATTGCAAGGACTTCAGATCAATGAGAGATTTGAAAACAGCGAGAGATTCCTGAATGTTGGAGATGGAAGATCTGTTCCAGTTCTAGCTTTAGGAAATCTCAAACTTGTTTTCAATTCTCATGTAGTTGTCTTGAGTGATTGTCACTATTGTCCTACGTTCTTATTGAATGTAATTTTCGTAGGCCTTTTGTCCATGAACGGTTATGAAATTTCAATAAAGAAATGTTCTTATGATATCATTATGAATGGTGTTACTATAATGAATGGACAATTGAGCAATGGCATCTACTTGTTATCACAACCTGTTAATGTAATGTACACGTCAAGTAAGCGTCCTAGAATAGATAATGTCACGGATGTCTACCTTTGGCATCATAGGCTAGGTCATATTAACAAGAACAGGATGAACAGGTTAAGTAAAGAGGGAATCCTCAATGTTAATGATTATGAATCATTGACAACCTGTGAGTCATGTCTTCTTGGTAAGATGACCAAATCACCTTTTACCGGAAAAGGTGAACGAGCCAGTGATTTATTGACCTTTGTACATTCTGATGTATGTGGGCCAATGAGCACAGATGCTAGAGGTGGGTATTCATATTTCATTACGTTTATAGACGACCTTTCTAGGTATGGTTATGTCTATTTAATGAGACATAAATCTGAAGCATTTGAAATGTTCAAATTGTATCGTAATGAAGTAGAAAAACAAACTGGAAAGAGTATTAAAACTCTTCGATCAGATCGAGGAGGCGAATACCTTTCCAATGAGTTTTTG
This sequence comes from Phoenix dactylifera, assembly GCF_051530095.1. NCBI lineage: Eukaryota > Viridiplantae > Streptophyta > Magnoliopsida > Arecales > Arecaceae > Phoenix > Phoenix dactylifera. The sequence goes on along the minus strand of NC_143192.1, from coordinate 18,900,093 downwards.
ACATATTTAGGAGAGAATGGGATTCTCTCCCAATGGACTCCTCCTGGTACACCACAGTATAATGGTGTATCAGAAAGGAGAAATCGAACTCTGTTAGATATGGTTCGATCCATGATGGGGTTTGCGAGTCTGCCCATATCCTTTTGGGGATATGCACTTGAGTCAGCCTGCTACATTCTAAATAACGTTCCAAGTAAGTCTGTAAATAAAACACCACATAAGATGTGGACTGGACGTAAGCCAATGCTCTCTCACCTTAGGATTTGGGGGTGTCCGGCATATGTCAAACGTTTGAAAACAGACAAACTTGAACCCAAGTCTGACAGATGTTTCTTTGTTGGTTATCCTAAAGAAACTAAAGGATATTACTTCTACTTTGCTGAAGAACAAAAGTTGTTCGTAAGCAATAGAGCTATTTTCTTAGAGAAAGAATTCCTTAGTAAAGGAACTAAAAGCTCTAATGTTGAGCTTAGGGAAGTTCAACATGTAGAAGACCCGACACTATCCACTGAATCAATTGAGTCAGATGTGATTAGATCAGATCCAGAACCCATCTTAGATGCACCATTAAGACGATCAGGTAGAGTACCACGTCAGCCGGACAGATACTACGGTTTCTTGGTTCGGGACGGGGATCCTGTCGAACTTGATGAAAACGATGAGGATCCGATCACCTACATGGATGCGATGCAGAGGTATGACTCTGATGCATGGTTTGGAGCCATGCAATCCGAAATGGAATCCATGAAGGTCAATGATGTATGGACATTAGTTGACCCACCCGAAGGGATTAAACCCATAGGGTGTAAGTGGATTTTCAAAAAGAAATGGGGCGCAGACGGAAAGGTAGAGACCTATAAAGCCCGTCTAGTTGCCAAGAGATATTATCAACGTTATGGTATTGACTATGACGAGACGTTTTCTCCTGTCGCAATGCTCAAATTCATTCGGATTATGCTTGCGATAGCAGCACAATTAGATTATGAGATCTGGCAGATGGATGTTAAAATCGCTTTCTAAATGGAGATTTAGAAGAGGAGGTGTATATGATGCAACCTGAAGATTTTATATCTGCAGATGAGTCTAGGTGTGCAAGCTTCAAAAATCCATTTATGGATTAAAGCAAGCTTCACAGAGTTGGAACATACGATTTGATAAGGTGATCAAATCATATGGCTTCATTAAGAATGAAGAGGAACCTTGCATTTATAAATGGGCAAATGGTTCAGTTATCATATTTCTTGTTTTGTATGTGGATGACATTCTTTTAATCGGAAATGACATTCCTGCATTACAAGGAATAAGGGTTTGGCTATCATCTCAATTTGCAATGAAGGATTTGGGAGAAGCATCTTACATTCTAGGGATGAAGATCTATAGAGATAGATCTAGAAGATTGCTTGGCTTATCCCAATCCACATACATTGATACTATACTGAAGAGGTTCAGTATGATTAATTCCAAGAAAGGCTATCTTCCGATGGGCCATGGAATTAACCTCTCTAAGAGGGATTGTCCGACAACCCCTCAAGAAAGAGAGAGTATGGATAGAATTCCATATGCTACGGCAGTGGGATCTATAATGTATGCCATGACATGTACTAGACCAGACGTGGCATACTCACTAGGAGTAGTGAGCAGATACCAGTCTGATCCAGGTAGCAACCACTGGAAGGTTGTAAAAACCATTCTTAAGTATTTGAGAAATACTAAAGACCAGTGGCTTGTCTATGGTGATTCTGACTTAAAACTTGAGGGATATACCGATTCAAGTTTTCAGTCAGATCAAGATGATAGCAAGAGCGTGTCGGGATATATCTTCACTCTTAAGGGTGGGGCCATCTGCTGGAAGAGTTCCAAGCAGCATACAGTGGCAGATTCTACATGTGAAGCAGAATACATTGCAGCATCTGATGCAGCCAAGGAAGCCGTATGGTTGCGCAAGTTCATCACCGAGCTGGGAGTGGCACCTTCCATTGATGGTCCAGTTTCTATATTTTGTGATAACACTGGAGCCATAGCTCAGGCAAAGGAACCTAAAGCACATCAGCGGACCAAGCATATTCTGCGACGCTATCACCTGGTTCGAGAGATTATAGAACGAGGTGATATTGATCTTCAGAAGATTGACACAAAAGAAAATCTGGCTGACCCATTTACCAAAGTCCTCGGCATCAAAGAGTTCAACGAACACAAGTCGAAGATGGATATTAGATACTGTGCCGATTGGCTTTAGGCTAAGTGGGAGTTGTTGGAAATTGTATCCTAAATGTCAATCGTCAGCATATTGATGATTGAATTTTGTAAATAAATTGACAAATTAATAAAGTATTATTTGGCATTATTCATCATTTCATCTTCAAATGAACTCTTATATGATGAAGTCCTTAGAACTTATGTTATGATAAAGGAGGATTTATCTTTGAGTCCTTAAACTTGTTCGCGACCAAATAATATGTTGTTACTAGGACGACAACATTATCGAGATTAGGTCGTTGTGTGACATATACGTTGGTTGTCCTCTTAACCAAGAAGTGTGGAGACACTGGTATGCCATACAGGTGAAGTGTAGGAGTACATTTCACTGAACGTGACCAATTCCAGAACGCTCTACTGTCGAGAGATGTTCCGAGTGGATATGGGTATAAGTTTGGCCCTCTGACCTGAGACCGCAACCTGTGACTAGCAAGCAACTCATTGTACTTTGGTACCGGACTATCTGGATTTCTAATTCAGTGACGGAAGGTCACTGGGTGCAGTCAAGTACTTGCATAGTCAGTTATGAATCGAGATGGAATTGACCCCTCCTGGAAACAAGAGATAATGTCTTGTAATTAATTTAGCAAAACCTTGGCCAGGGTAATCCCAGTGAGGAGTCACGGGATATCTAAAGTTAATCACATAATGGATGTACTAATTATACGGTTGACAGTGAGCTCTAAATCATCCTGGCATTAGGAGTCAAAGGGATTGAATTATACAGTAACCATAGTTCAGGATTCCAGAATATTTGCTTCGCATATATTCGGCCTATCCGGACGTCGGGTACCTTGCTAGATGGTCACATCGATTAGTGTAGAAAGTCGTTCCTATACTACCGGCTTAGGTTCGAACCTATGAGGTCACACGCATAGAAGATTCCTGACTGATCAAGAAGGCTGATGAATGATTAAGAATCATTCAGGGATAATTTGGTCAATTTGATTGGCAAATTATCTTATAAAATAATTAAAGTAATTATCGGAGGATTAATTAGTAATTAGATTGCTAATGAACTCATTTGAATTGAGTAATTATACTAAGGATGAGCCAAATTGAATTAGATTCAATTTTGGGCTCAATAAGGATTTTTAACCTGATTGGATTAGGTCTGACTCAAGAGGACTTAGGTTGACCAAATTAAATTAGATTAAATTTGTGCTTAATTAGGGATTGACCTAATTGGATTAGGTTCAACCCATGGTAATTGGATTATTCTAATTGTTAGGATTTAATTAAATTAAATGGGTTTGATCTGAAACTGTTCGGATCTTGAAATCCACTTGTCACATATCCATGCATGGCGCCATAAATTAATTTTTAATATGATTAAAAATTAATTTAATTTATTTAATGGTGCCATGGGACACTTGGCAACATCAGAGACCTCTTTCATCATTAGATGGGTCGAAATGGAGAGATAAATTCATGAAAAGAATTGGATAAGATCAAATTCTCTCTCTTCATGGCATATGTCATCCTTATCTTTATCTCACTTCTAATTAAGGTTGAATTTCGAATTTAATCACCACAAAATCACCACGTGACCCTCTAATCTAATTGGGGGCATGGGAATTTCGAAATTGAAAGAGGGAAGTGGCAACATGATGAATGGTTTAGATTAGATCAAGCTTCATCATGTAATGGCACATGAACTTAAATTTTGAATTCAAAATTCAAAACCCCACAAAATCCTCCACAAATATGGGATGGTTGGCATGAAGTTAGGTAGGAGAGCAACATTAAAAGGACCTCCATCAGCTGGTGGTCGAATTCAAGGAAAAAAAAGAGAGAAAAAGAAGAAGAAAAAAGGGAAAAGAAAAGAGAGGAACCCTAGTTCATGCATGAAAAAATTCTGCATTCAATCTAGCTGACTTCTTCCTCCTCTAAGTCCATCGCGCCATTAGTGTTAGGGGTCCCTGATAAGAGTCTTTAGATCAGATCTAAGTCCTCTTCAATCCCTTTAAACCTTTCCTCCAAGTTCTTCCAAGAAGGCGGATCAAAAGTTGATAGCGTTTGGAAGATCAAATTTCAGCCTCAAGAAATTCTGCGCAAGCTAGCACTTCCGCAGGATTGGATCTCTTCAGGAACTTCGCGTGGACTTCTCGTAGAGGCCATTCGTGTGTGTGGCTACGAAGTCGAGGATCAGATCCACAAGTTTCATCCATCATAAAAGGTATTAATCCTACATTAATCTTTTAGTATGGTGTCAAAATCTAGGTCTGATTCACCGAGGTTTTACCCTCTTTTGGGGCTCCTCACGGAGATATCTCCAGAATCCATTCAATGGATATTCGGAGATTAATCGGAATAGAGTTCTTAAGTTTCAGATCTGATAGTTAATCATGCATGAAAGTTTTAGCATAATTGTTTAAACGATTCCGGCATAATCCTATGTGTTCTTAAGGTGCTGATTTTTAGATTTGATCTTGTAAGCATGCATGAATTAAATTATTTTATTCAATTTTTTTGCTGCATTTTAAAACTTAAAAAGAACTACTTATGGCTTGATCCTCCTTATGAAGGGGTACGTAGGCAACCCGATCAGGTTCAGCCATGGTTTTTAAAAAAAAAAAATCAGCATGCTTAATACCGAAGAACCTAGGATTCACTTTCAACTTAGGCAGATGAGAAAGGTCATATGCAATTCGAGAGTCTTCCTGCCTTATGGTATGATACTCACCCTGATCTTTTGACAGCATGACATATCAGTAGAGGGAGAGATCTCCAGGCATCTACTATTCACTGACACATACACTGCACGATCCCTTATTCACATGGGTTATGAGAAGGTGAATGGGCAGTGGGTGCGTGTAGGAGCTGGGATTCAGGGTGATGCACCAGAGGGTGATGCACCAGAGATTGGAGACCCCATCCCTGAGGATGAGGAGCCTGCGGATCATCCTACAGCACCTTCAGAGGCTGGACCTTCGTCATCTGTTCCTGCGGGATACACAGATGAGTTTTGGAGTAGGATGACTGAGCTTATGTCAGCTCAGGCGAGGACTATCACTGATGGACTGACAAGCAGATTGGATATTATGACTGCTGAGATTAGCGATCTTAGAGAGCAGGTAGGAGCTCTACGGAGAGAGAGAGAGGTTCATGGACCATCTGTGCCCCAGGCAGCTGAGTTAGAGATTTCGGCACAGAGTCATCTAGCTCACCGAGCTCCACGCCAGACTCAGTCCCATCAGGCTCGACCTCCCCTCGCCACTTATGCTAGGAGGATGAGGACTAGATCACAGCCATTAGATACCCCCTAGGCTGATGTTAGCACCTTTGGTATTAGTGCCTAGGATTTATCTAGTTCTCATATGTATTTTGTGTTGATCATGTACTTTGTACTTTGATTGAGGAACATTGTTTTGTTTTTGCATTAATGTATTACAATGTTCCATTTTGATCAATGAAATTGAACTGTTTATTATTTATTGTGTCTATTTGATGATAACAAAAAGGGGGAGAAGCAAGGAAAGAGAAATAAGTTGACAAACAAGGTTGAACATTATATTAGGAAAGACTGTACATTTAAGGGGGAGTAATCTGTAACAACGAAAATGTTAAAGTCTAAGATTTAAATCGAATTTCAGAATTTGGCACATAGAATTTTAGAATTTGGCACATACCTTTCACACCTCGATACATAATCTGAAACTCATGCTTTATCTCAAATTTTTGAAGTTTCATCTTTAATGAAATATAAAAGAAAGGGGGAGTAATTCAAAAGGTCAAATTGGAAACATTTGGATGAAATAGGGGGAGACTTCACTCTCAAATTTGAAAAGCTGAAATTCAGCAACTTGAGCCCTTCTAAAACTAATTTTAAGATAAGTATCAATAGGCTCATACTCAATATTTTGTAATCATCAAAAAGCGGGAGATTGAGGATGATAGTGGTATTTTGATGATTAATACAATGATTAAGAGTATGTTACAAGTTAATTCGATACATCATTAATAAGTCTGTCACTCTCGATACATTAGTATAATGAGATTAAGATGTATTTCAATGATTATTAATGAGATAAAATTTGCGATAGGAAAGGGATAGTGAATTCTAAATTCTAATTCGGCAAAGTTTCAAGTGAAACATACTCTTAAGTGGACAATAGTAATTTTCATTATTTGGAGTATGTAGCACTACCATGACATATATTCAAAATTGTTTAAAGTTTATTTCATTGATTATATGGATGAATCTAACCTTAAGTTGCAGCAAAGTTTGGATTGAGTCGACCCCAAGATTGATTGAGTCGACCCCAAGATTGATTGAGTCGGCCCCAAGATTGATTGAGTCGACTGAGTCGACCCCGACACATCAAGAAACCATCTGGCACACTTCTGCAAAAATGGCACGGATGAACAGTACTTGGGTCGACCCAAGTAAAGGATGAGTCGACCCAATCCTCAAGCCTCAAGAAAACAGTTCTCTGGAAACCCTGAGAGGGTCGACCCAAATGAAACATGAGTTGATCCAAACTTGAGTCGACCTCAAGTTAACATGAGTCGACCCAAAGGCAATGACATTCAAAAATAGGTTCTCTGGAAACCCTGAGAGGGTCGACCCAAGTGGAAGTTGAGTCGACCCAACTGAACCTTGAGTCGACCCAAAAAGTGTTGAGTCGACCCAAGTGAAGGAAGGCTGAAATACAAGGTTCTGTGGGTTTTGAGAGGGTCGACACCAATGTTGCATGAGTCGACCCAAGTGAAAGTTGGGTCGACCCCAGTAAAAGTTGAGTCGACCCAAGCACGGGCAGAAACATAACGGCTAGTTCTGCAGAAGTACTTTCAGACCTTCCAACAGTGAGTAACGGCTAGTTTTTGAATTCTAACTATTGGGGCTTGTCCAATGGATGAAGGAAACTATTTAAAGTGACACTATTCATCAGAGGAAACATCCTTTTGCAAAATATCAAAGCTTACACAAGAAAGACAAGAGCCCTAATCTTCTTCATCCAAGTACTTCATTCAAGAGTCAAAAGGAAGTGGTTGAGCAGACTCCAAGAGATATCAAAAGCTCCATCCACCGTTGAAGAGTGAAGCATTCTTGACAAAGAAGAGAGAAGTCTCATCAAGCGATAACTATTCTCTAAACTCTTCTTTGTAGCTTATAATTATTATATTTGCTCATCTAGGAGCTTCAACTTTCTTCTTTCTTTTATTAATCACCTTGTAAAGGTTTGTTCGTAAGCCCGCAAAACCAACGGTGTAGGTTTATTGGTGAACCCGTAAAACCAATTGTGAAGGTTCGTTGGTGAGCCCGTAAAACCAACAAAGGTTATTGGTGATCCCGGAAAACCAAAGTGTAAAGGTTTTTGGATTGTGAGTCCGAAAAACAATCCAACTGTAATCCGAGGGATTATAGTGAATTTCCAAGGGGTTGCTTGGGGAGTGGACGTAGGTGCTTAGGAGAGCACCGAACCACTATACTTCTTGTGTGTTTGTATTGTGCATTGTTCTAATTTCACTCACTCATCAATTGACTAGAGTAAGATAGCAATAATTTAGAAAAACCAATTCACCCCCCCTCTTGGCTTGTCACCTTGGGCAACATAGACACATAAACAATATGAATGAAAAGAATGCCTTTTATTAATAATGTATCAGCCAGATTGGCTTCTAGGGCATATATCTAACACAACGTAGAGAGGATTTAAGAGGAGTTATGAGCTACCGTTATTGATTTAAATGTAAGATTCGTAATGTTTTGTTTCAAAAACAAATGTGGAGAAAATCGTCCAATTCATCTGATAACAGTCGGATTTCAAAAATCAAATTTAACCGGAATATAGCCGGTTCAAAATCGAACAGTCTGGTCTAGACGGCAGAGCGGCCGGAGGCTAGACGGTGGCGCGATCACCGGTCCAAAGGGCCGCGGACGCGTGGAACAGAGCTTCTCTGTTTCATGCGTCCCAGGTGAGAGTCGCGGCTCACAGGAAAATGTTAATGGTCCATGAGGGGGAGTGGTCCACGGGTCCATGAGTAATATTCACGGTCAGTAGCCAATTCAAATAGGAAAAGTCAACTTCTGATTCAAATGGGTCAGCCCATTTGATCACAAGTTAGCCTATTTGGTTCTAAACCAAATTGGCAGCCCATTTGAATGAATTTTTGACCCGAAAAAATTCCACATGAGTCCGACTCATGGAAGATTCAATTAGGTCCAGTTTCGGCTCGATCCAAGTTCAACTTAGATCAAAACAAATACGAAATTAAATCGTGATCGAGCCCAATTACACTAATTTAGACCCAATCAAATCCAATCTCAACAATTGAGTCCTGATCAAGTTCAATTACATTAATTGAAACTTGATTGATCCGAAATACAGACTTAATTAGTTGTTCATCCATGAAATTTAGCATGTACCTCATGTTCAGTGCTAGCTGAACATAGACAGAACCAAATTCCAAATGACCCATAATTTAATTCTTAATTAAATTAGGTCAAGACCTTCCTACTTAGCTTGACTAATGTGCGTGACTCCGATAGGTTCAAACACTAAGCTGGTAGTACATGGACTACTCCATGCACTAATCGAGGTGACCATCTAGCAATAATATCCGACGCCCGGATAGGTCGAATATGCAAAGCAACATTCAAGAACCTAGACGTATGGTTGTTGCATAATTCATCCCTATGACCATCGATGCTCAAGATGACCTCAGAGTGGACTGTCGAACTCTGGGTCTGGTCATCCATAGTGTATTTCAATTAATCAAATCAAGTGAACTATTACTTGGTTTACCCTGGCCAAGGTTTTATTGAATTGAAATACAGTGAGACATCAACTCCTAAAATCTAGAGCGGTCAATCCCATCTTGACTCATACATAGACTTCACGAGTACTTGACTGCACCTAGCATCCTTCCGATCCCTGAATTAAAAATTCAGGTCATCCAGTGCCTAAGTACAGTGAGTTGCTTGCGAGTCACCGTGACAGTCTCAGGTCTAAGGGGTACTTATGCCCATACGCTTTGCGAGCTAACTCCCGACAGTGGAGTGCTACGCAGGTGAGTCACTGTTCAGTGACGATGTACTCCTACATCTTACCTGTATGCCATACAGTGTCTCCACACTCCTTGGTTTAAGAGGACAACCAACTAAATGGCACACAACGACCTATACTTGACATAGCTATCGTCCAATTGACAGCTCATCATTTGGTCGCGAACTGGTTTAAGGACTAAATGATAAAACATCTTTTACCCACTAAATTAGTTCTAAGGACTTCATCACAATACACATGAGTTCAATTTGAAGATGTAACACTTGTGATGAATAGAAAATTGCCAAAATAAATTTTTATTCATTTTAATAAAACATATACATAATCCAATTTCTTACAATTAAAAAATTGGCTTTGGGACACAATTTCCAACAGGAGGGATATGTTGAAATTATGAATAGTGAGTAAGAGGACGGTTTGGATGAACATTCTGGAATGGTTGAAAGTTTTGGGAATAAGGTTGGGAGGTATTGGGAGTTTGCTGCTTCTAAGAGAAGTTTGGATGGTTGCGCCACCCCGGGTTATAAGTAGTGGAATATGGATCATTACCCGATCAGGACTGTGTTTGGGTAGCATTAACTTGTTTTTGCACAAATTCAGGAAATTGAGCTGTCAAAGGGCACTCAAAAATAGGGTGAGATGGGCTAGAACAGAGAGCACAAACTTGTGCTTGGGGAAAGTTTGGAAGCTGTTCTCTAGACATTAGCTGGTCCAACTTGCGAGATAGTGCATCTACTTTGTCAGATAGACCTATGGACTGGCTAACTTCATTTATGGTCCCTTTTCTTTGAGAACTCGGGGGTGCTTGACGAGCGGAGGAGGCATGGTGGAGGAAGTTTTCATTGAGATTTTGAAACAATTGCCATGCCTCATGGTCACTTTTAAGCATGAAAGTTCCCCCACAAGAAGCATCAATCATCTGACGGTTTCGTTCGGACAATCCGTCATAAAAGCATTGCACTAATTGCCACTTAGGTATTTGATGATGCGGGCATTTTCGGAGTAAATCTCTAAATTTCTCCCAGGTTTCATGAAATTCTTCCCCGTCAGATTGGGAGAAGCTCGTGATCACACGCCTAAATTGGTTCGTTCTTCCTATGGAAAAATATTTTTTTAGAAATTCATGTTGCATTTGGGCCCATGAAAGAATAAAATTGGCTTCTAATGAATGGAGCCATTGCTTAGCTCTATCCTTAAGGAAAAAAGAAAACAATCTAAGTTTCAGAGCATCATCAGTGAAGTTCTGAATTTTGACAGTAGTGCAGATCTCAAGGAACTCATCTAAATGTTTGTATGGGTCTTCATTGTTGAGTCCATAAAAAGAAGGAAGCATTTGGATGACACTAGACTTAATTTCAAACTGTACAGCAGCAGTGGTATTAGGTAGTCGAATACAAGATGGAGAGGTATAAATGGAAGGAGTGAAGTACTCCTTTAGCAGTTTGGATTGTTCTTCAGCCATCTCGACAGGTGGAGCAGATCCTATGGTTCTATAGGTACGGATTTCGGCTCGAAGGGCCCTAATAGAACGCTCTATTTCATAATCAAAAGGTACTAATTCAAGAGATCTGGAACGACACCCTAGCGTATACTAATACTCTTCTGATCAGTCAAGTACAGTCAAGCATGCACTAAAAAAAAACACATCAAATCCTTGTATTTGCCCTAAAATCACTAGACAGCTCCTAACTGGTTTGAAGAGGGCACCTAAGCCTCCAATCCGGTCTAATGAACTGAGTTGACCAGGTAAGCTCCCAGGTAAGTGGGGGGGTCACGATGCGTTGCAAAGGTCCACTTAAAAATCACTCGCCTCGAACAGATGAACTGTCTTCCTTATACGGACAAAGCTTGCCTAGATATCAACTGAGCCACAGAGCGAAATTGGTGCAACTTTCGGTGATCTTCGTCCTATTGAGCTCGAATGTCCCTAGGGGCCAACGTCTAATTTATTTTAATTCAAGTGATAGCTATGTGAGAATTGATTCACCTAATTTGGGCAAGAATCTGGTGATGAAATCCAGTTCTTATCTTGTTGGGGTGATTGCCCTTACTATGTGCGGATTAATTGGTGTATGTGTATCAAGCATGCATTCACACTTTTGCTGAAATTAAAATCAAACAATCACCACAAAATTTCAAGCTAATTGGGAATCAATTTAAATAAGAAAGGTTTAGAGGTTACCAAAGAAAATTTCTCCAGCAATTTTTTTTTTAGGCAAACCTCTACAGCATTCCTTTTCCAGCAGTTTTCTTTTTGATCGTCCCAGATTTTCTCTTTGATTTCTGATCAAATAATACCAAGAGAAAAATCAAAAATTAGTAAAAGAGAAAAAAGAGATAAGGAAAGTAACAAAAATAGAAAATATTTTTATTTTATTTTAGATATATATATTTTTTTTTGAAATTTTTTTTTTAATATGAAGAGAAAAACAACTATGTTAGCAATCCCTGGCAACGGCGCCAAAAATTGATAGTCAACTTTAAAGACCACGCAATAGCATGTATCTGGTAGGATAGTGATTACGGGAATCGATCCACAGGGATTGGGGTACAGTTGTTTTCTTAAAAATATTTGAAAAAGAAAATTTGTGAACACTATTAAACTAAGCAATTTAATAAGAAATGCAATTAAATTGATATCAGATGAGAGAACCTAGGGCAAGAAATTCACCACTAACAAAGCAACAAGGATTAATTGTATTTTAATTTATTCTTGGATTAACATGCAAATTGGCTACAAGTCTAATAAGCATTCAAATAAAGTTTCACAAAAGTAATTTAGGAACATCCATCTTCGATTGGTATGAAATGTCTACCCTAAACTAATGTGGTAGGACACTGCATCTTCCCTAAACATGGGTGATCTTTTATTAACTTAGTGATCATGAAAAACGATTGTATAAACGTCACATTTAAAATCACAGAAATTAAATATGAGATAAAAGGAAATATTCATTAAGAACAAAATAAAGTTTATACAACTTCAAGAATAGAAATCAAAAATTCAAAACCCTTGGCCCTTTTGTTAGGGCTGCATCCAGCCCTAGTGAGAGGATTAGGCTTCCATGCAGTGGTGGACAGCAGCAGCAGTGCCAAGAGCTTCCATCTCTTCGTTCATTCTCCCTGGAGACTCCCCTGAGAGCGGCTCCCTCTTAGCACATCATCTTCTCTTCCTATGGGAAATCATTCCCAAAGTACCCAAACTCTTTTTCCTCCTCTGTTTCCCGTGGGACTTCCCAAATAAAAGAACTAAAGGATGGGATCGGGTGAGAAAGAATGGGACGGAAGAGAATGCCTCCTCCCCTTCACATCTTGACTCCTTTTATAGCCTGCCCACCTCTCTCTCCTCCCCTCTTTCGAATCAAGGATAAGGATGCAGAGGATGATGTGGATGCTGGAACGGTGCTCACGGCTGAGAGTGGATGTGATCCGAAATGTTGGTGACGCGGCTTCAACGCAGAGGCGACGCGGTAGAAGATCTTGGACGCTGTTGGGACGCTGAAATGTGGATGTGAGAGGATCTCGGAAGTTGGGATGGCTGGGAGCGCATGGAATGAGCGGAAGAAAGTGATCCGTGGGAAGCTTCATCATGGGCATTGAAAGGATTTTGGTTATGTTCAGAAGCAGGGGAAAAGATTGTAGAGGATGCTCACGATGCTTGCTTTTCGGAGAGGATAAGCTTTGTTCTCAGGGGATCCGGAAGTTGATGATGTTGGTTCAACGCGGTGGAGATGAAGATAAGCGCGAGGGAAAATCTGGGAAGGATTCGGAAGAGGAGGACGGTTGGATTCGGGATGAGCGTGGGATTGTTGCGGATGCAGGGGATGCGGATAGCGAGCTCTTCCGTGATGCTCGGGGAGAAGGATTTGCTCGGGTTGGACTCTGTTTTGTTAGATTGGGAAGTCTGGACGCCTAATCTAAGATGATATGGAGAAAGCCATTGGGAGAGATGCGGAGAAGCTCATGAAGTTGAGAAGAAGATGACATGAAGTTGGCTGGAAATGCTGGGATAAGAGTGAACGAGATGAGAGCTGGGAGATTTGAGAATCCATGGGTGATGGGATAAGGATGCGGGCTGAATGGCTGAGATAGCTTGCAATTGGAGTTGTGGTAGAGTAGCTTGGATATGGCTAGAAGACGGAGCAGGGGAGAGAACACGTGAACTTGGGGTGGCCATGTGTTGAAAAGGAAATTGGGGTCGACTCTAATTGGTTGGGAAGATCTGATTCATGGGGTGCATGCAATTTGGGTTCAAGGGTCATCCCAAATGAGTTTGATTCGACCTGCATACATTAGACTTAATTAGTAAATCATCAAATCAAACTCGAATTATCTTTAATAATTTATTAAAATTTAATGATGAATGTAACGCATCTCTTATGGTTAAATTTACAAAATATGTGAATTAAAATAATGATAAGTGCTATGAAAAAGAAGCTAATTTATGTATTATTTAGCACTTATCACCATTCCCTCACTCCATTTCAAAATTCCCATGCCCACAATCAGATTAGAGGGTCACGTGGTGATTTTGTGGTGATTAAATTCGAAATTCAACCTTAATTAGAAGTGAGATAAAGATAAGAATGACATGTGCCATGAAAAGAGAGAATTTGATCTTATCCAATTCTTTTCATGATTTTATCTCTCCATGTCACCCCATCTGATGATGAAAGAGGTCCCTGATGTTGCCAAGTGTCCCATGGCACCATTAAATAAATTAAATTAATTTTTAATCATATTAAAAATTAATTTATGGCGCCATGCATGGATATGTGACAAGTGGATTTCAAGATCCGAACAGTTTCATATCAAACCCATTTAATTTAATTAAATCCTAATAATTAGAATGATCTAATTACCATGGGTTGAACCTAATCCAATTAGGTCAATCCCTAATTAAGCACAAATTTAATCTAATTTAATTTGGTCAACCTAAGTCCTCTTGATTCAGACCTAATCCAATTAGTTCAAAAACCTTGATTGAGCCCAGAATTGAATCTAATTCAATTTGGCTCATACTTAGTCTAATTACTCAATCCAATTGAGTTCATTATCAATCTAATTACTAATTAATCCTTCGATAATTACTTTAATTATTTTATAAGATAATTTGCCAATCGAATTGACCAAATTACCCTTGAATGATTCTTAATCATTCATCAGCCTTCTTGATCAATCAGGAATCTTCTATGCATGTGACCTCATAGGTTCGAACCTAAGCCGGTAGTATAGGAACGACTTCCTACACTAATCGATGTGACCATCTAGCAATGGTACCCGATGTCTGGATAGGCTGAATATATGCGAAGAAAATATTCTGAAACCCTGGACTATGGTTACTGTATAATTTAATCCCTTTGACTCCTAATGCCATGATGACTTAGAGCTCACTGTCAACACTATAATTAGTACATCCATTATGTGATTAACTTTAGATATCCCATGACTCCTCACTGGGATTACCCTGGCCAAGGTTTTGCTAAATTAATCACAAGACATTGACACGTTCACAATAATGCTTTCATGAAACTAACCTCCTAGGTATAGGAGAATCGTACAAGTTGTAAATTCTCGAAAGTCCGAGGTCGAATCCTCAGAGAACTATCTATGGATTATTAGCGTAATTTTTAGATGTAATTTTTAGTTAATTTTTAGAAATTAAAAATAAAAAATGATATGCAAATAAATAAAGTTCAATGAAATAGAGAAATGGTAGGAATTTGGAATCCCCCTTGATGATATTATATCCAAGAAATAAACTCTATGGTTCTTGATTACAGATTAATGGTAGGATAGATCTAATTGGTATATGTTTCATGAACATATGAACTCAATTTCTAAACATTCATCGTGCTCACTATGTCTACGACGAATCAAATACTCACGCAATCCATATATCAATAGTCATAAACTATTAAAGAACTATCTACGAAATAACTATGCATGGATCAAGAACATATCAGTAAATATAAGTCATTCAAAGCACATTAGTCCCCCTTTCATTTTTTTTTCTTTTCGGAAATAGGGGATGCCCTGTTTCTTCTCTTTTTTTTTTCTTTTCTTTGCCCTAAAATAGAGTATCCCCCCTCTGTTTTTTTTAGAATGGCTGAATGAGAGATACTCCTCCACCCTTCCTAGCCGAGAGGGATATATCAAGCTGGCCTTTGATCCTTTTCTCGCACGCGGTGGAAATGGCCGGATGAGATGAATCCCCGGGAGAAGAGGATGGACGTGGACGGCTAGAGTTGCTCGCGAACGGAAGGATGAAGCTGTGGATCCGTAAGAATCGGACGCGGAGGATGCTTCGCGGGATGCTGGGAGGCGCCATGGGATTCGGATGACTGCGAATCCAGAAGAGGTGGACGGTAGAGGAAGCTGGGACTTGTGAGATGAACGGGATGAGCGGACGGGATGACGGGATCTCATGCTGAAGATTAAGCGCGGATGCGGGGATCTGGGACTCGGATGATACGCATGGAACGACCACAGGGTGCTGGGAGTTGATCACATGCGGACGCGAATGGACTGGGAGAAGCTGGATCGCACGCGGAGATGCTCGCGGGATGATGGGAGCTGATCACATGCGGACGCTGGGAGAAGCTGTGGATGCGGGAGATTAGATCACGGATCCTGGGATGCGGACGGGGTCTGAGAAGGCTGATGTGGCTGGAACTCGAGAGAGCTGGCTCATGGACGTGGCAAGGATGCTGAGGTGCTTACGAACGGCTGGATGAACGCGTGGACCCCTTTGAAATGAGGAAAGAGGGGAACGCGGGATGCTATGAATTTGGAAGCTGGCTGCAGGATGAGATTCGGACGCGCTGGATGCGGACGCGGAAATGCTCGGGATGCATCGCGGACGGCTAAATCTGGGCTCTGTTCTGCAGCTGGGAAGAGATGAATTTATATAAAATAATGATAAAAATTATAATAAGTGCTAAGGATAAAATATTTAATCATGCAAATGTTAACACCTATTATTTATCATTATTTTGCTAGCATTAGGCTAAGTTAATTGGTACTTAGATCGCACTTTTGTGCTCTCATCATACCCCCCAACTAGCTTATTGCTGGTCTCTAGCACTTCAGAGTAAACAATAACATGAGAGTACAAAAAGTGTTGGTTGATCCTTTGATGTTTTATTAAAACTAATTGCATAAAATTAAGATAAGTACTCACTTTCGTAGGAATCACGATTGCACTTAGCACGTGCAACAAGCCGTTAAACCCCTCGGTTACCCTAGTGGACGAGTGTTGTCTCGTGAGGGTTTTCAAGGATGTTACCCACAAACATCATGAATTATATGACATGAGATTCTAATAAAAATATGAAATAAATCTTAAGCTAATACACATGTAATTAATTGATATATATTTCAAGCATGGCAACTGTCAAAGCAAGAAAATATAAAAGTGTAGTGTGCATCAAATCGCATGACTTTCTCAGAGTACTAATACCTCCACCACAACAGGGCACCGCCTGAGTTTTAGGTGCACTACTCAAGTCCACAAGTATTTTCTACAATTTATTAGAACCTGATCCATCAAATTTTTAGAATATCACATGTTGTCTAAATTTGTCAAGAATGGTTCGCATGTAAAGAAAGAGCTATCAATCCCAACTAAACAATCCAGGTACACAGAGGTCCAATACAATGGAGTCAAACCAGCCATTACCACAAGTCACTGGGTTCAGCCTAACCAATTTATTCATGCTTATTTTTATTTCATTTTTTTTTCTCAATATATATGACGACTACAATAGTCCAACCCCATTAGGCTCTAGTAAGGTCCATGTAGTGAGCTTTCAGCCAATGACCCCCGATCCAGTTGGCTCAAGACATTAGGTGAAACACCCCTCAAACTTAATTACTCGAACCAGACTATGCCACGAGGCCAGACTTGTCATCATAAGGATTTTTTTTTTTTAATCATGCAAGAAAAGAGAAGGTAGACTGAAATATATAGATATTTTTATTATATATGTGACTGCATCATGACTATAGGTCAACCAAGGTCTAATTATAAGGCACCTAAGTAGTCTAGTCGGGATATTCAACCTCTATCTTTATGTGAAAACCAAATCATGAATCTTATGGTACGAACAAGGATACTCGTACTTCTTTTACGGATAAGGCTAACAAAAATGCAGTTAACAAATGTGAACTCCTGAGGCCTTCCTATTATCATTAAATACACGTGTGGAGATCTAATAATAGGTCTCTGATCAGTCATAGTATGCATGTGTTCCTTGCCTTAATAGTTGCACAAACTCAATATGAAAATACATGTGCATTTGCTCAGAATGTAATAGAATAAATCAAACACAAAAAAAAACAAAAACTTGGTTTTTTTTTTAATATTTCCCTCCCCCCAACATAAACATTGCATTGTCCTTAATGTAATAGATACAAGAAACGATATATGAAAGACAATAGAGAAAATGATATTGGAGAGAAGAATAATACCTTGAGTTGTTGATATCCAGAAAAGAAGACCTACAAAATAAGAAGAAAACTAGAAATAAAAAAATAATTTTCACTAATATACACATACCTTTGCCGTCATGCTCAGTCATAAGAAGGCTCCCCCAAGGAGAAGGATTCTCTTCATCTACAAAATTCTCAAGAAAAGATTTTAATCTGTGTCCATTTACCTTAAAAATTTTGCCATCTTGTGGATTCTCAATCTCAACTGCCTCGTGTGGAAAAATAGTTTTTACAATGAAAGGACCTGTCCATCTTGATCGTAACTTTTCAGGAAACAGATGTAAGCGAGAGTCATAACAAAGAACTTTTTGTGAAGGTTCAAAAGATTTTTTTAGAATCGATTTATCGTGCCTAATTTTCATTCGTTCTTTACAAAGTTTAGCATTGTCATACGCATCTCGACGAATTTCATTCAACTCACTTAATTGTAATTTTCTAGCTAAACCAGCATCTTGCAATTCAAAGTTTGATTTTCTAATGGCCCAATACAATTTATGCTCTATTTCAACAGGTAGATGACATGCTTTTTCGTAGACTAGCCGATACGGGAACATACCAAGAATAGTTTTATAAGCAGTACGGTAAGCCCACAATGCGTCAGAAAGTTTTAAAGACCAGTCTTTGCGTGATAGATTCACCGTTTTCTCTAAAATTCGTTTAATCTTCCGATTGGCTAACTCTACTTGGCCACTAGTCTGCGGGTGATAATGGGTTGCAATTCTATGGGTGATGCCGTATTTTCATAATAAGATCTCAAAAGGCTTATTACAAAAATATTTTCCCCCATCACTAATTATAACCTTGGGCATCCCAAACCTAGAAAATATGTTTTCTTTAAGAAATTTTAAAACTGGTTTGTGGTCATTTGTTCGACAAGACACAGCTTCTACCTATTTGGACACATACTCAATGTTAGAAGTATGCCCTAGAGGCCAATTTGGCTGACTCATTATTTTGTTGTGGGACATAAATTTATGCTTGACCTAATAATGAATTTATTAGGATGGGCTTTCTTTTCATTCATATTCTTATGTGTCCATGAATCGTCCAAGGAATTAATAAGATTATGATGCATATTCTCAAGAGTTGAGAATTTGAGGCATGGATCATTGGTGATTAATTCCTGAATTGCTCCTGATCGATGGATCCATCACGAGGGACGGTGATCGATCCGCTGAGATTAGTGCACAGATCACTTAGTCAGATGGATGAGTCTTGAGTCCACAGTGTGGGGACACTGAAGTGATTGTGCAAGTGCTTGTTAGAGAACAAGGGTACTGAGCGTGACCAAAGCAAGTAGTCACTTGGATGTCTATCCACTCGTCAGTGACTTACTTGATGCTGCAGTTGTATGACTGATCCTTTGACCTGCTTGACCTCGGTTATTCACAGTGAGGTTGCTGTAGTTTGACGAGCACATAAACATGGGCCCTATCCATTTGGGTTCTTGTGGTGCAGATTGGCTGCGGTAGGTTCATTGCAGGAGTAGGGGTGCATCTAGATGGAATCTATCGACCTTGATAGATTAGGAGAGATCCTATGTGATTTATGAGACTGAGTTCGTAAATCCTTGGCCAAGGTAGTTTTTGAAAAAAGAGTTTTCCAATCTCAAACTGGAGTCGAATAAATTTTACATATGATGGATAATGGGGTTTGACGAATTATCCATGACCTCCATCCTGTTGGGATCCACGATAGAGGGACTGTATCATACGCTAACTGTACCTAGAGGTTCATCTACTCCATTCTGCTGGGTTGCCACTACATGCTGCTAGGTGTCACTGGTGGATTGTGAGACTCAGAGGCATTCACTTGATGATCAGTGAACCCGAATGAGAAGAGTTGGAATTGTTCCAACCCATTGAAAGGAGTTTCAATGATATTGTGATAGGGATCACAATATATCTCACTACCAGATAGAATAGAACCTATGGGGTCACACACAATAGAGGATCTGATTGATCTAATGGTTGGATTGTGATTTGGAATCACAATAGTTTGTAATTGTCAATTTGATTGATAATTGGTTTAACTCACTAAGAGTTAGTGAGTTGAAGAAAGAATTAATTGCAATTGGATTGCAATTTGATTGAATTAATTGGACTTAATTAATTGGACTCGATCTTATTTGATAAGGTTCAAGAGTCCTGTTGTCCGATTCATGTTTACCTAAAAATATGCTAAACAGATCGTTGTTAGAACCGACAAACAAAGTTTAAATTTATTTTACTCTTACCTGTTCTACTCGAAGAATAGTGGTTGTAAGAGGTCGATCCACAGGGAGGTGATTGGAGTTGCATAAAAATTAAAACGTTTACTCGGATTTGAAATCGATTTTTGAATGATAAAAGAAAAACATTACGTTGGAAATGTGGAATGATTCACTAGTCTATTAGAGAATGTTTTCTACTTGAAATTAACGGAAAGACAGTTACTTAAATTCGAAAAGCATTTATATATTTAATGGAAAAGAAAAGCTTTGGCATAAATTAAAATGGATGAAAAACAGTGCTAAGAAGATCAAAAGCCTAGAACATAAATTGCATAAAAGAAAATTTAATGTACTGCATCAAAGAAGAATTAAAAGATTGCAAAAAAAAAAGAAATTAACTTGAACCCAGAACAAGGATTGCAAGAAAAAGAAATGATAGATTTGATAAAAATAAATTGATTACTGTTATGGGGGAATTGAGCCGCCATGCCCCACGTGATCGGCACGCGTATCCAGGAAAGCTACAGCTGCCCTATGATCCAGCACTCCGACCCCGAGTCGGACCTCCTCGGCTCCGCAGCCCGACCCCGGGTCGGCTGCCCTATGATCCAGCACTCCGACCCCGAGTCGGACCTCCTCGGCTCCGCAGCCCGACCCCGGGTCGGCTGCCCTATGATCCAGCACTCCGACCCCGAGTCGGACCTCCTCGGCTCCGCAGCCCGACCCCGGGTCGGCTGCCCTATGATCCAGCACTCCGA
This sequence comes from Phoenix dactylifera, assembly GCF_051530095.1. NCBI lineage: Eukaryota > Viridiplantae > Streptophyta > Magnoliopsida > Arecales > Arecaceae > Phoenix > Phoenix dactylifera. Next base: position 18,879,361 of record NC_143192.1, on the reverse strand, counting down.
CCCCGAGTCGGACCTCCTCGGCTTCGCAGCCCGACCCCGGGTCGGCTGCCCTATGATCCAGCATTCCGACCCCGAGTCGGAGATCTTTTGATAACGACAGGCTATTCTCCAGAGGCACGCCGCGGCCTCCTGCTCCACTACTCCCTGCAACGGCTGTACCCGATGCTGCCCACGATCTCCTGTATCAACCGTACAAAGCGGAGCTCCACTACGCCCTGCCATGACCGTACCCAGCGCTGCTCCACGACGCCCCGTAACGGCCATGTCAGTGGCCATTCTATCGTGCCCCACGACGACAAACCCCCCTGAGAGACCTCCCAGCCAGGTATATATGCGGCTGGGGGGAGAAGGGGGGGGGTAAGCAATACCTCCCAGAGCACTCTCTCCCACTTGTGATTATCATCTCTCCTCCTCCAATCTCCTCTGACTTGACCGTCGGAGGGCCATCACCACCCTGGTGGTGGTGCAAGGCTTGTTTGCAGGTTCCTTGGCGGAAGGTGGAGCGCGACCAGCACCAACCAAGACAACTCAGGCGGAACCCCGTTCACACCGTCGTGTCAATCGTTCTCGGTTTGGACCACCAGCAACAGTTGGCGCTAGAGGAAGGGCCGAATCTCAGAACGATCGTAATGGCACGGCGAGGTGGTCGCGGAGCTTCCAATGCTTCCGGTCGCGGAGCCTCTCGCGCCTCTGGCCGGGAGGCTGCTGCGTCCCCAACACACTCTCAGCAGCATTCCACCGCTTCTCCTCCCATTCAGACGGTCGAACCTGCTCAGTTCGACCAGCTAGCCCAGCAGGTTCGCACCCTCGCGGAGGCAGTGCAGAATCTGCAGGGTGTGATCTCTCGGGTGCCGCAGCGGGCTCAGGAACCGCTGCTCCCCGAGCACTCGCCTCTTCCTCACAACCCGCGCTCCTTCCTCTCCCATGGAGAGGAGCGCCGGCGCGGGGAGGATTCTCGAGTGCGGTCCATTCTGCCAGGACCTTCTCATCGGAGCTGCGCGGGGTACGAGAGGCGGACCCGGGCGCGTTCTCAGACACCCCAGTCCTCGAGGGGCCCGCACTCCAGTCGGTCCCCCTCGCGCCGCTCCTTGTCTCCCACCCACCGGTCGCGCTCCCTGGACCGGCGGGTGGACGATCTCCACAGACAGCTCCAGGTCCTGAAGGGCCACTCCAAAGATCCCTTCGCCGACTTGGAAATCTCCTCCCAGCCGGCGCTTGCCTCAAGGATCCTGCGAACCCTAAACCCGCCGGGGTTCAAAATGCCGGCGATCGAACCCTACGACGGGGCGGCGGACCCACGGGACCACGTGGAGAGTTTCAGGACTCTTATGCTCCTCCATGGAGCATCGGATCCTCTCCTCTGCAAGGCCTTCCCGGCGACCCTCCGCGGCCCGGCAAGGGCGTGGTTCGCCGGCCTGGAGGCTAATTCCATCCAGTCCTTCCACCAGTTCACCCGTCTCTTCATCAGCCATTTCGCCGTCAGTAGCCGGCGAAGACTGGTCTCCGACTCCCTCTTCGATGTCCGGCAGAACGAGGGAGAGAGCCTGCGGGATTATCTCACCCGCTTCAACAAGGCAACACTGGAGGTCCGGAATTTGAGCCAGGAGGTGGCTCTCTCAGCCCTGAAGCGAGGCTTCCGGAAGGGCAGACTCACCTTCTCCCTGGACAAACGCCTGCCGCGGAGCTTCCCGGAGCTGTTGTCTCGGGCAAACCAGTATGCAGACGCCGAGGAGGCAGCCTCCCACCGGAACAAGGAGGCCGCCGAGGCCCCTCTAAAGCCCGGGAAGAAAAGGCGAAAAGAGGCACCCCAGAGGAGGAGCCCGACGCCTCAACGCCGGCGCAGAAGCCCGTCACCAGCAAGGAACCACGGCGCCACACGCCCTCGTTCTCCGCACCGACGCTTCAACCGGTACACCCCACTCCTGGCCCCCCGGGCCCAGATCCTCATGGAGGTCAAGGGGCGGGAGGACCTCCCGGTCCCGAGGCAGATGAAGAAGATCCCTGGGAGGAAGCCTTCTCGGGCGTACTGTGAGTACCACCGAGACCACGGCCACGATACCGAAGACTGCTTCCAGCTTCGGGACGAGATCGAGGCTCTCATTCGCCGAGGGCGTCTCGGTCGATATGTAAACAACCGACGTCCCCCCGCAGACCCGCGTCCAGCCGACCCGGCCCCTCAGGAGCCTCGGGAGCAGAATCGACCCGTTGCGGGAGTGATCCACACCATCACTGGGGGCTGCTCTCGGCCCGTGAGGAACGCAGGGGGCTCGGCGGAAGTATCAGGAGTGGCCGTCGCGAAGAGGCAGCGGGTCGGAAATGTAATCACTTTTTGTGATGAAGATGTAAAGGGGGTTCAGACTCCCCACGATGACGCCATGGTGATCTCTCTCACTATGGCGGACTATGATGTAAGGCGTGTTCTTGTGGATAGTGGAAGCTCAGCTGATATTTTGTATTACGAGGCCTTCCAAAAGATGGGCTTTTTCCGACAATTGTTGCACAAAACATCCACCCCCCTCATAGGATTCACTGGAGACGCTATCTCGGCCGAAGGTGTCATCGAGCTGCCTGTGACTGCGGGCATTGCACCCGCAGAAGCCACGGTGCGGCTCGGGTTCTTGGTCGTCCGTGTCCCCTCGGCCTACAACGCTATCCTCGGACGACCCGGACTGAACGCCCTTCGCGCGGTGGTTTCTACCTACCATTTGCTCATGCGGTTCCCCACAGCGGCCGGGATTGGAGAGGTCCGAGGTGACCAGCCGACCGCACGGCAGTGTTTCCTAGCAACTCTCAAAGGAAAGAAGCCCATGGAGGCCCTAAGCGTCGAGTCACTTGACGCCAGAGACGAAGTGGCCTTGCGGCACGGGGAGCCGGCCGAGGGCGTAATCGAAGTTCCCCTCGAAGAAGGCCGCCCGGACCGCACGGTCCGGGTCGGTGCCAACCTCGACTTGGAAGCTCGGCTCCGGTTAGTGGAATTCCTCCGAGCCAATGCAGATGTGTTTGCCTGGTCGGCGGCCGATGTACCTGGGATCGACCCGGAGGTCGTTTCTCACGCCCTCAACGTCGACCCGACCCACCGACCAGTAAAGCAAAAGAAGAGACACTGTGCCCCGGATCGAATCCGGGTGGTCGACCAGGAGGTAGACAAACTCTTGGAGGCAGGTTTCATAAGAGAGGTGAGCTACCCCGAGTGGCTGGCAAACGTCGTACTTGTCCGGAAGGCGAGCGGGAAGTGGAGGATGTGCGTCGACTACACCGACCTGAACAAGGCGTGCCCCAAGGATAGCTTTCCGCTTCCACGGATAGATCAACTGGTCGACGCGACTTCCGGATATCAGCTACTGTCTTTTATGGACGCCTTCTCCGGCTACAACCAAATAATGATGGCTCCACAGGACGAGGAGAAAACTGCCTTCATAACAGACCGGGGGCTGTACTGTTACAAGGTAATGCCCTTCGGTCTGAAGAACGCTGGCGCCACTTACCAGCGCCTCGTCAATAAAATCTTCAAGGAGCAGATCGGCCGGAATATGGAGGTGTACGTGGACGATATGCTGGTAAAAAGCCGCCATGCAGACCAGCACATTGCAGATCTGGAGGAGACTTTCACCACCTTGCGAAAGTTTCGCATGAAGCTAAACCCAGCGAAGTGCGCTTTTGGTGCTTCGGCCGGGAGGTTCCTCGGTTTCATTGTCAACCAGCGCGGGATCGAGGCCAACCCGGACAAGATCAAAGCCATCCAAGATATGTCCCCTCCGACCAAAGTGAAGGAGGTTCAGGAGCTCGCTGGAAGGGTCGCCGCGCTCGGACGATTTGTGGCAAAGTCGGCCGAACGCTGCCAACCATTCTTCAAGGTGTTGAAGCGCCCAAAAGACTTCCTCTGGACGGCCGAATGTCATGCGGCGTTCGACCAGCTCAAGGAGTACATGGCGTCTCCTCCCCTGCTGTCCAAGCCGCAAGAGGGGGAGATGCTCTACCTTTACCTGGCGGTCTCCCCAACCGCAGTCAGCGCAGTACTGGTTCGGGAAGAGGCAAGACTTCAGAAGCCTGTATACTACATCAGCCGAGTCCTCCGGGATGCCGAGACGCGGTACACGAAGGCTGAGAAGATCGCCTTCGCGCTGCTGACTGCGACCAGGAGGCTTCGCCCCTATTTCCAGGCTCATTCTGTCACCCTTTTGACCGATCAACCACTGCGGCAGATTCTCAGCAATCCAGAGAATGCGGGACGGCTGGTGAAGTGGGCAGTAGAACTTGGTGAGTTCGACATCCGCTACCAGCCCCGACCAGCCATCAAGGCCCAGGTGCTCGCGGACTTTCTCGCTGAGTGCACTGTGCAGGAGGCGGAACCTAAGCCGCCGGAGACACCCAGCCTCGATCTCCCGATCTGGACGCTCCACATTGACGGGTCGTCGAACCCTGAAGGTGGAGGGGCTGGGCTGGTCCTCACCAATCCCGATGGAGTGATAGCCGAGTATGCCTTGAGGTTCGGATTTCCAGTGACCAACAATGAGGCGGAGTACGAGGCCCTAGTCGTGGGACTCAAACTCGCCAAGGAGCTCGGCATCCGGCGTCTGAAAGTCTTCACCGACTCCCAGCTGGTGGTCGGGCAGGTTCGAGGGGAGTTCGAGGCGCGGAGCCCGACCATGCAGAGCTACGTTCGGAAGGTGCAAACACTCATTCCCGACCTCGGCAGTGTTGACATTCAGCAGGTCCCGAGGAGCGAAAATGCCAGGGCCGACAGGTTGTCCCGCCTAGTGGACGCAGACGCGCACAACTTGTCGAGGGCAATCTACCTGGAGACCCTGGATGCCCCGAGCATTGACGGGGCTGGAGCGGTGATGGCAATTGATCCGGAGCCGTCTTGGATGGACCCGCTCGTCGCCTACCTCGCCGAAGGAATCCTCCCTGAAGACGAAGATCAGGCCCGGCGGCTTGTAAAGAAGTCCGCCCACTACGTACTTTATGAAGGGAGGCTGTATCGGACCTCGTTTACCGCCCCCCTCTTAAGGTGCCTCCGCCCCGCGGAAGCGGCCTACGCCCTCGGCGAAGTCCACGAAGGCATCTGCGGATCGCACTTGGGGGCTAGGTCCTTGGCGCATAAGATCATGAGGCAAGGCTACTATTGGCCGACCTTGTTGGAGGACTCGAAGGACCACGTGCGGAAATGCGACGCCTGCCAGCGCCACGCCAACGTCCAGAGAGTCCCCTCTGTCCCCTTGGCGCCAATCACCGCGCCCTGGCCCTTCGCACAGTGGGGAATGGATATCCTCGGACCATTCCCCGTCGCTTCGGCCCAGCGGAAATTTTTGATTGTCGCCATCGACTACTTCACCAAGTGGGTGGAGGCAGAGCCACTGGCCACCATCACGGAGGCACAAGTCCGGAAGTTCGTGAAGAAGAACATCATTGTCCGATTTGGAGTACCTCGGGTCCTCATCTCGGATAACGGTCGACAGTTTGATAACAAGCACTTCCGGGACTTCTGCGAGGAATTCGGGATCGAGCATCGGTTCACATCCGTGTCGCATCCCCAAACCAACGGCGAGGCCGAGGTCACAAATCGGACAATCCTCCAAGGTATCAAAGCGCGGATCGGCCGGACGGGGCAAGCTTGGGTCGAGGAACTCGAGAATGTCCTTTGGGCGTATCGGACCACACAACGGACTCCTACTGGAGAGACGCCTTTCAGCCTAACCTATGGCACGGAAGCCGTTGCCCCCGTGGAGCTCGGACTCCCCTCGCCTCGGGAGGCCGCGCACCGACCCGAGGCCAATTCAGAGCAACTCCGAGGGAACTTGGATCTCTTGGAAGAGGCAAGGAAAATGGCTCAGGTACGGATGGCAATGTATCAGCAGAGGGTGGCCCGATATTACAACTCCAAAGTCCGACCGAAGCTTTTCAGAATTGGAGATCTGGTGCTGAGGCGAGCTAAGGCATCTCAACCTACGGAAGGTGGGAAGCTAGCGCCAAATTGGGAAGGCCCGTATAAAGTTCGTTGGGTAAACCGACCTGGCTCCTACCAGTTGGAAGCCCTAGATGGCCGAGAAATTCCAAGGGGCTGGAATTCCGCTAACCTGCGGATGTATTACCAGTAGAACAACAAGGCCAGAAAGACAATTTAAAAAGGTGCAATACTTTTCATTTCAATAATTTCTGGTTACAGTGGCGTGCTCGTGTGATTACAAGGAATTCCCAGAGGGGAATTAGGGAGTAAAGAAAGTAAAGAAGAGGTGGGGACCCAAACCCTCAACCCAGGGCGGCTGCAGTCCCACCAGAAGTGGGTGCTTCTAACCGGAGGCGCCATCCAGCACCTCACCAAAAAGAGGAGGAGCCGCCGCAGAAGAAGCTCCCGCTGCCCCCAGGGGAACGCCGCCTCCAAAGGATATTCCCATCTTCCCCAGTGGTAGGGAAGAGAAGGGATTCAAGGGGGAAGAGTATATGGAGGCGCGGTCCCGGATTGAGCGTCCGGCGCAGAGCTCAACCGGGAGGCTGAACTTCAAGGAGGGGAGATGTGATCCCGGATGAAACGCCTAGAGCGGAGTTCCGCCGGGGAGACCCTCCTTGTTGATCCCAGATGAAACGGCTAGTTGGCTGAAGTTGTAAGGGGAGCGCCTCCCCTTTCCTTCGACAGGAGTCTCTCAGTCATATGCCAAGGAGGAGGTCCGCGATCCATGGCAACCTGCAGCTCCGGCTTGGCAAATTCCATCGTACCTGCACCTGTATTTATAGCCAAGCTGCGGCCCCCTGGTAGTTCCGATACGGGTGGCTCCAATAAATGCAGGCGCACTGAATCCGGAGCCGTTCCGGCTCCCGAGGCGTATCTCCCCGCGATTTCCTAAGCGTCATTCTCCTTAAATCGCATTCTTTGTGCAGGACGATCCGGGTGACGTATACCCCTAGGTCCACGTGTCTCCGCTCGCGCCCAGGCCGCATCCTCCTCGAAGAACCCGCGTATCGCGGCCGCTCAACTAACACTCCTCACCAGCAGCAACTGGCGATCCGATTTTCCAGGTAACGCATTAATTAGCGTTTAATACCCTTCTCGTGTTCCCCCCAGGCAACGCTTGGAGGAGAGGAGAAACACGGTCGCGGCTGGGCACAGAGAAACCCCGATGGGCGGCGAGCGACAAGTGGCCGACCAACGAGTGGAATGTCCCGAGGCTCGGCCCTCGGATGCCTGGCTAACCCGATGATCATCCCGGGAGCAGACTAGCCGGAAGCCCCGACCGGTCGCCTCGGCTTGCGCCAGCCTTGGCCGACCAACGAGCGGAATTTCCCTGAGGCTTGACAACCCTCAGATGCCTGGCTAACCCAATGATCATCCCGGGAGCAGACTAGCCGGAAGCCCCGACCGGTCGCCTCGGCTTGCGCCAGCCTAGGCCGACCAACGAGTGGAATCTCCCGAGGCTCGGCCCTCGGATGCCTGGCTAACCCGATGATCATCCCGGGAGCAGACTAGCCGGAAGCCCCGACCGGTCGCCTCGGCTTGCGCCAGCCTTGGCCGACCAACGAGTGGAATCTCCCGAGGCTCGGCCCTCGGATGCCTGGCTAACCCGATGATCATCCCGGGAGCAGACTAGCCGGAAGCCCCGACCGGTCGCCTCGGCTTGCGCCAGCCTTGGCCGACCAACGAGCGGAATTTCCCTGAGGCTTGACAACCCTCAGATGCCTGGCTAACCCGATGATCATCCCGGGAGCAGACTAGCCGGAAGCCCCGACCGGTCGCCTCGGCTTGCGCCAGCCTTGGCCGACCAACGAGCAGAATTTCCCTGAGGCTTGACAACCCTCAGATGCCTGGCTAACCCGATGATCATCCCGGGAGCAGACTAGCCGGAAGCCCCGACCGGTCGCCTCGGCTTGCGCCAGCCTTGGCCGACCAACGAGCGGAATTTCCCTGAGGCTTGACAACCCTCAGATGCCTGGCTAACCCGATGATCATCCCGGAAGCAGACTAGCCGGAAGCCCCGACCGGTCGCCTCGGCTTGCGCCAGCCTAGGCCGACCAACGAGTGGAATCTCCCGAGGCTCGGCCCTCGGATGCCTGGCTAACCCGATGATCATCCCGGGAGCAGACTAGCCGGAAGCCCCGACCGGTCGCCTCGGCTTGCGCCAGCCTTGGCCGACCAACGAGCGGAATTTCCCTGAGGCTTGACAACCCTCAGATGCCTGGCTAACCCGATGATCATCCCGGGAGCAGACTAGCCGGAAGCCCCGACCGGTCGCCTCGGCTTGCGCCAGCCTTGGCCGACCAACGAGCGGAATTTCCCTGAGGCTTGACAACACTCAGATGCCTGGCTAACCCGATGATCATCCCGGGAGCAGACTAGCCGGAAGCCCCGACCGGTCGCCTCGGCTTGCGCCAGCCTAGGCCGACCAACGAGTGGAATCTCCCGAGGCTCGGCCCTCGGATGCCTGGCTAACCCGATGATCATCCCGGGAGCAGACTAGCCGGAAGCCCCGACCGGTCGCCTCGGCTTGCGCCAGCCTTGGCCGACCAACGAGCGGAATTTCCCTGAGGCTTGACAACCCTCAGATGCCTGGCTAACCCGATGATCATCCCGGGAGCAGACTAGCCGGAAGCCCCGACCGGTCGCTTCGGCTTGCGCCAGCCTTGGCCGACCAGCGAGCGGAAGAATTTCCTGAGGCCTAACCCTCGGATGCCTGGCTTAGCGCCGGAAGAATTTCCTGAGGCCTAACCCTCGGATGCCTGGCTTAGCGCCGGAAGAATTTCCTGAGGCCTAACCCTCGGATGCCTGGCCTAGCGCCGGAAGAATTTCCTGAGGCCTAACCCTCGGATGCCTGGCTTAGCGCCGGAAGAATTTCCTGAGGACTAACCCTCGGATGCCTGGCTTAGCGCCGGAAGAATTTCCTGAGGCCTAACCCTCGGATGCCTGGCCTAGCGCCGGAAGAATTTCCTGAGGCCTAACCCTCGGATGCCTGGCTTAGCGCCGGAAGAATTTCCTGAGGACTAACCCTCGGATGCCTGGCCTAGCGCCGGAAGAGTTTCCTGAGGCCTAACCCTCGGATGCCTGGCTCAGCGCCGGAAGAGTTTCCTGAGGCCTAACCCTCGGATGCCTGGCTTAGCGCCGGAAGAATTTCCTGAGGCCTAACCCTCGGATGCCTGGCTTAGCGCCGGAAGAGTTTCCTGAGGCCTAACCCTCGGATGCCTGGCCTAGCGCCGGAAGAGTTTCCTGAGGCCTAACCCTCGGATGCCTGGCTCAGCGCCGGAAGAGTTTCCTGAGGCCTAACCCTCGGATGCCTGGCTTAGCGCCGGAAGAATTTCCTGAGGCCTAACCCTCGGATGCCTGGCTTAGCGCCGGAAGAATTTCCTGAGGCCTAACCCTCGGATGCCTGGCTTAGCGCCGGAAGAGTTTCCTGAGGTTTAACCCTCGGATGCTTGGCCTAGCGCCGGAAGAACTTCGGGAATCAAAAGTCAGCAAGAAGCAACCAAGAGCTAAAAAAAAAAAAAAAAAAAAAAAAAGAGGACGAGGGCGAGATGAAGAAATATTCAACGTGCATTAATTTTCAGGGCCGAGGCCCATACAATTGGGCAAAACGCCGACATACAAAAATAAAAAAGACAATGAAAGGTACAAGAGGTCAGCTTGGAGGAACTCCCGGGTCGGGAACGCCGGGCTCGTCCGCGGGAGGTAGGGAAGCAGCAGGAGAACCAGCAGGCGATGGCGCCGGAGAGGAGTCCAGGAGGGAGATCTCGCTCAGGTCAACTTCGGGATACTTAGCCGACACCCTTGCCAGGCCCTCCTCGAAGCCCAAGGTGAAGGCTTCGGCCCCCGCGTCCGACGCGTCATGGACAAACTCGTCAGACTGGCGATAGGTCCGCACTGCCTCCGACATATCATGGGCGAACTCGGCGGACTGGCGATAAGCCTCTACCGCCTGACGCCCGATTTCCGCCCTCTTCTCGGCCAGCTCCGCCTCAGCTCGCTCCATAATCTGAGCCTTGGCCTCCAAGACCTTCGCCACAATCCGGCCTTCGGCCTCAGAGGAGACCCTCAGCAGATCAGCCTGAGCCTCTTTATGCTTCGCCTCGGTAGCAACCCGAGCGGCCTCGGCTTCCTTCAGGCGCGAACGGAGCTCTTGGACGTCCGTGCATGACTTCTCCAGGGCCGACTCCAGTTCGCCTAGTTTGGCTTCAAAAGAGCGGATTCGGTCGCAGGCGTTGTCGGCAGACCGCTGGGCCTTCTCCCACCGCTCTCGATAGTCCGCGATCTTCCGGGACTGCTTTTCAGCCCGTTCCTCCGCCTTCTTGACCCTGCTTTCGAGGCCCGAGGCGGCTTTGAGTTGCTCCCGAGCCTCTGACAGTTGCTCCTCCAGGGCGGCGAAGCCGAGTGCCCGCTCTTCGGCCTCCCGGAGCCTCGCCTCGAGGTCCCCGGTCGTCCTGCCTGCCGCAGCCCGGCCTCCCTCTTCCATTGCTTTCAGCCGGTCCTCGGCCTTCGCCAAAAGCCCCGCCTGTTCCTTGTAGCACTCCTCCAGACGGATCATGTACTGGGCGAGCTAAGAAATAGGAAAAATAAGGGAGTCAGGCGGAGAACAACAGAGCCAATAAATGGTGAAAGACGGCCAGAAGAACACTCACCGACATGAGACAGACGCAGCTGACGGCCCCAACGTCAGAGACATCCAACTCCCGGACCCGCCGACGGTCCTTCTCCAGCAACACTGTTTCGATGAGATTTCGGGCGCCATCGGTAGTGAAGGCAGACCCCGATTTCTCCCCGGAGCCGGATGGTGGTTCTGCAGCCTTACCCTTATCCATCGCCTGGGGAAGAGTCCGGCTGATCGCGCTCGGGGCGGGGGTCGCCCCAGGAATTGATAGGGTCCCGCTCGGCCGGGGCCTCGGCGCGTCCCTCCTCGAGTCATCAGGAGCCGACCGAGTCGAAGGCCGGGTCAGGGACCGATCACGTCCGACCCGTCCGTCTTGAGCAGGCTCAGGTGGCACCTCCGGAGTAGCGGCAACCTTACCACCGGAGGGCTGATACAGCGTCAGCTGCCGGTCGGTGCCCACGACATCTCCCTGACCGGTGGGCCCAGACTCGTCGGTCGGCATCGGAGGTATCTCCTTACGGGACTTCTTCGCCGGTGGGGCCCCGCTCGGAAGAGCTCGTTTCCTCCTCCGGACTGCTTCCAGCAGGGACGCCCTACCAACAGCCTTCGACTTCACCGACCGCATGACGTCGTCGACCTCTGCAAGAAGGACGGGATGGTCAGGGACTGAGAAACCGAAAGGAAGTAGGAACGAAAGAGAAGAAAAGAGCTAAAGAAACGATGGCGGACTCACGGTCGGTGGGGACCGAGCTCAAACCGACGTTCACCAAGGTATCCTCAGAAATAAGGCGGCCCACCGGGGGAAGCTGGCCCTCGGCGACCAACCCCTTCAAGGCGGCGACGCCCTCGGATTCCTCCCTCGACAACTTCGACAGGCCAATTGGAGACTTCACCGGCGTCCCCCAGATTGCCCTGATTTCCCAGGAGGGGTCTGCATCAACGAAAAAGAAGCGCTCCTTCCAGTGGTGAATGGAGGTAGGACCCTCCTTGACAAGGCCGCACCCTCGCCGCGCTGCGAAGCACCACCACCCTTTGTCCTGGGGGTGGCCGCTCAGGCCGTAGAGCTCCCAGAAAACGTTCAAGGTGGCGGGAATCGCATGCAAGCGACAGAGAACCTGGAAGACCGTCAGAGCACGCCACGAGTTCGGCACCAGTTGCGTCGGTGCCATTCCTAAACCCCGGAGCACCTGTAAGACTAGGTCTGAAGGGGGAAAGCGGAACCCGGCCTGGAGGATGCCCTCATTGATGGCGATCTTCCCTCGAGGAGGATGAGACATCCTCTCCTCAGGCCCTGGGAGCGTGACATTGCAGGCCTCGGGAAGGTGGTACCGAGCCACAAATCCGTCTAAGTCCTCGGCGACCAGTTTTGACTTGATGCTATCTGCTCCCACTTCGCCCATCCCTAATGGCCAATCTACGGTCAGGACGGGGTCAAGAAGGAGGGAACGGCCGGAACGACTGGGGTGCACTAGTACAAAAAGAAAAAGTATGAAGAGCTCAAAGTAGAAGAGTGGAAAACTCACTTGAAGAGGAGGAAGAACGGCTCCGAGAGCGTCAAAGGAAAAGCAAGCGAACGTTTCGGCGGCAACAATGGTAGCGCAAAGGAGAAACTCGAAAATGTCCGTAAAGAAGAAGACGGACGGGGGAGGGCCCCCGATTAAATAGGCGAAAGGGCAAGTGACACTTCGATGACGCCAGAAGACACCTGGCCGCCGAAGGGTCGCTCGCACCCCAAAGGCGAATCGACACCATTAAGGAAGGATGTCCGCCGAAATCCTCAGGTTGCCAGGTCAGCAGCAACCGCCATACGCCATAAAGAAGGCGGGAAGCTTGAAGCGCGCGCCTCTCCGAAGGATGGCGGCAATCTCGAAACATCACTCCCTTCACCTGTTCCCCTTCTGGTTCCAGGCTCGGAAGTGGGGGGCTACTGTTATGGGGGAATTGAGCCGCCATGCCCCACGTGATCGGCACGCGTATCCAGGAAAGCTACAGCTGCCCTATGATCCAGCACTCCGACCCCGAGTCGGACCTCCTCGGCTCCGCAGCCCGACCCCGGGTCGGCTGCCCTATGATCCAGCACTCCGACCCCGAGTCGGACCTCCTCGGCTCCGCAGCCCGACCCCGGGTCGGCTGCCCTATGATCCAGCACTCCGACCCCGAGTCGGACCTCCTCGGCTCCGCAGCCCGACCCCGGGTCGGCTGCCCTATGATCCAGCACTCCGACCCCGAGTCGGACCTCCTCGGCTCCGCAGCCCGACCCCGGGTCGGCTGCCCTATGATCCAGCACTCCGACCCCGAGTCGGACCTCCTCGGCTTCGCAGCCCGACCCCGGGTCGGCTGCCCTATGATCCAGCATTCCGACCCCGAGTCGGAGATCTTTTGATAACGACAGGCTATTCTCCAGAGGCACGCCGCGGCCTCCTGCTCCACTACTCCCTGCAACGGCTGTACCCGATGCTGCCCACGATCTCCTGTATCAACCGTACAAAGCGGAGCTCCACTACGCCCTGCCATGACCGTACCCAGCGCTGCTCCACGACGCCCCGTAACGGCCATGTCAGTGGCCATTCTATCGTGCCCCACGACGACAAACCCCCCTGAGAGACCTCCCAGCCAGGTATATATGCGGCTGGGGGGAGAAGGGGGGGGGGGTAAGCAATACCTCCCAGAGCACTCTCTCCCACTTGTGATTATCATCTCTCCTCCTCCAATCTCCTCTGACTTGACCGTCGGAGGGCCATCACCACCCTGGTGGTGGTGCAAGGCTTGTTTGCAGGTTCCTTGGCGGAAGGTGGAGCGCGACCAGCACCAACCAAGACAACTCAGGCGGAACCCCGTTCACACCGTCGTGTCAATCGTTCTCGGTTTGGACCACCAGCAACAATTACAAAGGTAGAAATGAAGATTGGTAGCTTGATGCTGCCTTTCTTCTGCAAATAAAATAAAGGAAAGAAATAACAAAAATCAAAAAGAAAACTTCTCCCTTTCTCTCCCACGGTGGAACAACAACATAAAATAATATTTTTTTTCTTTCTTCCTTCTCCAAAAGAACAGAGCAATGCTCTGTTTCTTCTTTCTTCCTTCTCTCCCACCGAGCGCTCCTTCCCGTGTTCTTTGGCCCAACCGACCTCCCCTCTCCTCCCCTCCGTTCTCCTCTTATATAGATCCCATCAGCAAGCACGTGGAGAGGATCGTGATCGATGGGAGCTGATCATGGGTGAAGATCCGGCGCAGATGCAGGGATCGGCTGGGCGGATCGCAGAGGAGGACATGGACTTCCTTCTTCGGGCCATGCTGAGATCACGGAGAAGGGGTTGGACGTGGTGCGGGATCGCCGGATCACGGAAGAGGGGCTGGGATCGCCGGTGATTGCGGAGGATTTGGAGACGGGCGTTGCTGGCATGCGGTAGGAACGCTGAAGATGCGGACTGATTGTAGGATTGGAAGGAGCTGGGGATGCGTTCGAAACGGGCGCCTGGGATCTGGGACGGATGCCACGGCTGGAGGTGCGGACGTTGCTGGCATGGTGGCTAGCACAGATGCGGGATCGTCGGGATCACAGAGGAGGGGGCTGGGATTTCAAATCCGGCTCGGACGCGATGCTGGGAGCTGAAGCAAAAGGGAGGAAACGCGGACGGCTAGAGCGGCTGTGAGGCTCTGGGATCACAGAAGATGGATCCGTGGATGATGAGCGCGAAGGAGGGGCTGAAGCCGGAGGAGCCGATCACGGCTTGATGGGCGCCTGGGATCTGAAAGAGTAGATGCCCTATAAGCCAATCATTTGATGGGTTTCTCTTTGTAATCCTCCAAATCATGTACTTTGACACTCATTATATATCAATAAAGGCATTGTGTTTCATCATTTGTTGCTTATCTATTTTATTATTGGATGATGAACCCCATAAATTAGGACATTGGTTTTAGGGTTATGATGAGATCATACCAGTGAGACCTAAAATCCTAAAATCCTAATTTAGAATATTTCCAGTCAAATTGGTATATTGAGTCGGAGATCAATATTACCGGAAAGACTGGCACATCTTATGTATGCTCGATGTAGAGGGTGATTGATCTCACAATCACTTGTGTGAGACACTAATACAAAGATGTGGGTGCTCATTAGAGGAATAAGTTCACTGAAATGACCAGCCATGAGAACATCTTATGGATTCTTACTTAATTATCAAAAGATGGTTCTCATAGTGGGAGTTGTGCAAGTGATCCTTAGACCTGAGATCACCATGGTACCTTGTGCACTTGAAGCTATATTTTGGTTTACCCTCATTCACGACATTGCGTTGTGTATGGGGTATTCTGGATATGGTGGATTTTGTACGAAGGTTGTGAGTAGGTCAACAAGAAATCAGTCACTTCTAGTAAGAGAAGGTAACATCCTACTTACTCTAATCTTATGATGATTCAAGAAGCCTTTGATCAAAGCAAAATGAATATTAGAAAGAGTTTCTAATGTTTCATTGTTTGAATTATCATATAAAAGATTGAGAGAGACATGAATAAATGATTGAGTTTGATATTGATCCATACTCATGCACTTATTCAGGATGTAGTATGACTGAGGGATTGAATTGCACGGTAACTTGCCACTGAAGGGTATGTTTGGATTTGTCCAATGCATTCCTCATCTTTCGGGTAGACATGATACGTTGCTAGACGTCAATCATGTCTTGTGGGTTGATCGGATCAAAGAGTTTGATTAGATCAAAGCATTAGAAAGGTTCTGATTGCTAAGTCAGGTTTAGAACTAAATTGAACCTAAATTGGATTAGAGGTATTCTAATCAGGTTAGGTTAACTTGCACCTGCACCTACTGCTGGCTAAGATAAGGAACCCAATGGGTCACACACAAGGAAATTGATCAAGGGTCTAATTGGATTAGATCATATTTGCAAGATGAACATGCTAGCACATGTTGCAAACCCTAGCTCCTGATTCAAATTAAATTCGAATCTGATTCTTAGATTAGGTTAATCTAATATGATTAGATCATGACCTAATATGGGTTAACCAAGAGTTGGAACCCATTTGGCTTTAATTAGACCTGATTTGATTAGGTTTAATGTTTTCTTTAAGTTGGTTAAACCCAATTGGATTGGGTTTGATAGGGTTTTCACTTCTGGACCATTGGATCGCTCCCTGGATGAAGGATCTGGTCCACTGGTTGGCGCCTTCATCTGGACCATTGGATGGATTCTTGGATGAAGGATCTGGACCATTGGTCAGCGCCTAAATTTGGACCACTGGATGGCTCTCTGGATGAAGGATCTGGACCATTGGTCAGCGCCTGAATCTGGACCACTGGATGGCTCTCTGGATGAAAGATCTGGACCGTTGCTCAGCGCCTGAATCTGGACCATCGGTGATGGCATCTTGCTTCTGGACCATTGGATGGCACCCTGAATGATGATGCCTTGATCTGGACTATTAGATGGCGCCTAGGTCTGGACCATTGGCTTTGGTTCACTGCATTTGGGCCCTTGGATCATCAGGATTTAAGAGAGAGATGTGAGAAAGAAGTTGATACACCCTTCTCCTAAGCACCCCATCATGATGGGATGCCTCTCTTGGCACATGCCTTATCATGATAAGGTGTGTGGATGGGATGCATCCCTTTATGATGCATCCCTCCATCTCTTATAAATAAGGAGGTGCCTTGGGGTTCTAAAGATCATCAAAGAAAAAGTCTCTCCTTCTCTCTCCCTTATCCCTTCTTTCTTACAAGCCTCTCTCTTTTGTCCTAACCCAAGACAAGAGGGTCTTCTTTAGGACAAAAAGGCTAGTGAATGTTTTAGAGGTAGAAAGGAAGAAGGAAGTGAAGGAAAATCAGCCAATTAAATCCTTTGGAAGGATTGAACAATTAGAATCAAGTTTTGGTGTTGCTAGAGTCTTGAACCCATTCCTGTGTGGATCAACATCGGAGGGTGAACATTTGGGCACCTTAGGACATCTTCAGACATATTGGATATAGCGTGATAGGTATTCTTCTATACCAAGATTATATTTTCTACATTATTTGGTTATACTATTAAGGTGATCTTGGCTTATTAGGGTTTCATATAATGGGTTTTATAAGAAAATTTTATAATCCCGTATCTTTCGCTGCGCCCTAGGGCACTAGGAAACCCAACAGGATCTGCCTTGCTGGGAAGGGGGATTTGATGCTGGGAGCTGAAGCGGAAGGGAGGAAACGCGGACGGTTGGAGCGGCTGCTTGCATCACGGAAGATGAATCGGGAGCTGGGAGACACCAAGTTCCGTCCAATTAGTCATATAGATAAAAAAATAGTATGATATGACATTTGGCTTGTAGACGGATGGACTTAGTTCGTCACGGGTCGTCTGTTCTGACTGGAGGTCAATTGCAAGTCCTTCAAGTCATGGGTCACCCAGCACCTCATAGTTATGATATGGCCAAATTAGATTTGCCCAAAATTCTTTCCCAAAAGCACAGAAAAATTGGACCCGATTCGGACCCGAACCCGACTCGGACCCGACCCGATCTTCAACCGAGTCGGTTCTGGGAAGGGATTCTTCTGAAGTTAAATTTGTACTCAATGTGTATTTTATCTCTAATTTATGATAATCTGTGTCAAACCCAAATATAATATTAATCCAGTGAATTTATCATTATCCGTTAGCAATAACACTAATTTTAGTGACATGTAGGTCACACTTTTGTGCTCTCATCACACCCCCCAACTACCTTATTGCTAGTCTCTAGCAATTAACAAGCAAACGATAAAATGAGGGCACAAAAAGATGTAGTCTAACTTATGACTCTCTCTTTTCTTTTTTTTAAGCTAAATACACAAAACTAAGATATGTACCCATTTTCGTAGGGAATCACGATTGCACTTAACATGTGCAACAAGCCTTTAAACCCCTAGGTTACCCTAGTGGACGAGTGTTATCTCGTGAGGGTTTGCAGTGAAGTTACCCACAAACTTCATCAGTCAGGGATTTCTAATGTTTAACTGAAAATTTGAACAAGTATTATTGTATGAACTTAGAATTGCAAGAACAATAAAGACTTATTGCTATCATATTTAAGCAGACTCTAACTCAAGTTCCATTATTCCCCATCTATCTGCTAACAAGTCAAGAATGTAGTGAGGTGCAAGATAGTATCATATAAATGAGTGGCTTTCACTTACTTCCAACATGATCACTCCAATTTTCAAGACTTTCTAGAGTTAAATGGTAATGAACACCCCAGATTTATTTATTTATTTATTTATTTTATTTTTTATTTTTATTTTTATTTTTATTTTTTTTGAATGCTAAGAAGAATGACTTGTGCAATATCTAGCCTTATTAAGCTTTCTAGCTAACCCATGTAGCGAGTGTTAGGCCAATGACTCCCGATCTAGATGGCTCAGGGCACTAGGTGTAAAGACATCCTAACAGGCTTAATAACTCAAGTCAACTAGGCTCCAAGGCCAAATTAGTCACTCAGAGTTTAATCTCAGCCATCCTCACCTTTTTACGCGAACACTCGCTGCTTGCCAGGCAAGAGGCTCGGTTACTCAGTGAGAAGACTTAAAATAAACTTATTATTTTATTTTATTTTATCTTTTTTTTATTAGGGTGTTCATCACACATATAACTTTAAATTATCCCGAAGATTAAAAGTATTCATATTAGTTGTAAGTTTACATATCCCACTATTCATGTGCTTACGTGTAGGTGCTAAATCATCTTGTATCATGTTAGCAAAAGATAGGTGGGACGAAAACTCAAGCTAGAACTGCTATCATATTTCTTAATTCAAAGCTATTGTCAAAGCAATTCCTAGTTTGTTCAGCCAAAAAGATTAGAGTTTGAGTTAAAAATTTGAAATCCTTTTTTTTAATTTTAATTTTTTTTTTAATAGCATAAAAAATCAAAAATATTCTCACCCCCATACCTAAATCTAATATTGTCCTCAATGTTAAAAAAAATTTAAAGCAGTAATAGGACAGAGGAGAAGTTACCTGATATGGGTGGGTAAAGTGACAATTGGGGCAAAAACCTCCAAACCTGCATGTTAGTAATTTATTGATTTTTTTTATTTAATTATTATTATTATTATTTAATAATATTACATGTTGGGTTGCCTCCCAAGAGCGCTAAGTTTTATGTCTTCAGCCAGACAATTCTGATTTACTCATAATAGACAGGGTCGGTCAAAAGTGTCTCCTCGACTTCTGGACTCAGATACTCAAGGTATGGTTTTAAATGATGTCCATTGACTTGAAACGACCTACCATCCTTAGTATTGCATATTACTACCGCACCATACGGATGCACCTTCTCTACCGTGTATGGGCCAGTCCAGCAAGATTTAAGTTTTCCAGGGAATAGATGTAATCGAGAATCATATAAAAGAACTTTTTGTCCTTGGTGAAACTCTTTACGAGTAATCATTTTATCATGCATGACTTTCATGCGATCCTTGTACTTTTTAACACACTCGTAAGCATCGTTCCTAATTTCTTCAAGCTCGTCGAGCTGAAGCTTTCTATGTTCTCCCGTGTTGCCCAGAGATGGTCACCCAAGAGGGGGGTGAATTGGGTGTTTTAAAATTTTTAGTCTAATTAAACAATACATACAAGTGTAGGTGCAAGAATGAAAATAAAGCGGTAAGCACAATCAATCGCAAACACAGAGATTTATAGTGGTTCGGAGCTTCCACTGCTCCTACATCCACTCCCCAAACACCTTTGGGAATTTTCCACTATAATTGGCGATTACAGTCTGGTAGTTTTTCGAGTGAACTACCCAACTCGTTGTTTTAACCCGGGCTAACAACGAACCCTACAATCCCCCAATTTAAACTAGGCTTGGGACGCCTAACCCTTGTTCCAAGTCCCTTGACTGGAACAAGCACAATGTTTAAGAGTTTTACAAGAATTTAAAAGCTTCTATGAAAGCAAATAAATCAATAAAGAACAACAAAACCGGAAGAACCCTCTTTGCCGTTGAAAGCTTGGATGATGGTGGTTCTTCCGATGTGGATCACGTCGGCTTGAATGCGAGCTTTGATTGCCGAGTGGGAGCGAGTAGATGAGCACGAAATCAGATGAAGAAGGCTTGAATGCACTTGATTTCTCCTCTTGAAAGCACCAACTCCCTTGAGACTCTCTTTCTTTCTTCTCTCTTGAATGCTTTAGTGTTAGGTGGGTGAGAAGTTTTTTTCATGCACTTGAAAACTCCATTTTATACTTATGCAAGCAATAGTGTTGGTAACCCGCCCATGCCGCTGATATTTCAAAAATAAAATCAGATGGCAGCGGAATCGGCATAAGCGGGATCGACGTTCATCGCATGAACGTGTTTCAAGAAACCGTTCGTAGATAGATAAGGATTAAAACTTTTAAAACCTTTAGGAAGATCAGATCTTCACCTTGTGCGGGTAGATGATCACCGCAAACCGGAGTTCGTGGTTTTAGGATGAAGGTTCGCTTGAAGCCGCACAAGCGTCCGGCCTCTACGGGTATCCACACGAAGCAAAGGACCGATCAAAGCTTTCTTGTCTTCCCGGGGTGCTAGCTCCCTTGCAAAGACTTCTTTTGATGGATGATTTCCTCTCTATCAATCAACCTTTGATTGTGCTTGAGAGGAGGAAGAAGAAGAAGGCAACTGGATGAAGAACCAAAGCCCTTGCAGCCTACTCCCTTTTCCTTGCGTTGGAAGGAGGAAGAGAAGAGGAGGGGGCCGCCAATGGCTTTTCCTTTTCTTCCCTTTGCTTGCGGCTGAACCAAGGAGAGGGAGAGGGTGGCCATGGCACAAGAGGGAGAGGGTTTCAATCAATTAGGGCGTCAGCCCCCTTGCCCTCTTTTATAGCCATCTAGGGCTCCTACAAGTTAGGAGCCCTTGATGTATTACCAAGAGGGGCGCCGGCCCCTCTTGTTGCCGCACCAAGGGATCAAAGGAGGAGGGGCGTGAGCCCCTCCTTCATGGTTGCCCTAATCCTTATTAAGTAAGGATTGGGATGCCCTAATGTGGTCAAGCCCTAATCCAATTAGGATTAGCCCAAGGGTGAACCAATTTGGATCCAATCTAGGTAAGTCCTAATCCAATTAGAACTTAAATCAATTTTGACTCAATTGAACTCTTCAATCCTAATCCAATTAGGAGTCTTATTGATTCATTAGATTAATAATTAATTGTGACTTAAGAAACCCTAATCCAAATTAGGACATATTTAATTTTAGTCCTAATCCAATTAGGACTCTATTTGAATCCGAAGTCCTAATCTGATTAGGACTCTAGGAATCCTACTCCAAGTAGGAATCCGATTTTAATTTAAAACTCCTAATCTTATTAGGATTGTAGGAATCCTATTCCAAGTAGGAATTCCAGTCCTACTCCAACTAGGATTTCCAGTCCTAATCCAATTAGGACTCTAGGAATCCTACTCGAAGTAGGACTCTTGTTTCAAGTCTAATTAATTAATTCCCTTTGTTCCTTCTTCAACTGAATATCAATCGAATTGATTACTTGTGATTCCTAATCACGATCCAACCATCTGATCGGTCAATACTTCTAGTGTGTGTGACCCCGTAGGTTCTACTCTGACTGGTAGTGAGATATATTATGATCTCTATCATAATATCATTAAAAACTCCTTTCAATGGATTGGAACGATTCCAACTCTACTCATTATGGTTTATCGATCATCGAGATAATCCCTGTGAGTCCCACCATCCACCAGTGACACCTAGCAGCATGTAGTGGCTACCCAGTAGAATAGAATGATGAACCTCTAGGTGCAGTTATCATGTGATACAGTCCTACTATCGTGGATCCCTACAGGACGGAGGTCATGGACAACTCGTCAAACCCCATCGTCTATCATATGTGAAGATTTATTCGACTTAAGTTCGAGAGTGGAAAACTCTTTCTCCACTGTGCATACTGCCCCGGCCGAGGTCTTACGAACTCAGTCTTATAAATCACATAGGATCTCTCCTTATCTATCAAGGTCGATAGATTCCTTATAGGTGCATACCCTACTCCTACAGTGAACTTACTGCAGCCAATCTACACTGCATGGACCCATATGGCTAGAGATGATGTATGTGTGCAGTCAAACTACAATAACCTCACTGTGAGTAGCCGAAGCACCGCAGGTCAAAGGACCAGTCACACTACTGCAACATCAAGCAAGTCACTGACGAGTGGATAGACATCCAAGTGACTTCTTGTATTGGTCAGGCTCAGTACCCTTGTTCTTAACAAGCACCTGCACTATTACTTCAGTGTCGCTACACTGTGGATTCTAGTCTCGTCCATCCATAAGGAAAGTAATCTGTGCATTGATCTCATCGGATCGATCACCGTCTTCATGATGATCCATCGATCAGGAGCGTTTAGAAATTAATCACTAATGATACATGGCTCAAATTCTCAACTCTTGAGAATATGCATCATCATCTTATTAATTCCTTGGACGATTCATAGACACAATAATAATATGAATGAAAAAGATGCCTTTCATTTATTCAATAATAATAAAGTCATTACAAATTATGTCCTAGAATTAATAATGTGTCAGCCAAAATTGGCTTCTAGGGCATACATCTAACAATCTCCCACTTGCACTAAAGCCAATCAGTCATATATCTTAGTCCCATCTTCTCAAGGTGGACTTCAGTCTTTTGCTGACTTAGCTGTTTAGTGAACGGGTCTGCCATGTTGTCCGCGGAGTCTACTCTCTGCACTTCGACATACTTCTTCTCAACATAGTCGCGTATGAGGTGGAAGCGCCGCTCTGATGATCCTCCAAAAACCAAGAATAAATTTTTAGTTCTTCTCAAGTACTTAAGAATATTCTTCACAGCTGTCCAGTGTTCTTCACCTGGATTCGACTGATATCTGCTTGTGACACTCACAGCAAGAGCTATATCAGGTCGTGTACATAGCATGGCATACATGAGGCTCCCTATTGCTGATGCATAGGAAATCTTGCTCATGCGTTGAATCTCTTCAGATGTGTTGGGGCACATCTTCTTGGAGAGATGAATTCCATGCCTAAGGGGTAAAAGACCCCTTTTGGAGTTTTCCATGCTGAACCTTTTCAGCACTTCCTCTATATACATTTTCTGTGATAGGCCAAGCATCCTTTTAGATCTATCTCTATAGACCTTTATTCCCAAAATATAGGATGCTTCCCCATGGTCTTTCATGGAGAACTCTTTTGACAACCAGACCTTGACCGAGGTTAGCATGGGAATATCATTCCCTATCAGGAGGATGTCGTCCACGTACAGTACGAGAAATACGACAGCACTCCCACTAACCTTTTTGTAAACACACGGTTCCTCTTCATTTTTGATGAAATCAAACGTTTTGATTGCGTCATCGAAACGAGTGTTCCAACTCCGAGATGCTTGCTTTAGTCCATAAATGGACCTTTGCAGCTTGCAGACCTTATGATCTCCATCACTGAAAGTGAAACCCAAGGCTGTTCCATGTAGATATCTTCATCAAGATGTCCATTTAGGAAAGCAGTTTTCACATCCATCTGTCAGATTTCATAATCATGAAATGCTGCAATGGCAAGCAATGTTCGGATGGATTTCAGCATGGCTACAGGTGAAAAGGTCTCCTGATAGTCAATGCCTTCGCGTTGACTATACCCTTTCGTCACAAGCCTTGCCTTATAGGTCTCTACCTCTCCATCCGAACCTATCTTCCTTTTGTAGATCCATTTACATCCAATAGGTACAATACCTTCTGGTGGATCTACTAAGGTCCAGACTTGGTTGGAATGCATGGAGTCTAATTCTGACTTCAAAGCTTCCAACCATTTCTCAGAATCGACATCAGATATCGCCTCGTTGTAGGTTTTGGGATCCTGTATGTGATCCCTATCTCCCACTAGAAACATTTCCTCGGTATCCTCTTCTAGTACACCTAAGTATCTATCGGGAGGATGGGAGACCCTACCTGATCTGCGAGGTGGTTGAGGGACATCATGTACTGGCTCTGTATTAATGGGTTCGATAGGATCCATGACTCGTTGCTTTTCAGAGACTTTCTCTTCAAGCTCAATTTTCCTCCCACTGCCTCTATCAAGGATAAACTGGTTTTCCAAGAAGATGGCATGACGGCTCACAAACACATTGTGATCCTCTGAGACGTAAAAATTGTATCCTAATGACTCTTTAGGATATCCTATAAAACGAGCACTTATGGTCCTAGCCTCTAGTTTGTCCGCCTGTAGTCTCTTGACGTGGGCCGGACATCCCCAAATCTTGAGATGACCAAGACTTGGTTTCTTACCATGCCATATCTCATATGGTGTGGTAGGAACGGATTTAGAGGGAACTCTATTCAGTAGATATACTGCGGTAAGTAAGGCATCTCCCCAAAGAAACATAGGTAAATCAGTGAAGCTCATCATGGACCGGACCATATCCAATAGAGTCCGATTTCTTCTCTCTGACACCCCGTTGAGTTGAGGTGTACCCGGAGGAGTCCATTGTGAGACTATGCCATTGTCCTTGAGATAGTCCCGGAATTCTCCACTAAGGTATTCTCCTCCTCGATCTGATCGAAGAGCCTTAAGGGGTTTTCCAGTTTGTTTTTCTACTTCATTTCTGAACTCTTTGAACTTTTCGAAAGATTCAGATTTGTGTCTCATAAGATAGACATACCCATACCGTGAATAATCATCGGTAAAGGTAATGAAGTACGAATAACGTTCCCTGACTAGCACATCGAATGGGCCACATACATCTGTATGTACTAGGGTAAGTATTTCAGTGGTCCTCTCCCCATGTCCTACAAAGGGCAATTTAGCCATTTTTTCTTGAAGACAGGATTCGCAAACTGGATATGACTCGGAAGTCAATGAGCCGAGAAGCCCATCTTTATCCATTTTGTTCATTCTGTCCTCTCCAATATGGCCAAGCCTGAGGTGCCACAAATATTTTTGGTTTATCTCATCCCTGGACCTTTTGGATCCTTTGGCATTCACTACTTGCTCAGACACATTTATAGATACATCCATTTGCAAATGATAGAGACTGTCAATCATAAAACCACGTGCGACTATTTTATTTCTGAAATAAATAGAACAGCAGTCTTTCTCAAATGTAAAAACATGACCTTCCTGTGCTAGACATGAAATAGAAATCAAATTTCTGCTAGCAGCAGGTACATAATAGCAGTCTCTAAGTAATAAACTAAAACCAGACGGTAGTCGCAGATGGTAGGTGCCGACAGCCATAGCAGCAACTTTTGCCCCGTTGCCAACCCGAAGGGTTATCGCACCTTCCGCCAGCCTTCTACTTTCCTTTAGACCCTGCATGGTAGTGCACAGATGAGCACTAGAACCAGAATCTATAACCCAACTAGAAGTAGAAGAAACCGTTAGATTAGTTTCAATTATGAACAAGTCTATACCTTCTGAAGGTGTGTCAGTCTTCTTGTTCTTCAGGCTCTCGAGGTATGAAGGACAGTTCCTCTTCCAGTGGCCGTCGACATTGCAGTGGAAACATTTTCCTTTGTCATTGGCCTTTTTCTTTTGAACTTCCTTCTTTGGCTTCTTGTCTTTCTTTTGCTTCTTCGCAGGCTTCTTTTTCTTCCAAGTAGACTTTCTCTTAGAACCAGAAGTCAACTCAGCAGCAAGGACATTGCCCCTTGAACCTTTCAAGGCTCCCTCAGCAGTTACCAACATATTTATCAGTTCAGTCTTAGTGCATTCAATCTTATTCATGTGGTAGTTTACTATAAACTGACCAAATGAATCAGGAAGGAATTGAAGGATCAGATCAACTTGCAATTCCTTGTGCATGTTCATACCGAGATTCTCAAGCTCCTCAAGGTCCTTGATCATAGTCAGACTATGATCATGGACGGACTGCCCTTCGCGCATCTTTGTCTTGAAGAGCCTCTTGGACACTTCAAAACGAGCTGTGCGACTCTGCTCACCATACAACTCTTGCAGGTGTGCTAGTATGTCGCTAGCAGTCTTGAGATTCTCATGCTAGCATTGGAGTTCATTGGACATGGATGCCATCATATAGCACTTGACTCTAATGTCATCATCCATCCACTTTTGATGCATCTGTCGCTGAACATCAGTAGGACGTGCTGGTAGTGTGGGGATATCTGAATCGAGTATGTAGCCTATTTTCTCACAGCTCAAAACAATTTTGAGATTTCTAAGCCAGTCCTTGTAATTTGTACCGGTCAATCGGTTGGTCTCAAGAATACGGGTCAAAGGGTTTGAGGCTGACATTATGATCTGCAGAGAGTAAAGATTCTAGTTAGACTTTTGTACTTGATCCTAATCTGTTCTAAGGTCTTTTAGAACAAATGTAACTCCCACTATTTTCTCGAATTCCTCACACTCCCCTGGTAGGAAAACGGAAATCCCACACGACTAGGGTTTCTAGTGGGTACTGCGGTCCCACCGATTTACATGCCACCTCACCTAACAGTTATTGGTGACACATAGATTGATGAATGTACAACTCTTGTACAATGCTTCTCAAGCATGTTGCAGTGCAACTTGGTCTCTAAGCCATGAAAACCTCACCTAACAGTTATTGGTCCCATTTCTTAGTTAAGTCAGACCCACCGTATAACCGTAGGAATAAAGTCGTCATTGGGCCCTCACCTAACAGTTATTGGTGCCCAACCCCAGCTTTACCCTACAACATCTCATGTCTATAGAGAGGTCCACATCAACATCAGAAAGACCTTAGCAGCTCTAACAGTCATTGGGCCCTCACCTAACAGTTATTGGTGACCACTGTATCCAGCCGAGACAAATCAACATCAGAAAGACCTTAGCAGCTCGACTACAGTGGAAGACCTATTGACTTAATATTGGTTAATCAGGTCTTAGTGTTTGCAACTTGAGCTCTTCATAAGAGGTAATCGAACAATTGGCCAGGTAAGCAGGTGGGAGGCTCCCCTTACTCAGAGAGTAAGGTCCTAATTAAGTAACCACCTTTCATGCTTTCCTAGACACTAATTAGATCAATTAATCTAATATGACTTGCTCATGTCGGTTCACTTTCGACTTGATTGAGGAGGTTTTAGTTTAGGTCTCATTGGGTTTGCTACATCACATGTAAACCTATCTACCCGACTCTCATTCACATCACATGCAAACGGCACATTGCAGGCAGTTATAATCGCAGCATCAAATAAAGCTAAACTTTAAATGGGTGATGATCATGGATTCTAATTAGGTCGTATTACAAGCACATGCACGTCAATCGATCAATTGGTCTTCAACTCTTGAATTGGTTCCAAGCCTCCTTGATTCGATCCTTGACCAACTCTTGATCCAATCGCCATCAACCGCTTAGACCCTTGTTCATCTCATGCCTTGTCTTCAACTTGATCGTTGACGTACATCACATCACAGAAATACAACCAGATGTAAAATAAAAATAATAATAAATTACATCTTTTTTTAGGAGGCACGCAGGCCTCTCAATAATAAACACCCTATCATTGCCTGTGAATGTAATGTACACATCTAATAAACACCCTAAATTAGATAAAGTCAATGAAACCTATTTATGGCATTGCCGGCTTGGTCATATAAACAAAAACAGGATAAACAGGTTAGCCCAACAAGGCATTTTAGAAATCAATGATTATGAATCATTGCCGACTTGTGAATCATGTCTTCTTGGTAAAATGACCAAGTCACCTTTTACAGGAAAAGGTGAAAGATCCAGCGATGTTCTTGGACTCATACATACTGATGTATGTGGACCTATGAACACAAGTGCCAAAGATGGTTATACCTACTTCATAACCTTCACAGATGACCTATCTAGATATGGATATGTCTATCTAATGAAACATAAGTCGGAATCATTTGAAATGTTCAAACGATTTCGTAATGAAGTAGAAAAACAGACTGGAAAGTGTATTAAGATCCTTCGGTCAGACCGAGGAGGAGAATACCTTTCCGGTGATTTTTTGACTTATCTAGAGGAGAATGGGATTCTTTCTCAATGGACCCCTCCTGGAACACCGCAGCATAATGGTGTGTCTGAGAGGAGGAATCGAACATTGTTTGACATGGTTCGATCCATGATGGGGTTTACTAGTCTGCCTTTGTCTTTTTGGGGTTACGCTTTAGAATCTGCATGTATAATACTAAATAAAGTTCCAAGTAAGTCCGTAGAGAAGACTCCATATGAGATATGGACTGGGCGTAAGCCGATACTTTCTTACCTTAGGGTTTGGGGGTGTCCGGCTTATGTTAAACATTCTCAAACTGGCAAACTTGGTCCTAGGTCTGACAAGTGTTATTTTGTTGGGTACCCCAAAGAAACTAGGGGTTATTACTTTTACCTTTCTAATGAACAAAAGGTGTTCGTAGGACTTAAGGCAACATTTTTGGAAAAGGAATTCCTTGGTGAAGGAATTGTTGCCTCTAAGGTTGAACTTAGTGAAGTTCAGCAGGTGGAAGATTTAACACAATCTACTGAACCCACAGAATCGGTTTTGATTAGATCAAACCCGAAGCCCAGTATAGAGGTACCATTAAGGCGATCCGGTAGAGTACCGCGTCAAGTGGATAGATACTACGGTTTCTTGGTCCATGACGCGGATCCTATTGAGCTCGATGAGAACAATGAGGATCCGATCACCTATATGGATGCTATGCAGAGGTCCGACTCTGAGTTGTGGCTTAATGCCATGAAATCCGAAATGGAGTCCATGGAAATCAATAGTGTATGGACACTAGTTGATCCACCCGAAGGGATAAAACTCATAGGGTGCAAATGGATCTTCAAAAGAAAGAGAGGCGCAGACGGAAAGGTGGAGACCTATAAAGCCCGTCTGGTTGCCAAGGGATTTCGTCAATGTTATGGTATTGACTATGACGAGACTTTTTCTCCTGTGGCAATGCTCAAATCTATTCGGATTTTGCTTGCTATAGCTGCATATCTGGATTATGAAATCTGGCAAATGGATGTGAAAACAGCTTTTCTAAATGGTGAGCTGGAAGAAGAGGTGTATATGATACAACCTGAGGGTTTCATTTCCACAGACGAGTCTAAGATATTAAAACTACAGAAGTCCATTTATGGACTTAAGCAAGCTTCTCGAAGTTGGAACAAATGTTTCGATAAAACAATCAAAACGTTTGGCTTCGTTAAGAACGAAGAAGAACCTTGTGTTTACAAGTGGGCAAATAATTCTGTGATTATATTTCTTGTCTTGTATGTGGATGATATTCTCTTAATTGGGAATGACATCCCTGCATTACAAAATATAAAACTCTGGCTATCATCACAGTTCTCTATGAAAGATTTGGGAGAAGCATCTTTCATCCTAGGGATAAAGATCTATAGAGATAGATCTAAGAGAATGCTTGGATTATCCCAATCCACGTACATTGATACTTTGCTAAAACGGTTTAGCATGGAGAATTCCAAGAAAGGCTATCTTCCGATAGGCCAAGGAATTTTCCTCTCTAAGAAAGATTGTCTGACAACTTCTGAAGAGAGAGTGCGTATGAGTAGAGTCCCATATGCTTCTGCAATTGGATCTATAATGTACGCCATGACATGTACAAGACCAGATGTTGCTTACTCACTAGCAGTAGCGAGTCGGTATCAATCTGATCCGGGTGAAAACCATTGGAAGGTGGTGAAAACCATCCTAAAGTATTTAGGAAATACTAAGGATCAATGGTTAATATATGGAGAATCTGATTTAAAACTTGTGGGGTTAACAGACTCTAGTTTTCAGTCAGATCATGATGACAGTAAGAGTATGTCAGGTTATGTGTTTACCCTTAATGGAGGAGCAATCTGCTGGAAAAGTTCCAAGCAGCATTCTGCATCAGATGCCGCAAAGGAAGCTGTTTGGATAAAAAAGTTTATCAATGAACTTGGTGTGGTTCCCTCAATCAACGGTCCAGTTCTTTTGTACTGTGACAACACTGGAGCTATTGCACAAGCGAAGGAACCAAAGTCTCACCATAAGACCAAGCACATTTTGCGTCGCTACCACCTTGTACGAGAGATTGTGGAACGAGGTGACATCAATCTTCATAAGATCGATGGAAAGGAAAACTTAGCTGACCCATTCATTAAAGCCCTTGCTGTAAAGGAGTTCGATTATCACAAATCGAAGATGGGTATTAGATACTGTACAAATTGGCTTTAGTTCAAGTGGGAGTTGTTGGGAATTGTGTCCCAAAGCCAATTTTTATTGTAAGAATAATGTATATGTTTTATTTAATGAATAATAAAATCTATTCTGGCATTCTTTTCATCACAAGTGTTGCATCTTCAAATAGGAACTCCTGTGTATTGTGATGAAGTCCTTAGGACTAATTTAGTGGATAAAGGAGGTTTTATCATTTAGTCCTTAAATTGGTTCGCGACCAAATGACAAGCTATTAATTGGACAATAGCTATGTCAAGTATAGGTCGTTGTATGCACTCCACTGTCAGGAGTTAGCTCACAAAGCATATGGGCATAAGTATCCCTTAGACCTGAGACTATCACGGTGATTTGCAAGCAACTCACTATACTTTAGCACTGAACGATCTGAATTTCTAATTCAGATATTGAAAAGTTGCTGGGTGCAGTTAAGTACTCGCGAAGTCTGTGTATGAGTCAAGAAGGGATTGACCGCTCCAGATTTTAGGAGTTGATGTTTCGCTGTGTTTCAATTTAGTAAAACCTTGGCCAGGGTAAACCAAGTGATTGGTCACTTAAATTTAATTAATTGACATACAATATGGATGACCGGACCAAAGTGTGACAGTTCACTTTAGGTCATCTTGAGCATCGTTGGTCAAAAGGATGAATTATGCGGTAACCATATGAATGGGTTCTTGAATGTTGCTTTGCATATTCGACCTATCTGGACATCGGGTATCATTGCTAGATGGTCACCTCGATTAGTGCATGGAGTGGTTCATGTACTACCGGCTTAGTGTTCGAACCTATCGGAGTCACGCACATAAGTCAAGTTAAGTAGGAAGGACTTGATCCAATTTAATTGAGAATTAAATTGTGGGTCATTTGAGATTTGGTTTTGTCTATGTTCAGCTAGCACTGAACATGAGGTACATACTGAATTTCATGGATGTGTATTTAATTATGTCTGTATTCTGGCTTAATCAAGTTTCAATTAATGTAATTGAAATTGATTTGGACTCATTTGTTGAGTTTGGTTTTGAATTGGATTCAAATGAATGTAATTGGGCTTAATGATGA